>NC_060260.1:36276471-36583346 GCF_021901455.1 Neodiprion lecontei | reverse complement strand
GTGTGTACGTACATACGTATACTTTATAGACACAGAGGCATGGAACAGGGTAATATTTTTCTGTCACACCGCATAACCGGCAGGTACCTTACACACGCAAACGCAGACCGGAAACTTATACGCGTCCATCCATAGATCAGCGACCTCGTAGATTTTTCACCCCGCGTTACGGTATCGGGGTGCAAATATACACATACAAGGAGGGTAAACCGCTTTCAACGAGCATTATATTCCAAGTACCAATTTGCAATTAATTAGCCTTTATCTGTAAGAGCGTTTGCGCATAATACTGCCAGGTATAGGTATAGGACTGCAGGCGGCGACCCTCCCCATGGATATACGGGGTCGGTGCCTCCATGGTATATCATCGTTAGGGTCCTAAGCCGCGATACTCTCTGAAATTAAATCGATTCCTCGGATCCGAGGCGCGGAATTCCGCCATGACTCGAATCGGAGTAAAACGGCCGACAAATCCCAACTCTCGTAGGTCCGACTTACCGTTGGCGTGGGGTATGATGTCGGGGTTCTTCTCGAAGCTCTCTATGCTGTCCGCGTTGGCCGGCAGGCTCGACGTCTTCTCGTTCGGAGCGGCAAGGTTCGCCATCCCTCCGTCGTCGTGCGAGTCCTTGTCGTCCTGGGGGCGGGGGCGGTACCGCAAACGGACGGCAAGGACTATCACGAAGATGACCAGGAGCAGACCGGCAGCTGCGCCAACGACGGCACCCAGCAGCGGACCCGACAGAGACAGCATCACGGGCGTCAGAGCTGTCGACGTAAACTTTCGCTTTAATATTCCACCCCGGGACTCCCGGCAATCCCTTGCCCACTTAACAAACAATCCGAGTACACCGGTGCTCTCTATTTCGACCCCCGCTGCGGAGGAGGATCGTTATATGTATGATGTAATGGGAACGAGACGCTCAATCTTATCGCGGAACGGATCTCCCCGGCTTTTATCAAGCCCAGGTATTGCGGTATTATTCCAGTCGGCCAATGATTATGCTTCGTGGTTTGCGCGAGTCGAAATGAGATATGCGGGATGTTGGATCAACGAGTTCGAGTTGGCCGAATTTCTTCCGGTGTACCGTCACAGCTCTCGTCCAGCGAAATTTTTCGTTCTTTCATGCTGTTTTCCGGTTTCTCGACAAAGTGACGCGATTTTTTGTTAATTAATTGATAATTCTAAATGACGGTCCGTTGAACACCCGAAACATTGATGTAACCGCCAGGTTTCAGGCTGAGGGAGTTGAGATTAAGCGATATTTACTCGACATTCGATTTTGAACTATAATCGAAAGGAATCTACTATACCAGAAGCTTTAAAGTAATAGTCTGATTTTATTCTTTGGTACGAATACTTCGTCGGTAACTCCCAAAACATCTTTTCGTAACTTGTACTCAAATTGTACGAGAATTCTAAGAATAAAAATTAATTATCCTTGAAATCGGAGGGTTGATTGAATTTTCACAACTTCCCAAAAGCTAAACTCGGAATGCGCAGCGTGTAAATTACCACCTCGACAAGTGTACCTACTTTCGGCCCGCGAGTATAAACGCGCACTCAATCGATCGTCACTAGCAAGTGTAATTGAATGGGTATTGTTTGATTTGGTGTGAAAGGAACAAGTAAAAAGTAAAAAATCGAACAAAAATAGCTGAACGTGGATAAATATCAACTAAAAACGATCGAACTTACGAAGGGCTTGCAACAGAGTTAATTTGCACCCGAGGCTACAGGGTGCCGTCTATACACAGTCCGGATTGTGTAAGCTTGCTAAAACACTTTGACGTGACGTCGTGGAGAGTCTCGAAGCAATTAGCTAATTGTGACGTTGGACGTTTCATAATTACGAAGCCTCGTAGCGATCCTCGCGCTTATACATATATATGAACCAATCGCTGATAACTAGCCGAGTAATTAACTCGGTAATTGAAAAGAGTCGGTGCTGAGCTGGGTCGGCTGGCTTCAACCCTTTCAGTCGGGCATTTTTCAACTTCAACTGAATTTCGTTACTCGGGGATTTTTGGAGCGGCTGATTACGAATCTGAAGTCGGAGTTTGATGATTTCTAAATTAAAAATCGCGGATCCAACATGGCGGATGTAAAATCGAAAAAACTATCAAAATTCGATGATTCTCGCTGAAACTCGTTACTCGGAAGTATTCGGGGCTGCACGAAGTAACAGGGATGGTTCGAATTTGTAAGTAAACTGCGATAAGGCTAGGACATGGAAATTTTTGAGGTAGAACGCCGAGCATCCCACTGTGACTGAAAGGGTTAAAACCCGCGTCTTTTTCACGCTGCAGGCTTCAGCGATCTCCGGGACATTGCACCTGCGTGCATGCCGCTTTTGATGCATAATATGCTTATGCAGGTATATGGGTACACGTATGCACGTAAAATACGTTGGTACAGCGGAAACTCGTCGCTCTTCAAAGTTGAGTCGTCGAATTATCCAAGCATTGTTCTCACAGAGGTTTCTTTGACCCGGCCTACGTCTATGCTGGTCATTGTCAAAGGAACAATGCCCACCCTTGTTCCTTACTACCGAATCAGCGTGAGTCGAGGTACTGTCCTATGGTGGGAAGACGAAATCCTCCGCACGGGAACCTTTTAGGTGAGCTAGACTCGAGCAGCCTCGCTACACACCGAGTGCAAGGAAGCTTCCAGAAGTTGGAAGCTCTAACGAACCATGAAACTAACGATGCTCGTTTTGGGTTTTTATCTGGTATCATATATGTAATTGGCAAGAGGGTGCGGACTGCGTTGCTGGAATACGAACGCGTGGAATTTGGCCGCGACAAAAATTGAGATGCTTGCGGATTGCGTGATCGCAAATTCGATACGATTGCCGCTGATAAGGGCGAGCTGTGGTTAACCCTGACACTGCACACCGAGGTCAAAAGGACTCCACGGCATCTTCACCGTAAATTTCATATGAAAAGCATCAAGAGTAGTCTGATTTGATCAAAGATAAATAATGAATTATCGTGAAAATCGGTAATTCATTCTTTGTCCAAAAATTCAACCTCACTCGCGCAAATAAATACTTTTCTTTCATCGCACGGTATCTTAAAATTTTTTTCACCTCAAAATATGAAAAATTCTACTCTGTGAATGATCTATTTTCCGGTATTTTGTTGGTTTAGGAATTTTTTTTACCACATTCAACATTTATTCATTTTTATATTTGCAGAAGGCGTGCAGTGTTAGGTCACTCAAAAATTTGTAAAAATGTTGCATTAATCGTGAAAGATTGACGATGAGATGATTTTGGTACTTACAGGCGTGTTCAAAATTCAAGACTCAACAATCTTTCGGATATAACTCGGCTGTAACACGGTGTAAAGAGACGTGCAAACTCAGGGTGCTGCTGCATAATACATTTTCATCTTTTATGCAGCGACAACTTTTCGCGGGTGGTAAAAGTCAAAAAGTAAAAAATTTAGTTTACTTTACATTTTTTTGGAGTATATATTTTTAGCCTTACACATATACCGAAGTCATGAATACACGGGTGCTTCGCTTGCATACTTTTTTGTTTTAGTCAACACTGAATTTTTGTTCCACATTATATTGAAAACTGCGATATTTGACAACGATCGTACGATCAGTTTTTATGAGTATTTTGAGGCTTCGCTGTCCGAGAATAAAATGCGATGCAATGAAATTCCTCCAATTTGTTTGAAAAGTTCTCGGGATGACAGAGATTTTTCAATATCTAATCTCACTCGTCAAACTTGTTTTCTTGTCAGCTTTCTAATTGTCCGTCGCAACGACGGCGTGAAATCGTGCAGCGCGATTGTTCGAGATTATCAAAAAGCACGTGACGAATGTGAACACATGTCAAGTATATTATATAATTTTTACTCATATCATTACATCTATAGAAGTTGAGGGGACCCAATGTACCAGTCAATTACCGTTACAAACGAGGACCAAAACTCTGATTCAGCCACGTTGCGATTATTCGTTGAAAAGCGCTGATAATGATTTATTATACAAGCTTAAACTCGATTCTTTGTTTATTTTACCGACTTGACTCAATGGTATAAAAAATTGCGATTTTCATTGAATAATTACATCACGTGTGACTGAATGGATCGAGAATTTTCCTACCTTGAGAAAATTGACTCGAGTACTGGTAGCTTCAATTTAAAACGTGTAACATCTACGTGTCAGTTGCATGCAGCTATAATGTTATACAAGTCTAAAAATTCCACTGAAAGGATGAATAAATCGTGTAGTTATAATAAAAAGCGAAGCGCATAGTGAGCAGGCATAAAAAATCCCCCTTAAATAATAGAGTAAGTGAAAGAAAGAGGGTATAAATTGTATATGTATACATATACGTGTACGGGTCGGGATGAAACATTCCCGATGCTTTCAAAACATCGGTTCAAAATTGCAGTTCTACTTCCCTTGAATATGATTTACTAAATTTTGTGTTCGTCTTTTTCTTTCCTCCAACTTTAACTCCCATATTGAAATTGAAAGACCGTGAAGCTCGGACAAAAAAAAAAAAAAAACTTGGCAGCAGGTCGATGTGCGAAATGTCGATTTGCCGACTACGCGACGATACATATTTTGAGGAGCGCGAGTAACGAAGGAGTTGTAGAATTTGTCGCGTGGGGTGCAGGGTGAATAAAGATAGATCATACAGAGGGTTGTAAAAATTGCTTGAATGCACAGAGAAGAAGCACGCGACGTTGCCAGGGCAGCTGCGTAGACTGAACTCGCGATATCGGTTGAAATCTCAGATCATGTCAATGAGGCGGGGTTCAAGTTCCGGATTAAAAAAGTTCCGAAATCGCCTAATCCCGTATTGTTTCGTGGCGAAACTTCAAGCAATGAAATCAAACGTTTAAGAAACAACAGAGGTTCCGAATGGTCCGAAATCCGACTGGTCCTCAAAGTTCCGAAAATTCAAGTTTCTATGGAGTAAAATTCTGAAAATCCAAACATACACGGTGTATTTTACTCAACGAGTGGTTGTGAAAAATCAGAAAGACCAGAATTGCCGAAGTAAAAGTATCGAAAATCCAAAACAAAGAAAGATGAAATTGGTGAAATTCGAACGGCACTGAAAATCTTTGATCATTCAGAATTTCGGATTTTTTAATGTTCCCTTTTCGGAACTTTGATCATCGGGTTTCGGACCATTCGGAACATTAACGTTTCGTTAAAGTTCGACTTCCTAACTTCAAAAGTTTCGCCGCGAAGAATTCGGAATCCGTCGCTCGGAGAACATTTCGAATTCGGAATTTCAACCCCGCCCGACGTCAATGTGATCCCTACCTGGGTATCGCTGGTGCTCCAGGGTCTCGCCCTCCTGGACGAAGTGCTGGCTGTGGAGAACGGTTGCGTCGCTGGTCGCGTGGGCCGTCATGATCCTTAGGGAGAGGACGAGGCCCAATTGGCTTCGTTCCGCCGGGAGATCCGTCACCTCGAGGATGCTGGGGGTCAGACTCGTCGCCGATGCCAGGAGTCGTCGCGAACCGGCGTCGAAGACCTGGAGAACGTACGTCGCCGTGTTCGGGTCGAAGTACTCGCTCTCTGCGCAGCTCACCCTCACCATCGTTCGACTCTCTTCCCGGATCGTGCAGTTCTCCGGAGACGGGGGACGCGTTAGCCGTTCACCTGCTGGTACGGGGATAATCTGCCCTGAACGTTCATCGTCTATAGGATCCCACCGTTGTCGGTGCCGCGGTTTCTTTTCTTTTCTTTTTCTTTTTTTCTTTTCAAATTTTTACACTCTCCTTTCAGCCCGACTTTGCCGAGTAGATATCCGTCTGTTCCCTCGCCTCCGCACTTCGAGGCTTGCGCAAATTTTTCCACGCATTTTACATGGTTATCTATGTGTGCTATCTTTTTTGTTTCATATTTCTTTTATTTTTATGCCTTGGCAACGAATTTTCCACTGTCAAATTTTTTTTTTGCTATTCTTCAGCGAAATATACGATTTATAGTATTATCCTTGTGCGCAAAAAATTGATTCAGGATTTATGAGGCCAGATCAATTGCGTCAAAAGTTAGGAAAAGCGGGAGATGAAACGTTCGAAAAGATCTCCGCCAATTTTATTTGCGCCAGTAATGGTGAACACGGATTAAACAACGTCTCTATTGCCTTATAGAAACGACTCGTTGAGTAAATTCGAATAATAAAAACTATGAGCGCGTCAAAAATTCGAGAAAAGTCTTTTAAAATTGAAACGTTTAAAATTATTAAACTCTACAAGTGTTTCTCATACGATTCTAATCTTTTTAGGCTTTGTCATTCGTGTTCACTTATCATTGGCGAAAAGAGAACTGTTCAAGTTTTTTAAAACGTTCATTTTTTTTTTTTGCTTCCTTTTCCTCTCCTATTTTTTAATTCCGACGGTAGTACTCATTAATCCTGAAGTGTTTACGGTAATCCTACGGTAAATTTTCCTTCAATTAAAAGCATAAATGTCGACAAAAAAATATAGCTAAGCATCGAAAAGTCCCGAGTAATTCCATACACTTCGTTTATTTTCTATTTCTATAACATAAAAAGCTCGTTGATATGACGTCAGTGATCCTCGTTCACGCATAACCGCTGCGCTGTATGGTAAATTTTTAATTTTTTTTTTTCTCCTCTACATCCGGTTTAAAATCCCGCATCACGTATCCGCGTAACATATACGTTTCGGGGTAATGGAGTCAGGCTCCGGGCAGCCAGCTCGTCGGCACAGTTCCATGTACGTGAAAATGTTTACTTTGAATCGAATTTCAATACAGGTCTAATGATGTTTTTTTTTCTCTCCTCTTTTTTTCTCTCCTCTCCACCCTGACGTTATAAAAGCACGCAAAGATCGTGCAACCTTTCAACATTTACATTACGCATTACCGATCCGCGATATCGGGTCCGAGAAGAGTGAGGAATATGAAGAAAAAAAAAAAAAAAAAAAGGTGACGAAAATTTTGCTCGAATAAGATTCCCTGAATTTTCTCATAAAAAAATTCAGAATTCCCTGACGTTTTCCCACGAAACTTAGCTAATGTTGGCCAGCTTTTATGACCAAAAGCATCAGAAGTTACGCACATTGAATTTATAAATTTGTATCTAAAAAACACATAGCATTGCTTCGATTCACACAAACGATTAGAAATTGAACAATAAAATGTCCGAAAGTTAGCTGTTAAACAAAATTTACGAAGCATGGCTGAAGTTTGAAAACGATTTATAAGAAAAGTAAGTTTTTCCCTATCGTCCGTCATGATTCCCTGACTTTTGTCATCTGCAAGCGAAAATTTCGCGACACGTGACGAGGCCGGAATTGCGTTTGTAATACGAATAAGCCTAACCGCATGCCAAAGCTCCAAGGTACGGTAGGTATACCTGGCACGTGATCAGATATCGCATGTTGTGCCGAAGCCCCGATGATGTATAACATAATATGAGAAAGTCCCGCTTTCACGGATGACCGACAAAAGGCCAACAAGTTATCGTGCAAGCTTCGCCTTGACCCCTGACCCCCGTTTCTCGCGGCGAATTTCAAACGCTTATTCGCTTATTTGCACCCCCGTTTCCCGCTCGTTTATCGATTTCCGTCCGCATATCGTTGCATACGCAGGTCCGTGAATTTTCGGTGTGCGTGTGTGTGTGTGTGTGGATTTTAGTTCGTATTCCATCCCGGTCGAAATCTTTATATTCCGCACCCCCTGCGGATAAAATGTGATACAGCTTATATTGCGTTATGCCTTCATCTCGGTCGACGCGAATCTTTCGAGGGGGACACAGAGGTCAACGAGCTCCATAGTTTTTGTCCTGTGCTTTATACGCGAAATGTCGCGAAACAGTGTATGAAAAGTTGGTAAAGTGAGAGGAAAAAAAAGACATACCAATAAAATTACTCCGCCACAGTGGGAATTTTCAAAACAGATTTCTTAACCTTATTTTCATTTTTCTTTTTTTCGATTAGACTAATTTTCTTTTGCACAAAATAATTTGGCGTCTGTACCGGTCTCCGTGGATAATTGCGTAAAGATTTTTTGGTTTTTTTTTTTTCTTCTTTTGTTAATTTCTTTTCCGAAACTACGATGCGCGACTTCACTCAAAACGACCGTAGCTTCACTTTGCAGGTCGTTCGTCATTTATCACACTTACCGAATGTCAATCCGGTTTCTTATTTTTTCATATAATGAATGCTCAGGGAATATTGAAAGTTTTATTTTCCTTGTGTGATACGGATACGTAAGAGGCACGGTTCGTAAAATTTTTAGTCACTTATAGTCGAATCCGTTGTTTCACAGCAATGAAAAAATTCTTTTCGAACTTCCTTTTGAAAAATTGGACGGACGATTAAAAAAAAAAAAAAAAATAGAGAAGACACATTCGCAAAAGCTGGTAGATATACGCTAAAAATGCTCTTTTTTGACGGCACTTTCAATGTTACGCTCAGTGGAAACATTCGACCGCAGCCCACTGGACTCAAATTCCATTTCCTGTGACAAGAAGTACATTTTCACTGTCCACACACACGATGCTACGAATATTCGTTCATAATTAACTGGAAAGAGAAAGAAGAGAAAAAATAACCCATAACCACTTTTGCAAAGTTCGTTTAAGCGATAAAGACTGATAAGGTTTTCGGCAAATGTTCAAGCGTGGAAAAACAATAAAAATTGTTAGCCAAAAATTTGGCGAACCGAAGATTCGAATCGTATAAGCTCTACGGTAACCGTACCTATTTCACGGGCATTGATAGCATTGCGGGTTCATAAACTGACGCTTAAATTCGGCGAGCTTACGGCTGGAGCGATAAAAGATCGATAGACACGAACGCGGATCGCGGGGCGAATGGATCTATCGGCAAATCGGAGCGCCGAGTGACCGGAGCAATGAATTGAGCTACGGACGTTTTGAGTGACGAGCGAATGAGGGAAGGAGACAGTCTTCTCTACTGGAATTATATGCGAATATAATACGTAGGTGTATTATACGTGCATATACATATGTGTATTGTATATTCATACGGTGTATAGTATGGTATAACATACGTAAGTATACAGCTAGGTATACGGACCCATTTTACTTCTACGATGCAAGGCCGTGCAGCGTAGCAAACAGTGCTCAAAATTAAACGTAATATATCAACGCATACTTATGCATTATGGGTATTAGGTGTATAATTGATAATATACGTGGTATACAGATACGTATTGCAGGGTGTAATAGTTTGGAAAATAATAAGTGAACGTTTTGGATTCTACAAGAGTTGCAGAAAAAAAAAAACATTTCACCGCATGTATCGAAGCTATTTTTTTCTTTAGAGAAATTTATGTTAGCTGTTCGTAATGTTTTTTTTTTTAATTATTTTCTTGCCTCACGTTTTTATATTTATCACATCACACCGCAGACATCGAGACGAATCCAACGAGCTACGACAACAATTATTTAATTCTTAACATTGACAAGATACAGCTAATTTTAAGTCTTTGTCTTTTTTTAGATAATCTCTTTTTTGTTTGGAATATTCAAAAACCGCTAATAGAATTTGTTAGCCAAAAGAAAATTCAGACCGATCTTAAATAATATCGGGGTAGTCTTGAAGTTTGTTTTTGGTCGAAAAAAAAACTTAAAAATACAGCATTCGGTTTGAAAAACTGGTCTTAAACAAATATATATGTATAGTCCGGTTAGATGATTCGAACGACAGTGTTGCATAAGTGGTAAAATATTTCTCCTTCTTCAAAATTGACGAATTTTAGGTGAAAATAACACAATTAGTTTTCGTTTTTACTGCAACTACATTGCAATTTCTAAAGTACTCACCTACAGTTTCCTCGTACTAATCCACCCCGCGCAGGTATACACAGGTATAATTATAAACTCGAGTATGTAACGCAACGTACAAATTCGTGTAAGTGAAACGCTAACGCGGCTGCTAACGACGGCCAAGACTTTTCTTATCTTTGTCTGACAGCAAACTTACCAGTCCGACGTTCGGGGAGGTTCAGGGTCGTCGTCTTCAAACGGACGGGCTCACTGCGTCCCTTGGAGTTGCTCGCGAACACGGTGACGTGGTAGGTCGTTCCGGGGTCGAGACCATTGACGGAGAACATCGGCACCTTGCTCGTCGAGTTGTAGACGAGGGATCCGGCCTTGGCCAGTTCGTTGCCTGTCTCGATGTCTATTTCGAGGGTGAACTCCTGGGGAAGACCCCCGTCAAATCCCTCGGTACACTCGACGTGAAGGGAGTCGGTGGTCTGATTGAGGACCGAACAGTTGTGCGGATTGTCCGGATGACCTGCAACCAGATTTATGCCAAGCCTTGGGTCACCGTGGGCGTAAAAACATATCCGGAGAAACGCAGGGGCGGCACCTGATGTGCCTGAAAAATTGCATCACAACTTTTTCTTTTTCTTCTTCTTCTTCTTCTTCTTCTTCTTCTTCTGGTTCTTCCGCTCTGCCAAGCTTTTGCGGCCGCTGCGAACGTGCCGTGAAAACCAAGCGTCACGATTTTCTACTTTACAGGGTGCAGCGAGTCGGGAATATTTATAGCAAAGCTGCACTATTTGCTGAAAGTCCAGACGATATTCCATCGTCGAAAGACCAATCGGTTCGACTGTTTTTTCAACGGTCACTGATTTCCCCGATTGTGCTGCATCGAACAGGGTCTGTGCAAAAGTTCGAACGTATCATTATCCGGAATTCGATTAGTCCAAACGGTTGAAATTCTCACCAACTCCGACTCATCGAGGGGTTGAAATTCCTGACGGTTGAAATTACCGAAAGGTCAGAATTCCGCGAACGATTCTAACTGGCTGTAGCGAAAAAATTTTCCCGAAGTATTAATTACGACCCTTTGGAAATTCATGCCATTCCAATATTTACCCAGACTGTCAGGATTCGAAACAATTATTGTCATTCCTAATATCGTGCGTCAAAACAGCTGTTGCATACAATTTCCAGACTATTGGACTAGGGCTTATTTCCCGCTGTTCGACGATTTCTATACATCCCGCAAATAAAATTATACAGTAGTCGCCGGAAGAGTATGAAGAAGAATTCAGTCCCATCATGCTAACGCTGGGAACTCTGTTACAAGTGCCAGGTTGTTGAGGAGGGTCGGGTAAATACTACAGAGGTACTATAATATAATCGTTCGATCCATAATGAACAGTGAGCTACGCTCGTCACTCTACGTTCCCATCGGGTAAGGGGTTCCGGAACTTCCGGTCAGCCGGAGACTCGAGTCAAGGATCCAAGATCGGAACGGCGGGAGTTAAGTGACCACGAAACGCGATCCGCGTTGCGGAGTAGATGCAACGCCGCTTCGTCCAATTCATGCCCAGCTGAAAGCCACACACCTACTCACGTCGGATTTCAGGACGTCAAAGAGCTCGTTAGAGATTGACGAGAGAGAGAGGGAGATAGAGAGAGAATGGCACCAGACGATGGAAACCGGAGAATCTTATCTCCGAAATGGCGGCACCAAAGGCGGTCACAAATCGCTATGGATCGGGCCATCCAGGCCAACCTTCACACCCCGTTGGTCTCGAGGCAATATACTCCCGAATATCCGCCCTTGAACGAAACGCCCCTGTGTAGAGTCCGGTTATTTTTTCACCCCAACTGTATACGGATAGTGTTCCAACAGAAATCGTCGCCCTTGGGTGTTTTTCCGCAGCGTTCGCCGAGTCACGTCCCTGATCATTCGGGTAAAGGCCAGGACCATTTGCCAAACGAATGGCTAAACGAAAAACGTCGGTGGATATAATCCTTACCGGATTAACCGTCTCATGGTGAAAAGAAACGTGAAGCCCGTGAACGCGACAGTACGACGTAGACACCGAGTAACGAGTTAAAAATGGTACTTGTGCAAAATTTGGCGTTCATTTGATCGGCATGAAAGAGGAGATGGAACCACGAAAGACCGACGGTGCATAATTCACTTCCGGTACTCGAAACACGTGGATATGGACCAGGCAAGAAAGGGTCATTCAAAGCTTTTTTTTTTAGTAGTCGTGGTCACTCACCGGCAGGAACGATGGTGTATACGCATGGCTCCAATTGGGCCCCCTGATCGTTTACACCCAAGCAAACGAGGCTTCCGTAATCGGACTCGGTCATCGGGGTGTAGGAAACTACCGATTGGGCCCGATCCGAGGTTACGTGAGCCTGGGCGATGTCGACGGCTTCGGCGCTGCTGTTGAACCTCCACGTGAACGAGACGTTGGCGGGGTTCGCCTCGAGTTCGCAGCGTATCCTGACGGTCTCCTGACGCGCGACTCCGTAGACCTTCGTTTGACCAGGTCTGCATACCGGAGCGACTGGAAAATCGGAAGGAAAATTTGTCAAGTTGTTTGGTTACCGATATCCGGTCGATATTTCACTCACACTTTATGTCCAGATTGAGGGCGTTGCTCTCCCCGTCACCCTCGCGATTGCTACCGACGCACGTGTATATTCCGGTTCGGCTCCGCGTCACACTTTGAAGCACCAAGCTCTGGTTGCTAACGATTGTACCAGCGGCCGCGTTGTGGTACAACGGATTACCCTGGACACAGATTTGGCAGGTACGTTATAGGTATAAATCAAGATCCGTGTAGATTTACCCGCGCATTGGTAGCGGGGATTTTTAATCGATTAGTGACTAATCGACTGCGCTTCTCCCGCCCACCCTTACGCGTACATACGCTCTGGAAATTCAATCACAATATGGAAGAGAGAAACGTCACGAGCTTCGATAAATCTCGTGCGGTATATACAACAGATTTCTAATTCAAAAACCAGTTTTTTTACCGACCCCGATATCTCGTTACCCGAATTGCTTCGGACCCTTTGAAAAAGTATTTTAACCTCGAGCCGCTGTACAGTACTCATCGTTTAATTTGATAAAGAAACAAAAAATGTCTTTCACATTGCGCAGAAACTCACGTTGTGTCGCCAGGATACCTTGTAGACCCATGGATTCGACTTGATGTTGCACTCGAAGTAGACGTCGATGCCTTCGCGGATCGGACTTCCGTTAAGGTTGCTACCAAGCTCCAAGGTTACCACGGGTGTGTCTGCGGAACGTGGTGAAAATGTGTAAAACATAGGCGACGGCTGTGAGACCGAAATAGGAATGATTTTGAGTGGCGTAAAGCATGACGTCACAATTGTTATTAGGCGGTGAGAATAAATAAACAAGGCACAAACAACATCTGCGATGATATACTACGGTACGGCACTAGGCTGGTCTACGCGGAGCGTGAGAAAAAGCAGACCTCATCGCTTCGCGAGATTAAGGTCACAACGTGGCGAACAAGAACAAAAGAGAAAAAAAAAACGTAACAACGACGAAAAGTTAAACAAATTTCACTCTCACGGTGTATATCGAGCTTCCAGCCATCTTCTATCGTCGAGTGCGGAATCGAGGGTACGCTTCCTTTGCAGGACAAGAACTTCCCGGCGTCCTCTATGCTCGGTACGAAAGTCAGGGTGCTCGTCGTCGTGTTGCCGTCCGGACTGACCTGCTCGACCGGGCGTGAAACGAAAAAGTGTATAAAACAAGACAATCGTCGACGACGTCGTGGACTGAGTACGGAAAACGGGGTAATTGCCAAGGGGACGAAAAACCCCGCGGCAAATGCGGCTAGGTACGGAACAAAAACACGAGACTCAGTTTTCCTAATTTGCGAGGAGAAGGCGCTGCGCATCGGCCTTTGTCTTGCCTACGGTATTAAATTTTTTCCGTTCCCATTTGTCGGGAACTTCACTGTTTTTTACTTTTCGGAGCTGAATTAAAACTCGATCATCTGACGTCAGGGCTTCGGTACATATACACACTCATACACTGAGCCAATCGTCCGGTAGTTTGCTTCGAGTACCTACCTTTGATCTACGAGAATAAGAAGAAGAAAAAAAAAAAAAACCACACACACACACGCGACACCTAAGCCTCACCGTCAGCCTGGTGTTCTTCAGCGGTATGTTTCCCTTCGACCATATGACGTCGGGTGTCGGTCTGGCTCCGACAACTTCGCACTCAATTTCGTAAGTGGTACCGGCACTGAGCGGTCGGTTTTCACCCTGGAGTCGCACCCACAATGGTTTAACTGAAATGCAAAGGTAGAATGAAGTCGCGATGATCGTTCGAACGCGACGCGACGCCGATGTTAATATACGCTTACGATTCATGTTCAAAGTTACAGTCCCAACGATCGGTGTGACCATGTTATTGTTGGAAGCCTGACAAGTGAGCGTTGTGGAAAGGTGTTTCCGTTCCAACTTCTCCAATCGCAGCACATTCCGCACACTCCGGTTTCCCACAGCTTCGAAACTCTCGTCCAGCAGAACGCTCTCGTCCCACCAAGTTACTCGGGGTTGGGGTCGCCCTGCAATATCGCATGCCGATTCGTTACCCTGGCTACTACGACTTGGAATTACACCGGCGAAAAGACAAGTTTGACAGATGGAGAAAACACTGGCTGCAGAGGCATCGAGGAGGAACGTTCTGACCTTACGGAATATTGTTTCAGCCTGTTCGTTACCGTCTTAATTACAATCTGCCATTTAACAGTGTAGTTTATCTTTTTCCCCATCTGTCGAATCGAACGACTGTCTTCAACTTGCGCAATGTTCAGATCGTTTTCACGAGAGATACGACATTGCAAATAGAAAAGTGCCGTGTTCGCGCATAATGTTGCATAAGGATAAACTGTGGCGATAATAAAAAGGCGAAGAAAGGTATAATAGAGAAATTCTCACCCCCTGTCGCGACGCATGTAATGTTGACGGAGGCACCCTCGCTGTAGGGACCCAGAATGTAATTCTGGATGTGAGCGATCCCGTCTTCGTCCAGTATGCTCAGCCTTTCGGGGGGAACTGTAACCGAAATTCATCGATAAATTTGGCTCCTGTGTATAAATCCTCTCCGGACCGTAATATATTCCGCTGTTGCCAAAGGGGGTTTTTCGCTATATTACGGTTTTGCTCAGAAAGTGGCGGGGCTCGTTCCCAGGCTCTGCCGCGTTATACATACAGCCCACACCGGCGAATCCATACATATATAAATAAAACACGTGGTAACAAAAACTAAACAAAAGCGAATAAAACGGCGATAAAAAACGGGAAAAAGAAGAAAAAAAGACGAGAGAAAAGAAAAAACAATTCAATTCCTCTTCCGTAATGACTTTGAAACCTAATTGTGAACTGGTACACGAGTCGTTTAAAAACAGGCTTTTACATCCGGGGGTTGAGAACAAAGTCCAGATGCGTAAGGGTGGTTTTCTTTTTTTGTAATTTTTTTTATTTATTTTTTTTATTTTCTCTCTCTCCAAATATCAACAAACATGTTGAGTGACGAAAAAGGTGCGTGTTAAAATTTAGCCCAGTTAATTGATTGATGGGAAAAAAACGGAAAAAACGCCAGTTTCTGACAAAATCCGAATTCACAGCATTTCACTGTTCTTGCACCGCGGCGATAATAAATCCTTTGACGGGGCGAACCGGGGAACGATTTTCTTGTAAAAAGGTAACGCCAACCACCCGCCGGATTTCCAAACCAAAGTGAAACGTTAACGGGGGCTCGGGCGAATCCCCGAATAGCGGAAGACAGACCGCGGCGCCATGGTGCCAGGGTGCCGGGGTGATCGAAGAGGAATCCAACTCCTGGCATTCAAATAAATTCTGGCTTTGTTCGTGGCCTCGATAGACACGTGACTCCGGATCAACTTGGGATGCAAAACCGGAATCCGAGTCGATCCGCTCGGCTACAGCAATGAAAAATTGAGCGCAAAAGCGACTGATTCAAGGGCTAAAGAAAACAAACAAATAAAGAATTGCAACCCTTTTCTCTGAAAATTAACAGGCACATTGCCTTAAATTTTTTGCCCACGATTTTTGTACTTTCGAATTCAAAAATTAATGTGTTCCACTTACTGATGACGGTCAAGTTGACCTTGCTGTTTCTGGTCGGCGACTGCTTGAAGTCAACCCTGCATCTGTAGAGTCCATTATCCTTCTCGGTTACGGATTCGAGGTTCAGTTTAGCGGGCTTGTCGGACTGCTTGAAGAAGGCTCTGTTTCCGATACTGGAATCAGACCAGTGCGTGGCGTGCTGCACGTTGCCGTGACCCCGACAATCGAAGCTGCGAAATCGACGCAAGAAAGACAATGTAACGTTGAACAGTGCAAATTTTCCTTTCGCTTTTACTCGTCCGGATAAAAAACATCTCTCGCATTCACTACCCGAGAATAAAAGGGGATCAGGGTTTGACTTTTCGCAAGAAACATGAAAGACGTTTGAAAAGGTAAGAAAAAAGCGTGAAAATTCGCTAGGCTTGTTTCTGTGATCAACGAAATAACGCGAATTGGCGCAAAACTGGCCACCTTATTTCCGTTTCGCCATTTTTCCATCGTGTATATTTCGCAGACTATTTTCAGATAAGAAACACGGTTGCACTACCACGTAGAGAAGAGACGAGAAGAAGACGGTGCAAAAAGGACGCCGCCGGGAAATTCTGCGAGCTTTCGCAGTTTCCCCGTGGGATATTTTTCTCCGCACACGGTCACGCCAGTGCAATATTCACGCGTGCCACGGGACTCGCTTGCTTGCCTTCGAAATAACGCCATGCGTGCGAGTTCCATTGAGAGAAGAGGACGACGTGTCCCCCTCGTGTGAGCCCTTTGAATCGGCCTGAGATTAGTGTCGTCGTCCTTTATTGTCCTCGCGAGTGCGAGTGTTGTAATTAATCCGAGCGTGAACACTGCAAGCTCTTTTGGCTTCGATCGTGATCGTCACCATCATCGACGACTTCTACTCCACGTTTACAAACCTGTATATCGGATTGTTGGATTCTTCTTTGTACCAGATGACCAGATAGAGTCTGTCACCGTTGATCGGAGGCTCGACGTCACACGGCAGCTGCGCTACTCCTCCAGCTACGGCCTGAGCTTCGCTCATCGCAACTGAAAATAAAAATGAAAAGAGCTTTCGGTTAACTTTGCAATCAAAAGAACCTCGGAATCAGACACGACTTTAATTAAGAGAAATTAGCGTATGTCGATGATTCTTTCAACAAGGCACCATTCTAGAATAAAATTTCATCCCGACCAAGTTCGAGCATTTTTTCACCCAACGTTTATTATTATATTTGACAAAAGATCTGTAAAGTCATGTACAAAGATTGACCTTTTTCAACCCTTCGTTACAACTCGCTTCCATTCGCGTAGAATACCTATTCACTTCCGGTTTCGAAGAGCTTCCAGTACCGTGGATGGTTTCGAGGATGGTGATGAGAGATCCGTGCGCAAGTGACCTAGGCGGGACAGGTTGTCGTAGACACGAGTAGTGCGGTTCGTTGCTGAGAGGATTTGAGTCGAGTCGAGTCGAGGCCGAGGCGGGTTTTCTCCGGAGCGTATGGAATGGCTAATTACGCCTACGTGTTTACCGGTGAATTAATTACATCGACGGCAACGCTACTTGACTACCGGGCATTGTGGTTATAGTGCGCAAACAACCCGAGGCCGCGACACATCTGGGGCGAAATTTATGAACGGGCGAATTACCCGTTGGCATATGGATCACGAAGCAACGGGGCAGCTCTTGACGTAGAAATCCATCGGCGATGGTACTTTTTGCGCCATGGTTAACCGCCATATGGGCGAGTGGCCACGCGACTCCGCGTCACCATCCATTATGGTTAATTCAACCCCGGATACAATGCCGCGACCCGGGGCACAAAGCGCCTGCGGTGTTTTGTTCCTGGTTCCGCAGGCGTGCTCCTGGAGTCCAGGCATCTTCCTCCGTTTCGCCGGCGACGATCCCCTTCCTCGCTCTATCAAATCTGTTCCGAATTTCATCCTAATCGGATCGGCGAGGGTCGTTTAACTCGAGCGAAGATAGTTTCGACAGGCTTCACTCCCAACCGCGTTTAGAAGCATTCGAGAAACCCTTTTGTTCTCTATTTTGTTTTTTGATCCTTTATACGGAAGAAAAGGTGTTGACGAAACCAGCAGTGACACGGACAGTGGTCTCTGGGCTGCGCCATTCCCATCTCGTCGCAAAAATCTTGTTTTTGAATATTCAAGCTTACCGACAACGGCGTCTTCGCTCTTCTCGAACGCTGATCTCATCCGACGGATATTAATGCCAAGCTCGCGGTCGAGATACTTTTTTCCGTCATACTTAGCGTCACGGATTTTTATTAAATTCGGAAAAGAGCCGGGAAAAGGTCGTATATTGACTTGCTGTGCGGGGTCGAAGGATCAACTAGCGGATTTTTAAAGGAAAGAATTTAGTTGTTTACTGCAATAATTCCAACCGAATCGTAGAGGGGGAAGAATTTTCAAAGTTTCGTTCTCGGTTTGTCTTCCAAGAAGCTTATGGTAACTTTTCTAATTGTAAAGTTTGATACCGCGAGGGGATCAAAGTTTGGCATCTACTTTGTGGATGCGGATCCTGAAAAACGTGATACTTTAAAACGGTTCTCACCCCTTTAATCAGTTTCTGAAAAAATTACCCTCAGGCAAAATCCTTCTCTTATTCAGTTTTACGAAAAAAAAAACACTGCTCATCCTTGTTACGTCGTACAAATAC
Organism: Neodiprion lecontei; assembly: GCF_021901455.1. NCBI lineage: Eukaryota > Metazoa > Arthropoda > Insecta > Hymenoptera > Diprionidae > Neodiprion > Neodiprion lecontei. The sequence goes on along the minus strand of NC_060260.1, from coordinate 36,564,791 downwards.
ACGAACCTTTTATATTTGTTGTCAAAATATCTCATCTTACGGTACGCGTTTCTCGTGATCAAAGCCAGCGGTTTGGTCCCACAACCGCACGTGGAATTGACAAGAAAACGTCCTTGCAGAGTAGATCTGTTCGGTAATCTTATAAGCTTCTCAACTGGCTCGCGAGTTCCATGAAAATCCCGAATCGCAGAACTCGGCATAAAGCGACGTACTCTGATTTATGTGGAAAGCTTCATGCACCAACAATTAATGTCTGCGAACAATTTTCGTCAAAGAGGATATTCCCTTGAAAAAAAGAGAGCAAGACACGGTCTGCAAGCTCTCGAAAATCTTGGACGCTAATTATTCCGAGAAAGACTGTGCATATTGTCGCGGGTGTACAATCCCAGTAAGAACCCGAAAAGTCAGATTCATAATCACGTCGAATTTTCGAAACACGGAAACTTAATTCATTCACCATTTTACGCGAATCCTGCATTCTCACTCCTCAGCTTTAAAAGCGATTCGAGGGTATTTGGTATCTATGTCTGGAGGTTCCGTTCATGGTTCCAAGTTTCGACATAACGCGGACCTCAGTAATTCGAACTATGGATGTACAGAACATTCCGTTACTACTTGCAGTAATATTCGCAATGAATTTTGTCTGCGTACTAACGATCGAATGAACCGTTCGCCGATTCATACGAGAGATGAAGTAAGTCGATCTTCCGGGAAGGATCAAGGCACCTTAACGAAGCTTGAAGTAAACTACAGCAATTCCATAATGAAACGAACCAGCGCGCTTTCCGTCAAAAGCTCCGCTTCAAAAGTTGCTCCGAATGTATCATTCACCAGTACACCACCGTGGTCGGATTCGGTACATGCGAAGATGGACCGAGGAGGATATGCGGTGGACCCGGTGGATGGCGAACTTGAGTTCCTAAGCCGCACGGAGTATATTTACGAGGGTAGCCTCGGCGCCGGTGGCGGCCTCCCCGAGGACCGAAGGTTCCAAAGTTCCTCGGAGATGGTTAAAGCTCTCGATGGAAGCACACACGGGGACCGCCGGCCGGTCGCCCGTGCGGTATGTAAATCGCTGGGGACGTGTGGAGCCCGGACGGCGTTTATCCACCCTGTTTATATACCGCGGTGGAGAGTAATGTATGCGCACACATGCGCATAATACCGGGTGATTCATATTTTGCAGCGAAGATACAGGAAAGTTTGAGAATACGGTGGCGACCGTGAGGTGCGAGATTCCTGCGACTGAAAGCTCCCCTTTCGTACGTTTGATAAGATGAGCGCCTGCAGGATCGAATTGTTTTTTTCATTGGTTCAAACCTTTTGCAAAACTGACTGAAGAACGATATTGGAATTTCGTTTAGCATAGTCGAGCGCATACCACTCGCGTACGTTTATTCTCTTCGAATCGTTTTTCTTATCCTTCGGCGATGTCTTTACATGTTTTCATCGTACAAAGAACACTCGAGAACTGCATCGCGACTTTCTCCGTGTGTTTGACGTGTGCCAGGTCCTTTTATCACAAGAACTGTAACCCTCTCTTCTTCGCGAATACTCCACAATTTTTTTGGTGCCAGCGGTGGGATGGATTCGCTCCTTGAAGAACTGACTCACTTCATCTGCTCGCGTGTATTTAAACCCTGAATCAGTTGGCTGTACAGGTAACGACAAGTACAGGGAACCCGGCAATCTCCGGTACTCCCAGAGCTCAAAGCAGAATCGCGAGTGGATTTCCGGTGCACACCGTGTCTTAATTACCCCCGTGTATAAGTACCGAGTAAAACGTGGTCGGGAAGAACGGGGTTTGTTTCGAAGTCTGGGGTAAGAGATTGCGGAGAAAGAAAGTGGAGGCAAAGTGCGAAGAGCGAAACAGAGAGAGAGAGAGAGAGAGAGAGAGAGAGGAATCGCACGGGGTGTGGGTACAGACGAGAGATGATGAGTGACACTACACTCGGTTTAATTGGAATGCGTCGCCATGACGCCAACGCGCGATTCCCCGAGGATTTCACAGGGGTGAAATTTTTCCTCCCGCCTACGACGAGGACCAGAGTTACACGAAGGTTGTACACGCGCGCGTTCTTACACTCGAAAAACTACGAGTCCCCTTCTAGCTTAACAAGGAACCGGGCGGCACTCTCCGCATCCTTTTCCAAGTGACAAAGCCCTCCTGCATGCCGTTCGTCCTGACAACTCGTCGTGTATGTAGTATGTACCACCTTACATAGCGGGGAGGACTACCGTACCGTATTCAAATTCTCCTCCCAAAGGTCGTTGGCATTCCCTTGGATGCGCTAGCTATACCAGCGGTATAAGGTACCCACCCCTCTAGGTACCCACTGCAATCATTTCTCCCACGCGAACATCACGGAATAGTGTTATGTGCTGTCTGAGGACAAACCGGTTCAGGGACTGCGACACCTTATTATACTCTTTTCGCTCGGCACTTACGAGGGTTTCGAACAAATTCATGAGAATTCTTGGAAAATCTACCTTTTCTTTTATAACGGATGCTGAAAGTTTCGACTATAAATCACTGCTGATAATTTTCTTAGCAGCCCTTCCTGAAGTATCACCACAGCGTTGATCTTTTCTGAATATGGAGGTCGCATGACCCTTAACCTAATTCACCAAGTCCTGGTGAACATCAGAGGCATAGGAATGACTGTACTATAACTTGACTCGAGTATTCTTGTTGTTGGGCAGTCTAATCGTACCTTGACACTCCAATCGTTAATCTCAGAGTGCCGAAAGACCACATTGACAACGTTGACAGCTGTCACTTTCGACGTTGTGCCACCATGATTACCAACGAGTGTAAGAACGGGTTGTCAATGATTTCGGACAGGCGTGCAATCGCGAAAGACCAAGTAATTCAGAATGTGGAACAGTGTGAGCAAGGCCAGGACGCGTGTGGACATTGGGATTGTTAATAAGAGTAGTGAGCACGCAGTTAAGGGGGCTCGACCTTTTGTTTCCTGGAACACGAATTGCTGTTCAAGAGCGATAAAGCCTTCGAAGCGTCAGAGTTTGCGGTTAGGCGTGGTAAAAGGGGGTAGAAGGTACTCGGTTTGTAGAATGCTCGCACCGTGGTGCAAGGGTGGACCTTTTCTTGGCTGTGGTAACCGCGTGCACGTGGCTCCCGTATGAAAGGAGACCCGCACATAATTATTCCATCGGGCCAGTCCGGCCGGGGCGCAACTTGATACCACCCTTTGAACACAGGCGTATAAACACACACACGCACAGGCAAAGACTCGCGTACCCTGATTCGCGGCCTTTGTTAGCCATGGTGTAAACGGCCGGCTCCGATTCTTGCAAGATCCATTCACCGTTCGCTCGCTTACTCCTCTCATTCGTCGGGCCCTTCGGCGAGGTACGACGAAATTACACCCCTCTTACACTTCTCGCCAATTGAATTCAGAACCGGAATGTTATTTCCAGTCTCTCTATGTTTGTTCGAGATTGATGAATAACTCGGTCACGTTGTACCCTAAAACGATCTTTCCTGGGTATTTCATTGCAGTCTTTCCTTCGTTTTTTTATATTCCGGACACACTAATCTCGGGGCCCGTTACTCGGAGCAGGGAACCTCCTTCGGCGGTTCGAGCTTAACTTGATGAAACGGGATGAAGGACATCTGAAACGCACTTCACCTCCTCGTTTTCCGCAACTTTTTCTACGTCTGTCTAGGCCGCATGGTTTGAGAGAGATTAATTTCACCCTAAGGATCGATCCGGAGAGTGCTCGAGCAATTAATACGGACATTGTATCGAGGTGGAGGAGTCTGCGATAAGGAGAGACGAGAAAAGCTCGCGAAGAGTGGTGTAAGGTGAACACTCTGGTTTATCGGCAGAGAAAATACATATATATATATATATATATATATACACACATCTATTGTTACATTCTTCGGTAAGAAAAATACCGACGAAAAAATGTTTCCGCACAACAGGGAGTATATATATATATTGCCTATATGTACCTTCACAGTCCGGGAAAAGCGTAAATAGGAATCCATCAAATCGGAGGCAACGGAAGACGGGGGTGGAATTCTATTGCCGAAGGGGGAGGAGGCACGAGATATGGGAGAGTGTGGAGGAGACAGAAAGCGGGCAAAAACAATCAAGAGATCTTCCGACTGGAGATCAGCAGCCACCCTCACCCTACAGTTCGGTTCAGCGTTGATACCGCGGTACACAGCGCCGGGGGATGCCGGAAGAAGTGTGGATAACTCCTTCGCTCCTTCCCCTAATGATCCTTTACGTCTTTCGCTTTCTGTCCGAGCCGCGCTACGAGGCGCTGATTTATATCCGGTCCGATCCCCGTTCGGCGTTAGGTATATATGTATACGTATGTATGTACCATATACCTATACCATATACCTCCATCCATAATGTGCAGCGAGTATTTTTTATTTATTTATTTACTTCTTCTAAATTTGAGACCCCTGTTTTTCTCCCGATGTACGCGTTCACCTCCGAGTCACTCATTTTTCCAAACTCACGTACATTATTCAATTCAATTCAACCCTCTTCGGGGGTGAAAATTAACGGAAAATCAACGAGGCGTCATTCGTTACGCGCGTGAGTCATTAAGCCGCCGTATGCGCGGCTTCAACCCGCGGTAAAAAAGGTTTTCAATAACAGTCATTGCGACCAGGGAGCGACAATGGTCATTGTCGGATCGAGGCAACACCTGGTCCCACCCCTGCATTCGCGATTCCCCATCGCATCGGCACGATTGTCGCATTAAGCGTCTACGTGCAGTGGAGCTTTTTTCTTCTTCGTTTCGCTCGTAACTCGTCTGCAGCGTTTCGAACTAAATTAAAAATTGGGTTTATTGAACAGAGTTGGTGCAAAATAAAAAAAAAAAAAGAAAAAAAAAGAAAGAAAGAAAGAAAGAAAAAATCAAGGGTGCTCGCGTTTTTACAGCGTTTTTAAATTGAAAATACACGACTGTTAACGTTTTTATTACTGTACTGATAAATAATGCAAACATTGACTGTAGCGTTTATATGGTACATCCCTTTCTGGTTTACGATATTCCTGTATACACGTACATATATTTATAACTGTAAAAAAGAATCGATTTAGCCCCTGGTTCATCGATATGCGCTCACGTTTTTTACACCCTGTTTTATTCCCGTATTTCACGTTTGTTGATGCTTGTAATGGACGGGTTTTACGATTTTTATCATTTTCATAACTCGGCTATCTCTTTTTTCTTCATGTCTCTGTAGCGGTGCGCGATTTTTTTTCCGCTTTGATTCCGTTTTACAACAAGGTATCTGACAATGTCCATTCGTGCTATATCGTACAATTTTTAACAACGTTTCGTTTCGTTTAGGACGCAGGCGTGTTTCGTGCGGTGAAAAATTTTATTCAAAACATAAACTAATGCATTTTACGTGCGTGATTTCGTCCTTGTCATATCTGCGGAAATATAACCATATGATGCGAATTCGGAGCGCGCCCAACTTTACCTAGAAGCGGCTAATTGATAACCAGGGAACTTCGTCAACTTAAATAGATTACCGAATTCAATTGACCTGATCATAAAGTTGCTCCAACTATAAGTACCTACACGTGTATGCATAACGTACTTGTAGGAATACGTTATACAATTTGCAAATTGCTACTGATTTTGGAAATCTAGCTCTTATTCAAGATTAATTTAGGAGTGTGATTAAATTGAAAATGAAATTAAGTGTATGGTATTAACTCTATAATAATGTTGGAATGAACTACATTCATCGCAAAATTTGCTTCAATCGTCTCTACTTTCCCATACACATTTGTTACGTGTTGTATTCAAACTGTAATGAATTAAAGAATCTTAACGTGAAAAGCTTGATCATGTCATCTAAATTATTTTCCATTCTCACAAGGGAAAAATCAAGAACTAACGACACCCTCTTAAGAACGGTTGACGTAATCATATATTTCAAGCCATGGCGATATCTCGTGTTACGTATAAAAGTGAGGGGTGAAATTTCATCTCGAGATGGAAAAAGGAAAATGGGAAAGAAGCTTTTGAGTATCCTTAATATATTACGAATAGCGATATGCTTTCCATACCTGAATAAGAAATTAGCACAAGGCAATTTTAATTATTTGCATCAATGAGATCCAACACTCTTCGAAACGATCAACCTGCATTGTATCTACATTCATTCATACCATGAGTTTTCGGTGAAACTCACCACTGAATACCAAAAACACGATCTCTTTTACATGATCCGTGATTTTTCATACTCGCGTTGTTCATATAAGTTCAATTCTCCAATACGATTAAAAATAGTTTCGAAAAATTCTGAAAAAAATTCTTTAAAAATTCTACGTTACGTAGAAAAATTGTCAAGCAGCATTCCACGGCAAAGGCTGATTATTGCTTCTGATTCGTATCAACTTTTGTTCAAGATAAAGTTTAAAAAAATGATTCCATACCTTTTCTAGACCAAATCCAAGAGGTCGAGGATCAGACCCTGGTCAATTTGTCGTGTAAGTCCCCACATACGTATACACACATACCCAAACGGGAATGCCTCGAGACCAAATTGAAACTCTTACAACCCGTTGTATTAATCCGCGAAGAATGTTTTTCACCTTCGTCATTCGTATCGCTTCGGCGGCGTGAGAGGAAGGGTGGATCAGAGGGACCAAAGAGATAGAGAGACCTAGAGAGAGAATTGGGATGCTGGAAGTGCGTTGTAACGCAACGAGCGTACGCGCGGAGTGGGCGGGAGATTGATGGGGGACGGTGGGGGGTTGTGATGGGGGTGGAGTACCGGTACCACCATCGTGCAGGCGTCGCATTTATGCCCGGAGTGCAAGCGCGCGTGTCAGCATTGTACGGGGTAAACTCGCAGTGACAGAGGGGCGAGCCGTTGTCACACCCTCGCTCTCGGTATTATTCCTTCCCCCGCCCTTGCCGCCTTCCGTCCTTCCATCGTTCCGCCGTTTCACCCCCTTCCACCCCCATTCGGCTCGTCAGCATCGTCGCCCCCTCGTTCCTCTCTGCTCGCCCTTCTTTACCTCTCCGCCCTACCTTTCGCCGGGCGAAGAACCGTTCTTCCTCAAAATATTCCCCCACCCCCACCCCCGGTGTAATATACGAATGCACGTTTTGACGTATGGATATGACAGTATATCGACTCCCAGAAGTTCGGAGAAGATATTGCCTCGAAGCCGTCTTCGAATTTCATTCACCCTTCCGTGTCTCTTTTTCTCTCTATCTCTCTCTCTTTGGTTATTATTATTATTGTTATTATTTATTCTCTTTTTACGTTTCTTTATATTATATCATACCTTATATACAAAACGTCAAGCTAGGCGCGTATCATACGACGTTTTTCCGTCGTTCTGACGTATTAGAAAATGTGTTTTATTTTTTCTTTTTTTTTTTCGAGGCTGATTTTTTCAACCGCGGCGTTAAATATCTCCGCAGGCTATCTTAATTCTAAAAGGTTCACAAAGCGAAAACTCTCCCGACATTTACTTTCTTCCCATCCAGGTTTGTGAAAAATATACGCAAATACATTCTACTTCCTCCGTTTCGTTTCTGTTTTTTTTTTTTTTCATATTTGTTGCACTTCTTATTTCGACATTTCTTTCTTTCTCCTCGTCGCGGTTCCGTGACGTAGCTACGTAACGCTTTTATACGGTTGGGCCCGATTGTTCTGCACGAGGGGCGCCGGCGCCTGGGCGACACTTGATCTTCTTCACCGAGAGACGTCTCAAGTCCGAGGCTTGTGTTCTTCGCACTTCAATCCGCGAGACACCGCACTTCGCAAACTAATTACCACCTGGTCCGACTAATTCAATTGCAGACCAACCTCGAGAGCCTCAAGCGGGTTTTCTTCACCTCGTTTGCAGATAGAGAAAGAGAGAGGGAGAGAGAGAAGAGAGAGAGGAAGAGGGTAAATGATAGGAAGGAGATATTCGAAGAGGAAGTCTTCCTCGCTAACAAGAGTGCACGGACCTCTATCACTGTTGGGGATCGATTTTCGTACTCGAAAGCAGACGTTCGCTGCTGGAGAGAATCGGCAACAAATAATCTGCGCAACAATATATATATAAATATGAAGATCTGTACGACGAACAATGTCTTTGCTTTCGCCTCTAACTGAGATTTTGTTTGTACCTCGATCTTCCAGCAGGAATCCCCTTTAACGCGGTCTAGACGGGAAGTTTTCCTCTTTGAATTCCGATGGATCGCGTACCCGGCTTAATTATCTATACGCCATAGCGAGCGCGGGCTGTATTATCCCACTTGACCCAATGATAAGAGTATACATTATGGGATCAGTGCGTGACAACAAGCACTAACGAGAAATCTAGTATATAGCTTACGTGCCGCGACGCGGCGTTATCTGACAAAACCATTCCGACGATTACGTTATGTCTACAAGACAATTATTATTACTCTCCGCTGTAGGTGCGGTATGCAAAAATATTTATTCACTTTTAAAATGTACGACGTGTATAAATAATTGAGTTTGGATTTAGCCATCATCGTTTCAAACCCCGTCGATCATCGATTTCGAAAATTGATAAACAGATCAGAGAGATGAGGAAGAAAAAAATATCACAAATAGAAAAAAATTCACGGTTGATCGGGTTTCTGTACAGTCAGCGATTCGTTGCAAGTTTCCAACCCTTAGAATCCGCGGTATATTCAAGCGATCGAGGTGAAAGAAGTTCGACAGGCATAAAACGTCGTCGAGACTCTCAATGCTCGAGTCCCTCGGTACGGAATTTTTCAAAAGTCCTTGCACTCCTTACACCGTTGGCTCGACGACGTGTGGTTATTGGAAAATCGTCGTGTGGAATTGTGTCTCCATCTGCAATTTCCGGCTCTCGGAATATAACACACGCCGAGAAGGGGTGTACACAGTGGCCAATATAAATATGTACCTACAACGTTAACTCAGATTTGTTGTTAACGCATCCGGTTGATACTTGAATTCGCGGAGCGTAAATGGAAAGACGATTGTCGGAAACACGGTCATCGAACCGGGTCTCTGTTGCATTTATGAATAAGATGGATAATAATGAGGAAAGTTCCGATTTAATCAGGCATTACGAATTACGATCGTCCAAAGTCCGAGCTGAACAGGGAAAAGTTTACCGCATTTACTGCCTCGTAGTACAGAATAATGCTCCTGTAAATTGTTATTTTATCCAAGATAAATATTATGCAGTTTGGAGTTGGAGCAATTTCCATAACCGTTCGATCTCGGAGAATTTCTTTTATTTTTTTTTTCTACTCGTGCTTGCGGGTGACGGAGGGATTACAACTTGCGTATTGTGTAAATTTTTATTACACATAAATATGGAAGACTATAACACCGCGAGATGTAGGTTCGTTGAGGAATTAATCATATAATCCGGTAAAAATTTATTAACATCACAAGGCAGGCGTTGAATGATCGACCGAACGAACGAGCGAACGCCTTTCAGGATATTCGCTCTCGCTCTCTTTTTCTCTCAAGTTTTTTTAGATTAATATTATAATGAATATGCAAATTTAATTTTTCGTCACTGGCCAACTGATCCGCGAATTCTATGTGCATTATACGTATATATATATGTATATTTCATGTACGCGGAATAGGTTAAAAAATAATGAATAAATCATGCTGTATATGCAGAAAAATATTTGCATATTAATTCATAAACGTTATACGGTAGGTATATATTATAAAAAATTTATAGGTAGAAGATCAGAAAATCCATCGCAAGGGATTTCATTACGCCAATATATGTATATATATATAAGCTCCGGCAAGAAATTTCATTTGCCCGTGATTTAATTTTTTTCATTTTTCACCTTTTTCTGAAAAACTACAAACAAACGAAATTCGCGATAAATAAATTCCATGCAGCTAGGTATTATACGTATACGAAGTTTATTCTTTCTCTCCGGATCTTTCTAATTCCGACACTGAACTTTTCGCATTAAACAGTAGCTCGGTGACAGTTTGTAAGATTTATTTTCAATTAAAATTTGCCTCTTTCTTCTTTGTAATATGCACCCCACGTTTCACAGGTTTCATTCGAATTTGCTCGCTCGAATCGTTCGCTTTTATTGCCTGTGTTACGACAGCCTCGTTGCAGCGTTAACTATTTGTAAAGTTGGCAAACCGATAATACTTCCTACTTTGCGTTAGAATGAAACCGCGCATAAATACCTCGGGCCGTAAAAACACCGTTTATACGTTTTTAACTTACAGTCAGAATCTCCGGAGCTTTGCTCTCGTAATCGATATTCGCATCCAATATCTATACACGACGATTTAATTTCCCTCCGACGTTAATCGACGAATCGCGAACTCATCGATACTCATGCGACTGAAAGTTGGTAATGTTACCGTGACGATCCATGTTCGGAAAAATTTTTTACTACGCGTCATTATTAATTGTCTGAAACGAAGCAAATCATACCGAACGAAACATATCCATACGCTGAGAGAAATTTTTAGTTCCGATTACCGCTCAGTCCTTAACTATTTTTATTTTTTACCACAATCGAAAAATATAGTTCTAGGTAATAAGTGAAAATTAGTTTTGTAGCCGTTACTATTCTTCATCATTACGATCACTGTTGCTATATTTTCTTGCAACTGTTGCGAAAATTTAATGCTTGTGCAACGATAAATTGACGTTCAAGCCTTATTTAACTAAAAACATCGAGTAAACCGAACAAATCGATTTTGCGTTGCAGCTACCAAAAAATGATCGACAATGGCGCAAAATGGTCAGTTGCACCTCGTTTTTCGTAATCCCAACAATATTGAAACATTTTTTTCAACGTAACCTGTTTTACTAAACATTTCTAGTTACTGTAACAAATAAAATTTTTCTCAGTGTATTTATGAAAAACCGACTCCTTAAAAGTTATTCTATAACTGTGAAATAACGAATGTCTTCCCGATGTTTCGTGACGTTAACTTTACAATCACTTCAACCTCGTCGATACTTGGATAATAATTGTGCGAAAAAGAAAAAGATAACACTTGACTCCCTTCTCGCAGCTGCAGCATTGCATCGTTTTATTCAACGGGATTGATTCTTACACGTGACTGTACGCCGTGCATCTTTATTGTCACGCATCGTCCGCGTGCGTTTTTTCATCTCTCTCTCTCTCTTTCTCTCCCTCCCCTTTTCTCTCTTATCAAGTAGCATACTATCCACTTGTTTCTTTTGTCGTCGTTGAGTGTAATATATGTGAATAGCGGCATTGCACGGTTCTCTTAATTGGCTTCAATTTGCCCGCGAAAGAAACTCGTCGCAACGTGACGTCATCCGCCACCACCGCTCGGAGATCGCTGACAAATCTGACATCCTATACACGACAGCCTACCTCTGATAATACATATACACGCATATTGCACTATAGGTATCGAGTTACACGCGATTGTTTAAACAAAGCTGTCACGCCGACACGGATAGTTTGAAATTTGATTCACAACGAACTAGAGTTATACAAAGCCTGCTTCAAAACATTGGAAACAATGCATTGATGCCGCTTTGCCGTTACTCATATTCCTCGATTTTGCCAGACGTAATTATAGCCTTGTGTTCAACGAGCTTATATTCACAAAACCGTCGCTTCGTTTATCGGACGGAACGTGTTCACTGAATCGAATGACGGTTTTGTCCAAACTTGAACGAGTCATACTCGATGATCGATCGAGTGACGACGTCTTTATCTGTGAAACAGTTGGTCGTCTTTTTGACGAGGCTGAACTAAGTGACATTAACTTAACGAAACATCCGCAGTTTTAGAATTACTTTCAAGTAGCTGGCTTATTTTTTTTTATCATGGTTCGCTAAATCTCAGACTTTTCCAAAGGCGTTAAGTAACGATTTTTTCCTCAACGTGTATTCTTGCAGTGGCGTTACTAAGCTCATTCTTATACTTTTCGAGGCTGCAGGAAAATATTGAAGAAGATGTTGAGGCTGATTTTCTCGCATTATATTTCCCGGGAAAAAATAGCGGCACTTCATAGCGAAATTTCTCTCCAACTTGTCCAATTAAATTCCAACTTTCGGTTATCATCGTCTGCATTAATTCTCGTTCCACATGAAACGACTTTCGTCGAGATAAACGGAGGTCACGGATCGTCATTCCATTAGCTCGGTAATCCGGCAGATCATGAATTCGACCCTGAGTGTCGAAGATTGAATACAAATGGGTTTGGGAACGGTTTTCAATGGATTTTCACCGCGCTTCATCGAGTCGCGGCGGTGTTGAAGAAGAGTTGGATTTCGTCGAATGACACTGAGGACTGTTTGAAAAATGAATCGAGGGGTTATTGTTTGCCCATTGATCTCTCGTAAAGAAACACTTCTCTCGCCGAGCTTAGAACACGCTTTCCGAAGCACTGCTGCAAATCATCTAACGATGCTCGACTTACTTCCTGGCTAAATTTTGCAGGTAACCGCATCAGGAAGGCGCTGATTTCCGGCTGTTTTGAAGCGAGAAATTCACCGGAAGTGTCGGATATGTGAACCATGTTCGGAAGCTCGACTCGGTATTTCGAAACAAGTTTAGCGATCGGTTCTTCAAGTATCCACGTATCGTCTATTCAAAGTCTACATCCAGTCACGATAACGATAAATTGTTTTCAAAAAATTCATTCTCTCATCGTGCCGCTCAGATTATTTTGACCGATCAGTGATCGACGGATCGTTTTTGCTCAAACAGGTAAATCGGAATTTCCTTGACGTAATTTTTTGCTCGGTGAGATAATTTCTATCGTATTTTTGTGTAGGCACTGAAACCGCGAAAGAACGATAAGAACTGCTTATATATTTTATCGCTCCATCCATCTAGTTGGCAATTCATAAGCCTTGAAAATGTGGCGATTCTTTCCTTGAACGGTAGGAAAAGTTACACGACGTTGTGATAAGTTGTTCGAAAATGAACTAATCAAGACATTAATCTCTGACACGTGAGTGCTTAAATGTAAATAAGTCCAATTCCCATTCTTATTTCCTGGATGTGTAATAAGAATGCCAGGATGAGGGGGACGATGGTCGGTGGAGGATGGGGCAGAAAATGAAGCCGTCGTAAAAATGTAAATTTCATTTTGAATAATATTCCTCTTTGGTCGGCACAGCGAAGAGCCGCCAGGTCTTAAACTCGACCGTTCTCGCGTACCGCCTCGCATCCTTTCGTACACCTTATACGCCTAGACTGGTTATATCAAGGGCTTAGAGCAAGCGTTGGAGGAAAGCTAGGCATAAACTACCCTCAACTCCGTGCATCGCAACCCTAGGGAGCCTAAATGCCCGATGGCTTGGAAGTTTGCTGGCGAAACGTGAAAACAATACGGTTATCACCTCAATTATATCTCCTCAATCTGTCGTCCGGTAATTTCTGTCTGCAATGTCGAGAAAAACATTCTGCAATTGCCGATAATTCGTGGTTGATTTGGGGTTAAGGTATAGAATGGTCGAAAAATAGGAGGACCGCGGTATTGAATTTCTCAAGAAGCGGAAACTTAATTTATAGAATTTTAATATTTATAAGTGAGCCGAAATATGGAGGAGTAAAAAAATAAAAAGGTCAGAATATAGAATGCCAAAGTATGGAATCGTGGGAATTCGTCTCGTTAATGGAAAACCCCTTACAGATTCTGAATTTTATAGTTTTACTTTCCCTTTTCTGTACTTCGATTTTCCACATCGACTTTCGAAATTTTAATAACTCAACGAATCAATTTTTCACACCTTTGAAAACTCGATATTTTGGTTCTCAATCAATCCATCATTCTATTTTCTCACCCCCATCCTTCGTAGTTAGTTTAAATTCATGAATTTTAAGACACTGTATCCCATAATTCTTTTGCCTGAATTCCGAATGAAAAAAAAAACCTGTGGAAATCATTTATTTCTTTTTCTTGCTCATTAAATATGTAGGTGTAATATCTTTGCTTCAGAGATATGAATTGACTTTTACTCGGTTTCTTTTTCCCTATTTTCTTTGAATCAGATTTGTCAATGCTTCACATGTGGAAAAGTATACTAACATCACGCATGTTTAAACGGACACAAACACGGTTATCAAACGGCGTGTTCAACCGGTTACCCAAGCTTGAGGATTTATCTGTTCCGAGCTTCTCCCTCTCGGCTTAATCGCCCTCCACAAAGGATTAGTGCTGCTGCAGGTGAACTTCAAGGTAGTTTAGGAAATGTCGTAATATGTTTATGGAGCATTATGAATGGTCATGAGGACTCGGTCCCTTCGTTAAGGAAGCCAATTCTCAAACAGCTGACCCTCCACCATTTGTTCCCATATTTATTTATTTATTTTTTTTTTTTTTTTCAAACATCTCAGTAAATCCATTTGAGGAAAGCTGCTGATCGTAAATTTCATCAAATTTTTTACGATTTCTTCCATCTCACCGGTTTTTAAAATTTAAAATCCTTTTATAAAAAATAGAAAACTGCAGACGAGAATGAAAGAATAAAGGCTCTTATATCGTATCAAAATCTTTCTCCTCGTTACAACGTCGGTGGAACTCGTTAAACAATTCCTTTCGTTTACATAAAAATTTTATTAAGTAGATCTTGCCGATAACTTTCTAGCCCCGAGACACGCATCAAAAAGCTTCAAGCAGAACGTGAAAATAATTACAAAACTTGAGGGCGTTGTTTGCTTACAAAGGTACACAAGCTCCTTGAAATGGATTTCGATAACAACATGAACCATGTTGTACCGGAGTAAAGAGAGGGAAAGAGAATGGAGTGAGAGAGAGAGAGAGAGGGGGGGGGGGGAAGTTTTGTAAAAATCTCTACACCGCTTCGTTTCAACGGTAGGCATAAAGTAGCGAACCTCGCGGCGCAACCCACAATTTCACAAACGGTCGATTATTACATTAAAAACTTTCGTCAAAAGTTATAAATTTTCGTCATTTTCATTACTATGAGTATATATATATACAGACATATATATATATATATATATATTTATATATATATTGACGGAGTTTTATTTATATACCGTTGCTGCAGGGTTTCGCAATATCAATCAGAGATGAATATATACGAAAATTTTTGAATGAAAGTTCTTCAGTGTTGGCTGAAAGGGAAAACAAGACGAAGAAGATGAGAACAATTAGCGTGTGCCTTTGAATCTTCAAAATTAAAATCTTAAAGAGACTTAAATTATCTCGTCCGCCTAGCCACCGTATTTTTACTATTACTTACGTAATATTTCAGCATAAGTAGTGCTAAAAACTTGTTGAATTTGGTATTCATTAAAATATCGTAAAGAAAACAATGAAAAAAAATTAAGAGGAAATCGTTGCGCGGAAATTTTATTCAATTTTATTTATATAATTCCACGGAGATTAACCTCTATACAGAGAAAACAAAGAATCATGAAAACATAACATAATATAAAAAAAAAAAAAATAAATATAAAAATAACAAGAAATGCAAGTAAAGCATAACATTAATTTATTAAAAGATAGAAAATGATAAAGTGGAAAAAGGTGAGTTAAACATACGCAAGCAGCATATTACGAGCTTTGAAAGATGAGAAAAAAAATCTTTCTCTTCCGTTACTTGTGACGAAAAGGTTTAAAATTCTTGTAGAGAGTTTGCGATAAGTGCGGCACTCGACGGGATGCGAAATCAATCATCATAAAATTGTGTGTGATATCAGCCGGCTGATCGATGAGAGGAGAAAATTAACAGCATTATGAAATTTTTCAGCGACTCCAAAGTATTGACGGGGGTTAGGGTAATAAATAACAAACGAGCAATACGTCTTTTGAGATGAAACTTTCGACAGACGTGAGAGAGTGAGAGAGAGAGAGAGAGAGAGAGAGAGAGAGAGAGAGAGAGAGAGAGAGAGAGAGAGAGAGAGAGTCGCCATAGGCGTCGCGTGTCTTGCAGGAGTTTATCGATCAACTGCGGTGAAACTAACGGGGGGCAAGAAAACGGGGATGTTTCCTCTCGAAGCGCGGGCAGTTTTCCAGTTTATGAAGCCTTCGCTGCCGCTGCCTCTCTCAGGAAATATTAAAGCCCATAGAGCCGACCAGCCGGCGAGCCAATAAACGCGACAAGAAGCTTCCGGAGAAAAAGTAGCTCCTCCTTAAATTCGATCTTGTCCCGATTCGAGCCTCGCGATGTTCGCTCTTTTCGTATCAATGTTTGCTTCATTGCTTATCCGTTATTACAATCGAGTGTAATGTATTTTCGCACGAATTATTACAATCCTGACGAACGAGAGTTGGCACTGGAGGGTTAGAAACGGTATTGTTGAATGTTGGAAAATTGGGAGATTGAAAAAGTGACAGGGATAAACAATGAGCTTTAGTTGTTTTAAATAACATAACTTGTAAGTGACGCACGAAACTTCAACGCTCGCATCAGGAACGCTTATTGATTTAAATGAACTTATACCTTCTGCAAATATGCTAATTTGTGTTAATCGAGTCCATTAAAAAACTTATTACATGTATAATGATTTGCATATACGAGTTGTGATTCTTTTAATGTAAGAGTCTAATAATACTCTTAAGAGTCATTTGAAAGAAAATGTTGACTCTGAATTTTCAGAGTCACTATGCGAGTTCTAGTAACTCTAACTTGATCATTCCTAAATCCTGATATTTTACTGTCATTATGAATAAGTAACGAGGCTAAATGAAGATTGATACTAATAGTTTGTTCTACAGAGAAAATGTTTTACAGAATATGTTCTACAGACTTGTTTCTACAGAATTGAGTTTCAGATTAACGTCAGGAACAATCCAGCATGAATTATTCTGCAGGCGAATTGTTTTACAGAATATTCGTCTACAAAGTAGTTTTCGATTGTCCTGTAGAATAATTCATGCTTGATTATTTTTTATGCAAGTCTCGAATTCTTTTCTGTGGGAAAATATTGTGTAAAAAAATATTTCTGTATAACATTTTCCCTGTAGAACCGATTTCTGTAGAACCCCCGTCTTTTCGTATGTATAATTGCGGTTCTCGATCGTACGGGTTGTTCGAAACTTTGAGCTATGACTGCAAAAAATGATACCCGTTGAATTTGCACTGAGTTCGAAAGTTCCGGCTGCAAGTAAGAATCTCGCATCGCGTTCAGTTTATACGCGCTTCTTTGAAGTCGAGCGTTAACTTCACCCTGACTTTTAAACTTTCTTGGTATCCACTATCTCTCTGCATCTTTTGCGGGGCGATTGGAGCGAGGAGACAGAGTTAACCGGAAGTAACGATTCAGCTTTCCGGTTAAAGTTGCATTTTTTTTTCTATCCTAGCTCCGCTGAGAAAGATCTGGGTAAAAATGTGGAAGGATTGGAAAATAGAAGGGCGACGTTGTAAAATTTTCAAACTGGGTGGGTGTAAATATGTAAAAAGATGAGAAAATACGACGAAGTTTCAACAAGGCGAAATGCTTATTGAGTTTGAAAAATTATAAAAATCGAAACATGTGTGCAAGAAAGTCAGAATTCCTTGACCTTTGTCGCATTTTAATTATTCTGCACTTCTACTATACGGAATCTGAATTTCCACGACATAGATTTTCGCAAATTTGAAAATTCGACATCGTGATCCTTCTATTTTCCGATCCTTCAACATTTTCACCACCACCGTTATCAGTTGTAAAATTTTCCATCCAAACCAACGCATTCTTGGGAATTAGAATTTTACTCGGACAGACGTTGTGAGACGTCGCAGTGAAATGTGAAATCCGGAACAGGGTATCAAGTGGCTAAGGAATCGCTCGTATAATACGTAAGAATACGTTGCAGCAGTTGGCGAGTCTGCCCGAATCGGTACATAAAGTACATTCGTCGAATAATCCTCCCTTAGCCTCCCTCTAATTTATATCCCCCTTTAACAATGCCGAAGTTACTCTGTCCGTGAAATAAACAGGAAGAGAATCACGTTCCGTTGAAATTTCATGGTCTGCATATTTTATGTTCAGCACGAGTGCGGCCCTCGGTGTTCCGAGGCGATATCAAAATATATATTCACCCCGTGCGTCTCCAGATTTTCCGAGCAGATAATATAGGTGCGAATATTTTCGATTAGAACGCGTGCTGCTGGGGGCTGGTAGGGAGAAATTCAGCGGGTAAGTTTAATCAGAAATCGCAGGGAAAAATCCGCGTGACAATATGAAGGAGGCGACGACGGCAGAAACGGAAGAAGGGAGAGGAAAAAAGGCCGGCGAAATGGAAAGAGCTTCGGAGCCCCGGCGTCTTGACAGTTCAATGCGAACACCCTCGTTCAAAAATACTCGTCGACTCGGCGCCACGCGAAACGCGCGTTCATTTTTCGCAAAAAAACAAACCAAAAAAGACGAAGAAAAAAAAAGAAAGAAAGAAAAATTCACCCACTCAAAGCCGCGCGATCTGCGGGTCCGCATTCCGGATTCCGCGGTGCTTATTCTTCCGCAAAATCTGCTGATCCGTCAAAATATACTCCGGGCTAATTTCGAGATTCGCAAAGCGAATGAGAGAAAAGAGCGTTTACGAGTCGAGGTGAAATTTTGCGTGGTATGAGAAACGAAGAAAATGTCTGCTCGATTCACGATTCATTCGTCATTCGAAACTCGATTTATTGTGGATCGTAATTACGTAATAATGTGAACTGTGCGTGTCGGGGTAAAAGTTCGTTTCGTTGCCGTGACCGGAAGAGAACGACTTTTTAATTATTTCTCCAACCGCCTGCGGTACGAGCTGCGTGCGTGGCGGTAATTTTTTTCATCACCCAACACAGATCCGCGGCGTGTGATTAAGCGCATAGGAATATCACCGGCGACACAAGTCTATCGCGTTATATGCACAGCCGGTAAATTCATGACTCAAACTCGGGCTTTCTTCTTATATACTCGAGATACGGCACGAATTGCATATTATGGGAGACGAAGCGGCGAGATGATCGAGGTGCGGAGAAAACGAGGATCCCACAGGAAATTCGCGCGAGTTTGGAAACGATACGTCGTATTGAAGTTTGTAACGTTATCGTAACGATTCATGTCGAAGAGAAAACGTTTTACGCGATCTTGGAATTGCCTGAAATTCAATCAGCCGTATAAAATACAACAGACTTTTGTTATGAAATCTCGGTTCGTTTAAAGACGCCTATAAAAAAAAAAAAAAAAAAAAAAAGAGACGAAATATACGTAGTTTCATTTTGAATTGACTAAAATATGAGGAGAGGGCTAATAATTATTTTCATCGATAAAACTTTCGTGACTAATATCCATTCACTGCGATTAGAAGAGAATCTTTTTGTCCGATTAGCTTCAAGATGATCCTCGGAAGCGGATTTCAAAAATTATACAAGCCGAACCCTATTTCACGGAGGGTAAACCGGAGAACTGGCTCTCCTATAAAGATCTGGCAACTTCGAACGTGCGCCAAGGCGTGAAAAGACGTGAAATTTCTTAACAGAGATGAGAAAATCTTCGCAGACGAAACAAAACGAAAATAGTGATCAAAAAAACAACAATACTCGAGGTGTGGATTTCTCGATGGTAACCACAAACGACCCTGATCTCTCTCTACGAATCTAGGAGGTGGCCACACTGCCTACATATACACGTGGGATAAGAATCCTATTCATCATCTCTCATTGTTCATCGATTCACCTGTCAAACATTGTCAACGGTGACAACAAGGACACAAAGAAGAAGAAGAAGAAGGAAGAGGAGGAGGAGGAGGAGGAGGAGGAGGAGGAGGAGGAGGAGGAGGAGGAGGAGGAGGAGGAGGAGGACTCAACATCGCGTTCGCGTGAGAGTACGGAAGTCTGTCAAAAGAGACGCGGCGATCTCGTCTTGTAGGCGAGATCTTCTGCCGGTGCGATGCCGGGAGAAAAGAAGAAGGTGGACAAAAAAGGGTCCTAACCCTGTTGATCGAAATCGTACCCGACTGAAGGGCTACAGCCAGACCTACGTGTAGGTATATCGATTCGGACTGCCAACTCTCTCGCCACGCGTGATATATCAAAGATTCATCTTGCGATGCTGCATGGCAAAAAAACGAGGATAAAGAAAAAAAGGAACACATCGGCACCGCGGTGGGTATAAAAATTCAGCTATACATCAAGTTGTCCTATATACCATCGCATTTGTACCTATCCCAGTGATATTTCCGACGCTCAACCAACGTCCACGAGGGCTTATCCCCCCCTCACCGCCAAAACTCCAACCCCGTATTTTCTCCGCTTGTGGAATTTTTATTCCCACTGCAAGGTCTCCCTTGTCTCTGGGGCCTCCTGTCCTCCCGTACTTGATATTTATGATTTTCAACCCTCGATAACCGGTCGACATGGAAATTCGTAAGACTGAAAGGTGGTATCGGCTGTTTGTCCCCCCAGATTCGGCTTCCCTCATCACCCTCTCCTCGGGGTTTCTCACAGTTTTTCTTTGCCCGTCACTCCATTCACCTTTCCTTTGGATCCCTTTTTCCACCCTCTCAGCCACCGCCTACATTTGCAATCTTTTCTGCAGATTTCTCTTCTTCTTCGCGATCCGCTCGTATTGTCGCAGGTCCTATCCTGTAGCAGGAACCAAAAATTTTCTGTTTTTCTTACCGCGTCAGTGAAAGTTACAACCATGGACGAGTTTCGTTTTCGATACATGAATACGATTCAAACTGACCTATATTTTTATTGTCGAGAGCAGGAAGATCAACGTCCTGAAAAAAGTTTTTCAGCCCGCTTATCGATGATGTAACCTCACTTTTTTTACCGACCCTCACTTTGCTGTCTGTCAATTTTTTATTTTGATTGTTTTTTACGCCTGCGAGTTCTCTTCATCCAAGTTTCACGTTTCTCGACGCATTTTTTTCCTCCCCATGACTGGATCCTGTCGTATAAAATATATTGTATACGTATACATATCTACGTCAGTTCTATCGTTCGGTCATTCGGTATCCTCCTCGTCGAATTCTAGGTTGCAGTCCATTTCTCGAACGTGTCGCGAATCGACGTGAATCGTCCGGCTCAGTTTTTCACCCGTAAGGATAAAAGGAGACGACGACGGCGATATGACAAGGACGAATCCGAGGCGATTGTCCTCGTGTTGAAGAAATCGCCGATAGCTGCCTTGGGCCTGATGTATAAGCTAAATGAAAAATCTGCGGAGGGATGGAAAAATCGAGGCGCGATCAGTGATTCCAACTTCTCTAGAAATTGAAACGAAAAAAAATGAATAAAAAAAAAAAAAAAAGATAAAGGATAACCTTCGAGGACAATGATTACCGGACGGTTGAAAAAATTTATCCATCTGAGGCTTCTTGTCTTATCATCCTCGTGAGGAGATACAAAGGAATCGGTTACGTTGACGAAGATGAATCACTCCTCGCGATATTTAAGAATTGAAATTTACAGGCATGCACTTTTCCTCATCGAGAATTCCCCGGAAGTTTTCCGTTATTATCAAACGAGAATCAGGTGGCAGCGAGCCTTGGCCTCGCAAGTCGATCACGACCAGCTCGTGATTTACGAGGAGTAACTAACGATGTCCTGTTGAGGATAACGCGTCGCGGATACATAATATCGTGTAACCAAGAAGGTTCGAGGAAAGTTACACCGGCGGTAGATTGAATGGCAGGTTCAAAAGGTTGCAAGTGGCGAGGGTGTCAGTGACGTCGATAAATCTGTCAATTGCCGATTGTGCAGCAGCGTTAACCCGTCAGCCGCTGGTTACCTTCCTACACCTTCATCAACGGTTTCCTAAGTGCAAAGATGGGTCGAACGCCGCTCAAGAGCGGGGCAACGAGGTCATCGGGTCACGCCAAAGGGAGCCGCGGGGCCTAATCGAGTTCCGAGCGGTTAATTCGGTGCCGGCCCTTATTCCGCATTAGCCGATCGTTCCTCGGCACCTTCGCTCTACGTCAATGGGTCTCGCGTTTCCGGTTTATGGTGTCATTAACGCATTGCGGCCTTCGGCGAATCGAACGTAACCACGGTGGCCGAGGATAGGGAAATTCGAGGAGTGCCTTGTCATGCAGCAACTCTGTTCATCCCCTCGTCCAGAGCCTCGCTACGCCTTTGGTGTCATCGAGACAACATCAAAGGAGAAAACTGATATTGCTTGGATATTTGGTAGAAACGAACGGCATGGATAACCAAGCGGTGATAGTTGGTTCCAGGGTTCGATTCGCGAACCATGACGAGATCAACCCTTTCCATTTTGAATGGTTGAGTTGGGCGGGGGTCAAATTTCGGAAGGGTCAATGTGTAGAAATTTCAAACGTCCGAAAATAAAATGCGGTAAGATGAATTTTTGAAAGGGACATTGATTAGAACGACTCGTGATCAGTTTAAAATTTCGACATATTGGCCATTCCAAATACCGATCCTTCCAAGTTTTTACCCCAGCCGTTAGTCTTGCACATTTTCATTTCCAACGGATCACGATCAATGAGCAGACCTGCTTCCGGATCGGACCGCGGGACGACAGGATCGGAAAGACGAGGATTCAACGGAGTGTTATCCACATCATCTCGATGCACCCTCGCAGTGAACCCTGCCGAACTCATTGATCAACGGTTTGATTATCCCCGGTATATATAAGGAGAAGGATGAGAGGAAGGCGTAGCGGAATCGTCGATGGACAGCTCGGGTCAAACTTATCGGGTACCTGACTACCTACCCATCGGCTCTGGGGTTGAGACCGTTAATCACGCGGTGTCAGGGGCCGAGAATCAGTTGAAGAAATCTTCGGGGATGTGGGTGAGAGCCCCTCCGATCACTCAGAGTAATTAGTCAGGAACGGGGTGTGGTTAACGAGCGAGAAGCCAACGGCGCATTATGAAAAGGCTCTCAAAACTGCAGCCGTCAGCTGCAGCCAAGTTTAGTTTTTCGACAGGGACAATTGCCGCTTTCGAGTCAATTTCGAGTAGTCGACCGGTCGATCAATTGTCTCTGATCGTTGAGCTCGGTGACCTCGGGGTCATCTTCCGATGCACTAGCCGCCAAACGGGTAGCCTGTCACTGCCAATTAGCCGACACACACACACGCACGCCTTGCGGGAGATAATTAATGAATTGAAGTTGGTAGTAATTAGCCCACAGTTGGTTCAATTATGCGGTATACGTATAATAGTTCGAGTCCACTCGCCGATCGATAAACGGAGAATTCCAAACCCGGTCCTTCTCTAATTTCATTCAACGAACCGCGGTCCATGAGAACTTGCGACATCCACCAATTCACAGGTATAAAAAGTCGACGAGCTTTAAGGGGGATCAGAATTTCAAGTGACGTTGACACCATGCGGGAGGAGACAAGCTGGAAGGTAAACCGTCCGTTCGTTTAAAACTCGAGGGTGAAGGCTAACACACAAGTCTGGGAAACGCGGAAGATCATTGAAAGAGACGTTCACTTTCATCGTCGGACGTATCGGGTTCATGGGCGGGGGGTCAATGGATCGGACTGCGATTAATGAGCTATGGTGGTACGGTTAACGTTTCCCATTGTTTTTCCCTCTGGCATTTAATCAACCCAATTGATGATGCAAGATACCCGTTTTCTTATTCCACCAACTATAGACGTTGTCCCAGAAGAGTAAAAAAATCGGTTGAACGGTTAATGGATATCGTCTTACTTCGAACCTTGGACCGATATCACAGAGTCCATTATTATGATCAAGTTAATGTGACGTTGTTCAAAGATCGTCTTTGTCAAAAGTTAGGCTCGAATTATCGATGATTCGTACAGTTTCACGTTGATCGAAAATACGAATTCAGGACTGCAAACTACTTGACGTGACTTGTGGCGAGCACAGTTGTCGTCCTTGTCAGTGAACGGCGGACTTCGGGACTACTAAACCGTTGGCTGATAAACAGAGCACGTTTTCTCTCACAAGGGTTGAAAAATTTTCCCTCTACGGGTGGGTTGATTTATACCGTTGTGAAAAAAAAAAAAAAAAATTAAAGGGAGTGAAAAAAAAAGGAAGAAAAAAAAACATACTATCCTCCATCGGTAGTAGTTTGTCGTGTCGGAAGTGGGCTCAGCTGTTGAACGAAGTGGAGACTTTTATATTTTTCGTGCGAGGGTTTGTAGAACTCTGGTACGCGATTCGACGACGGTCACGCGGCGGTGACTGCCAATTTACGACGCAAGGTGCGATTCGCAATGGTTGACAGGTGATTCGTAATGCGAAACCGAGGCTCGAACCACGTGGAGGAGGTTCTCTTTCACGTATAGATTGAACGTTGTAGAAATGCGCGTTACGGACTTCTTTGACTTACTTTTCCAAGTACCTCCGCAGAATCGACTCACGATTTTTTACCGTCACTCTTTACAACCCGAAAAGCTCCTTTCGCTTTAGCCCCCGTCACGTCGACGCGGTAAAAGAGACACCGTCGAGCGACGCTAGAAGCCGGAGAAATAGCTGAGAGAAAACGAGAACGAAATGCAGAAAATTGAAGTAAGAGAATCGACTAGCTAAGCGCAAGCGTAGCTGAGGGAAATAAGCGAGCTCCACGCAGTTCTAGGGTGCATAAAATAACTGCGTCAAGGGTAAAAGTGGAAATGCAGTCGCATACGAGAATGAAGTTGGTAACGCGTTGACGTAACGAAACTTTGAAATAAAAATTCTCATCCTGAAACTTTGAAATAAAAATTCTCATCCCGAAACTTTGGAATAACTTTCAAGAGTTCAACTTTAAAAATAACTTCTCTCCTGATTCTGACTTGAGATTTACTGAGAGCAGAAAATTTCGAAATTGCGAGGCAAGGAGTTTTTCTGAAAAATGCATCGTTGGAATATAACGATACAAACTTCAACCCTATCTACATGTCGCAAGCACTACTCCACCCAGTGTCTAGATTCTGTTGAACTGGAACGATTGCATCAGTTTCTAAATCGAAATCACCTGTTTCACGTGTGAAAATGCGGGAAATTTGTTTATTTCCGTAAAGTAAATCCTCTCTGTCCATTCTTATTCCATCCAGGCGCAAGGTCTGCTCAGCGAACGAGGAAAAATAAATTGAGATTAGTGGGACGACGGGTTGGTTACGGAATCCCTACGCGAGGATATCGCGAGGTGCAAGGGGCAGGATAATTATAAGTTAAAATTACGCGTGGGAGCAAGTTAGGTGGGTGTGTCTTCGCTGTTTTCCCTTTTGTTTTGATTTTTTGTTTTTTTTCAAACAAATTTATTCCTCGATGTTGATGTTTTTTTTTCCTCTGCTCGTACGGTGAGTGTTGCTGATCAAACCACCGTCCGCGGTACTTCTGCGGGTAGATTTCCCTGCGGAAATCCTGACCCGGCGAAAAGAGCGGACGTTATTCGTTGCGGAAGTTATTCGTGTCTCGGAGCGAGAGAAGAAGATAGGTAAAAGGAAATTTCGGGGATTACCGGAAGTGGCGACGGACCAGAAGCCCCGCGACCGTATAAATTTCTGTGAAACGCAATCCGCGCGCGGGAAGCGAGACGCGGCAAAGCGACGATCTTGGGTTTTAACCCCGGTTCAAACGGACGCGGGGGTCAAGCTTGTCGGCTGTTTTTCAGGGGTGAATTTTTGCCGCACGCAATGTGAAAAGAAGAAGGAAAAAAGCAACAACGCAGGAAGCAAGTTACGAGCGTAAACGCGATTTTCGGCTCATTACCGGAAGCTATGACGGTTCCCTGACCGGATGTTCACCTTTTAGATACACCGCGTGTACATTCTCTGTAAGGTCAAAGGGGTCGTTTGTTCGTCCCGAATCATCCCGCCGGAAAAGTGAAGAAGAAAGTGGAAAAAATGGGGTTACGGGTGCTCGGATTAACTGGTCGGGATACGACTTTATAATTGCCTGCACAATCCATCAAATGACGATTATACTTAGCCGCGAAATGACCTGGGGAACGGATTTCTTTTTTTTTTTTTTCTTTTTTATACACGGTTCCCAACAGACTTGATTTGAATTTTAGAGACCCGGAGGAGAGCCGGGGATGTTTTTATTTCGGGGTGACACTCCTGGCCATAATCGCCGGATTAGCGAACGTGAAATTTCGGGACTAGGTGCGTGTCGGCTTCACGTGTTTCGTCAAATTGTATCAGTTATGACGGGGTTACATCAAACCTTGACGAAATTTAATTTATCACACTGTGACGTGCTTTTCATTTTCATTAAGTTTCGTAGGATTTAATTATACGTTCCAACATGGAATTTAATCACTTTCACACCGTGAACAGACATTTGTCGTATATCGTTCAAAATCTCGTCGGATTTCGTGAAATTTTATCGGAATTGAATTTTCGACTATTGGCCTGTTTCTTTCAAGATTTCTTCAATTTTTGCACGCGGTTAAAATTTCCTTAAACTTAACAACGAGTAATCCGAATTCCGAACAAGGTGTAAATAATTCGCCTACAGATTTCTCTCAGGGTCAGGAAAATTGGAAACCGATAATTTTCAAGGTTTCGCCAGTTTCGAATTAGAAAAAGATAAATATTATCCGATACAACTAGTAAAGTAGGGTAAGTATACAAACGTGTAATTAATAAATCTAGATGCGAACAACGATTAGTCTTGTATGTAAATTATACTCAAATTTCCTTCCCAATTCTACTCATACAAATTACTATATACATACACGTATATGCGGTGGTTAATTAATCCGGATAGGTATCGCTTTCGGGTCTTGAATGAAAAAGAAGTGCGGCGACATGAAAGTGACGAGGGGCGTCCGAAAATTGTGAACGGGTCGTTGGATAAGCTCGTCGCGACGAAAAAGAAACGTCGGGCGTGGGTGAGAAGTTGGGGGTGGTGAGGGAGGTCGGAGATTCCGGTAATTGGTATAAATTCAGTGACCCCCGCTCGAGTCATAACCGGGGCTTGAAAAAGCTGCTCCTTCACGAACATCTTGTTATTTCCCATTCGAAGTAATTGCACGCAATTAAGAACAATCAACGGTACGTAAGTCGTACGCCTCCATCCCCCGGCGGAAAGCGAGTCTCTCCTTCCTCTCTCTCTCTCTCCTGAAACTCCCTCTCACTCTCTCGCTTAGAATTAAACCGAACTTCTCCTCGCTACGCGACACTAAATCGGCGGACAAATCTCCACCGCGTCTTCGTCTTCTTCTTCTTCTTCTTCTTCTTCTTCTTCGTCTCTCCTGGACTCCGGTATGTATTCCCTGACTAGCCTGCAGTAAGTTGGAGTTGAGGAGATTCCGAGCTAATCCCGTCAGCGCGAATGAGCTCGAGACGTAAAACGCGACGTTTCCACAGCGAAAATGATTCCGCCCTCAGGGATTTTCCAACGGCTATGCACGTTAGAATCTTTCAGGCTGCGAGTCGGTGCGAGGAATACAACGCGTTGTTTCAATAATTGTAAACCGGGCAACGTGGCTTTGTCATTCGTTCGAGGAACTCGGGATGAATGAAGTTTTATTGGTTGATGAGTTGCGGGTAAAAGGCTGCTGCACGGGAGGTACGAGATACTCAATTACGAGACACACGCTCACTTCGTACAAATGGTCAATTTTGTTAACAGTGGAATTACAGCGTGACCTTTGACTCGAGTGGTATCTTAAAGAAATTAATTTCACCGAATTTACAGAACTTGATTGCTGGTTAAATTTCAATGGAAGATGCAAAGAGATATATTCGTTACTTATTTCGCTCGAAAGCTTTCGCAGAGGGAGAGGAAGAGGGATAAATCTTTACGACGAATATCTAAACCTGCGTGACGATGATCATCGTACCTGCACCTAGCCTTGAGCTAAATTGATTGCTGTCTTGATACTTGATAATAAGTTAGCTCAATTGGCCGAGGGTTAAATACCCCGCATTACTCCGGCATTCATGTTGTTCCATAACTCGTCAGTGAGCTTAATTAATCATACCAATTAATTTCCCCCATAACCGAACCGACGATAAGGTCGGTGAACCAGAATCAAATCACTCGGGAAGCGTGTTGTAGCATCGTTTCGGGAAAATTGAACGTCCGCGATTGCTAGAGAAACCAGAGAAAAAGCTAGTAGCGGGAAGAAAAGTGAAGAGAAAACAAAATCGAGTTACGAATCAATAAAATACAATCATCGATTACACGTTTTCATTTTCTTTCCAATTTGAGTTTCAAAACAAAATATAGACATGTAAATATATTTGGTGTTTAGGATTAAAAAAACAAACAATTCTGATTGCTCTTTTGTCTTTTATTTAATAATTAGTAAAAGCTTTAAGACAAAACAATAAATTATTACAGCGATCGTTACTTGTCTCGACCTGCGGCAATAAAATTTTCGCGTAGATATTGCGTTAGCGAAAAATATGCAAAAACGGTTAGATCCCCGAAAACATTATAGAGTACCATGTCCATCGAGATCCTCTGGCACACGGCTCGAGTCGTCGAGTATTTCGAGTGCTTAGCTGTGAACAAGTGTCACCCCTACAGACTGCGAAGAGCGACAGATAGGTGATCCCTGACCCTCGTCACGCGAATTTAGGGATAAAGCAGGTGGATGTAGTCGAGAAAATGGGGGGGGGATCGGGCTAAACGAGGGGGAGAAAATGCGGGGTGAAAGTGGCGGGGGAAAAATTGATCCAAGTATCGTAGTGCTAATAGCGACAGCGATGGATCCGAATTTTCACCCCCCTTCTGGAGAGCTTGCGAGGACTTTTCTTATTTTTCTTTCATCGAACGAATTCGCGCGAGCAAAGCGGCTCGAATTCCGGGATAATATCAATTTCCCGGGAAGACCGGCTGGGCCATTAATTATTCTAAAAAGGAATGAAAGCTCAACCCCCTCCCCCTTCTTCGCTTCGAGGCCAGGAGCCCTGAATCGACCGTTATTAAAAACAGCTTTCCGTCCCGAAGTTGTGTTATGCTATCTGCCCGCCCCCTCGTAATGCGGTTATAACAAACAGCCCCGAAGTTTTGCACGCGGGGAAGAATAAATCCGAAGCAAAACTACCGTCTGGGTATATTATTATTTTATGTACAACATAAGCTTCTCCGATTGCCCGGAAATCGATAATATTACCTATTGCGGAGGCAATTCTGGGGTGTTTATTTTTCGTAACGGTGGGTGAAATTTGTAAACGTTATTATACTTTTGAATCGATTCAATTTTTCTGCAGTAACGTACCTTACAGGCCTAAAAATTTTGGCGAACACGTTTCCTGTAAAAAAAACGTAGTTGACGAGACGAAAACAAGAAATTTCAGAAATCGCGTGTAGAGATTTTTGGTGAATTTTTGCATTTGTTTTATAATTAGAAATCGCAAACACGTTTGTTTTTGTTTCGAGATATTTTCAATTTGGTATTATTTTTTTTTTTTTTTTACGTCTGTGTTGATCCTCGCAGCGAGTAGAATTTTACACAGCCTAAATGCGTTTTCCGCTTTAAAATATGAAATCATTTGTGAATCAAAACCCGCGGGCACAGAATGGTCAAACAAAATGTGTGGAGAGGAGAAAATATTTTTTGCTCAATGATACGGTCGTTTTTTCGCCCCCAAATAAAATTCACCGATCCCATCAGCTTTCAAATATCCGTTTATTATTTTTCCCGCGTTTTTATTGATGATAATTTGTAATTACTCCGTCGGTAACGCAGCGTAGAAATCAATGGTGACGTCCAACGACTCGCAGTGCATGCTCTCAACACCTAGTCATTAAACCGTTGTTAATATAACGACATCTCTTCAAAGTTCTCAATAAGCTTCTGCTGCAGTTATTATTAATTGGAATTTGTAGACGCGCAGCAGGAAAATTGAAATTAATGAATTTGCTCGAATCGTTGCTGAATCATTCCGCGACTTTGGAAAAATTTAAATAACAATAATTACAATGCAATTACAAAAATCAAATCATCCCTAATAATTCTTTCTCTCTCTAGAACATTTCAACCAAATAATTCTCAAATTTTTATTGCATCTGTTAATTGGAATTTTGCGGAATTTCGCTACGAAGATTTCGGAAAGATTTCGAGTTCCCTGATTTCATTCTCACTTAAACTTATTGTTAAATAAAAAACGTGCTTTTTCAATATCGGAAGAAAAGAAACTTCCAGGGTGTAAAATAAATGCATAGAGATTTTTTTCTCTTCGCGCAAGCATCGTTACAAAAAGTATTTTCATCGTACATGGGAATGATCAGAAACGATTAGGCATAAAATTCTACTTGGAAAAAAAATTTATTCCTCTTCAACTTATCAAGTAAATTAAATTACCAAATCACACGCTCTACTTAATAAAAATATAGTCATTTATAAAAACTTGTAGGAAGTCTCACGGCCTCCGAGTTACCGTCGCAAACTAATAAAACTGCGTTATGCAATTCCTGGAGTCGCATCTTGGATCAGTTTCCTCAATTACGGATTTCCGAGAAGCGTGTAATTGCGTATTTTTCAACCATCCCTTCTCTCTCTCTCGCTCTCTATCTTACATAACCGTCCCGAAAAAATCCGTAGCAATTTAATCAACTCCACGTATCTGCAGGTCAGCGACACGTTGCGAGCCTTTTCTTAATTCCACGGCGTTAGAGGCCGGGTCGCATGTTGATTGCTCGCTATTCCGGGTAACAAGATTCTGCAGACTAACGTAAGCTGCACGCCTTGCCGGGGCGAAAAGCTCCGGTCTATTCGTTAATAATGAAACAGTTCGCTTCTACCGAACTTCCAACTCAACTGCGACTTCCAGCCGTGTAGCTAAATTTTCAGTTTACATTAAATGCAGCTCTCCGCTGATCCTTGCAAGCGAAATCCTGCAGCGCCGTTCCAGGAGTCGTCATGTCCTCTAGGAGCTCATTCTTTCCTATCAAGAGGTGCGAAATTACATCGCACTTGTACGCGTACTGCACGAAAGATTAAGAAATTGCACAAGCATCGAGAATTTATCACAATCGGTCGTTCGTTTCCTCGATCGTTACGATTCTCTTCGGAATCCTGCAGACTCCTACAGCGGGATATAATTTACATACAATTATAATAATTTTATTCACCGATAAGAATCGGGATGGAACTACCAGAGATTGATTGATCGATACTTTATTACGTCCCAGAGAACTTCGGGGCAAAAATAACAATGTTTCCAACAAGTGCAGTAACTTGTAAAATAAACTGGATAACGTCAGTCGCGGCTGCAGAACTCGTCACAGTAATATAATAACAAAGTAACAAAAATAACAGAGAGAAGTAGAAAGATACTAAAAGTTCAGACAAGTTCACAATATTGTACAGTAATGCAAATAATAAAATGAAATAAAAATAAAATAAAATAAATCAAAGCGAAGACGAAATACGTAAAATAAAAGAGAGAGAGAGAGAGCGAGAGAGAATCTTCGGTTTTTACGTAGGTGTAAAAGAAT
Source organism: Neodiprion lecontei (assembly GCF_021901455.1). NCBI lineage: Eukaryota > Metazoa > Arthropoda > Insecta > Hymenoptera > Diprionidae > Neodiprion > Neodiprion lecontei. The sequence goes on along the minus strand of NC_060260.1, from coordinate 36,533,512 downwards.
ACAAATCGAGATCTGTAGACGTTATACAATGCAGGGACAGAACTTGGCGGGTATACTCAGGGAAATGGATGAGGGAAATTGTTCAGGGAAGACGGGTTAGTGACCGGGCCTGGTGAGAGTATATATACACAGAGTGCAGGACAATATTGTCCGAACGCGACATCTTCTTCCACTTCAGTTGGAAATATTTGCGGTTATATATATTCCGGCCGCTATCGCGAAAAGAAGAAGCTTTTTCCTTCTTCCTTCGATTTCCGCTTACCATTCTCCCACTTATTTATTTTCCCCCTCTCTTCCCTGACCGCCAATTTCCGCTGATATATCAAAAGTCGTGGTAGTTTGTGTGTTTTTTTTTTTTTTTTTTTGTTTTTTTATAATACACATCGTTTTCGTTTTTTTTTTCTTCGTCGAGAATCCGATGTCTGTATGTAAAAAGAGAGAGAAAAAATCAAATACAATGAAACGAAAAAGATGGGAAATAGATGGGAAAACGGAGCTTGCCGAAAAATTTCACTCTTTTTGGTTAGTCTCGGTTTTTTTTTTTTTTTCTTTTTTTTTTTTCTAGAGTATTAATTAACATGTAGGAATTTCGAAATTGTCCAGAGTAAACTGTGTCGCACAGTTTCGATTAAGTATACATCGGATTTTATATTCAGTCAACATAAAATACGCATATACATGTGTAATAAAAGGGTTTCGGAGCTGGAGACTATAATAATCCCGCGACTTTATACGAAGATACGTGTATGTATCACCCCGTCGATGATAAATCGGCCCGTATCTAAATCGTACTATTTTCAATTTTGACGTTCAGATTTCTCATATATACGCCAAGGCGGCACCGTCCGTAGTTCGGGTACCAATCTGTTGTATACGGCTATTCATCCATCTTTCAATGTGGGAACGAAGAAATAGAGAAACGGTAGAGTATAAGGAGCAAAAGGGGAAGGATAAAGTAAAAAGTATAAAAAACAAATAAAAAAACATAAAAAATAAAAAAATAAAAAAATAAAAAAGTAACCCTACAAGAAGTGAAAAAATAGGGGAGAGGGAAAGGCGAAATTCCCGTTTTCCTCTCTCAGCGATCTTCGGTCCTGCCTGCCCACGGACGTTTCGACGGGAATACGGATACATAGGTATACAAGTATTACGTGACTCACCTCTCTATGTGTTTATGTATATATGCGCGTGTGTGTGTGAGTGAAGGATATTTCGCAATGTCTCCTCCCCCTCCTCCATTCAACGTCTTAAAAGGAAATATATGAAATACTCCCGTGACGCGACAGGTGTCAAAGGAAAATTCTTCCTCCGGGAGGAAGAAGGTATTCCTGGGTTACGGAACTCGTTTCCGTTTCCTCTTTCTTCTTTCGCGCGTTCTTAATGTTCCCACGCGGTTTCCGCCCTCGGTTATACGTCAAGTTGAGAAAACGCGTGTCAGGTATTGCTTGTAACTCGTGTCTTCGAATCAACGGGGTAAAAGTCACGCGGATCAATTTTCTTAAAGATACCTTAAAACTCGAGGAATACACGCGGGACAAATATACGAAATGAAATGTTGAAAAAACCGATTTACAAATCCGTTTATCAACAATTGTCTTTATTCGTTCCAGCAGACTGCGAGAATCGGTCTGAAAAATTTCTACCTAAATTTCAGACTCGAAGCATCTTCGGCTCGTATTTTCGTACGGTACGATATAAATGATTGATTGTTCTCGATACGCGGCAGGTGTATTCACTCGATACGTATTACGGGCAACGTATTGAACCTCCGTATATCGGGTGGAATTATATACTTTAACGTGCATAATTGAAGACCTCCTCCTCTCCCACTCCCAACAGTTATTCATCAACTCGTGAACAACCTTCGGTGTATTACCGGGATAATTATGTCAGGAATTAACACCTCGGGCGACGTTAACACCCTCGAAAGAGGATGATACACCTCCTCCTCTTATCCCTCTCGTCTTACTTCGTTAATCGAATCATTCGATACACGGTGTTTGGCCAAAAGAGTGCTCGACGGTATGATATTTTTCTCTTATTATTCTTACTACGTAATGCGATTAAAATTTTTTTTGAAATCCTTTGAAACACTTTTACATTGATTAAACAAATTTTTTGGACTTGTTATCAAGATTCGAGATCCAATCGAGTTTGTGGAAACGTTTCATGGATTGTATAATATACGTGTGAGATTCTTGTTACACGGTACGGAGGTTACGTGATTATAAATAATACGTTTATAAATAATAAAGCTATAAATTAAGGATTCTGTCTAAGGGCTCGCTTTTTCATAAGGTCTTTGTTATACGATGCAGTGCGGGTACTCCTTCGTAAATCTATTTAACGACTCTGTGGCCCAGGCAGCAGCAGAGAAAAGTAGCGGCAGCGCGGCATTGGAGAATTTAACGACGGTGAACTGCCGTGAATAACACGTTATCCTTATAGGTTATTTCGAGGAAATCTGTACGCCGGTCGCGTATCACGCGACAAAGTTATCAGCGCGACAGGCTTTTTAGGAAAAAAAAAAAAAATAAAATAAAATAAAATAAAAAACATGCGAAAAGAAAAAGATTAAGAATGGAGAAGAATTTGTGAAAAAGATTTTCGCGCAAATAACATCGACTGTACAAGATATTTATAAGGCGAGAAATTTCTCGGCCAGATGGCCGCTCGTTTGGTAAATTTCCAAAGTCTTTTCTTGGCAAATTAGTCACCGAGGTATATTATTTTTCTCGGCTTAAACGAAAGATTCGGGGGGCTGGATATATCGAGTCATGTTCGTCGAGGAGGTCCTGGAGGATCGAGGATCAGGTGCTGGCCGAAGGACGAGGATGTCGCGGCGAAGAAGCTTGCGTAGAGCAAATTTAATCAAGAAGTGAAACACGAGCCCTCTTCACCGGATGATAGGGATGATTAAAAGAAAATAGAATTTAAAAAACCAAAAAGTGTGGGGAAAGAGGAAAGAAAAATTAAAAGGAATCTCGAGGATGGAGAAAGAAAAAGAAAAAAAAAAGAAAAAAAAAAACTCTGCTCGTTAATCCTGATTGAAATAAAATATTGACGCTGTTGTATCGCTGTTATATTTCATATTTTTTAACACGTATCGTAAGCTGCATAAACCAACGCCGGGCTGTAAGAGAAATGAAAAGAGATCCACATTCCTTCCCGGCATAAAATAACACATTTTCAAGCTCTTCATTTTTATTCACGTTCCCTTTTTTCCCTCCCTCACCTTTATTTCCGATCATTTTTCTCTCTACCCTTGTTTCATGGGCAAAACTTGTTCCGCCCGTAATTTTCATACATTTGTATAAAACTCGCACGGCTTACCAGACATATACATACAACTCTCAGGGTTAGAAATTGTCAAGGATCAGTTTTTCAACCGATTGTACCGATGCCAATGAAATTATTCTACTAGTTTAAAAAAAGGCAGAGCAGAAGGTGTAGAAAAAGAAATTGACGAACGTGGACTGAAAGTTCATTGAATTTGAAAGAAAGAGAAAATAAGAAGAATTGTGTCTTTCGTGCGAGGAAAAAATAAGTGAAAAAAAAAAAAAAAAACCACGAAGTGAAACAACGACAAGGAACTGCGAAAAAGTGGGTGGCAGGAAAAGCGTGCAATTTTAAAGTCTTTACGAGATCCACTATCACGTGTCCGCCTTTTATATACCCAACCTGGTTCGCAACAGGGTCGATACCTACATCCTCGCTTGTATGAGCTTGCAGAGTCATGCGAGATATCCCTGGAGAAACGAGACCCCGATTATCCACAGCGGTAACACGAGTTTGTTCAACGCGTATGGCCGCCTCGAACGAGTGTAAAGTAAAGTGACGTAGTTTAAAAGTGCACGAAACGTGTAACGGAGCGAAGTACAGAATGACGGTGAAGTTACGATTTTTATTTCAGACGAAGGGAAAAAGAATTTTAATATTTTGTCTTTGTCCCCATTTTTTTTTTCTTTTTTTCTTTATCCTCTTTTGTTTTCTGATAAATTGAATATTACGCATGACTATAAACGATATAAGTAAGCTCGAAGCAGATGTACGTGGTATAATTTTCTCCAAGAACCAGCAAAGTTCACACTTCGTGTCTAATTGTACAAAAATCTCTTAAACATTGTATTTTTACAAGTTTTGAGTCCCGTACTTATTTATCCGAGTCTGTAGCTCTTTTCTTTGTAATTACGTCGTACATGTAAAGTATCGCATGCGTATAGGCGTCCAGCGTAAAAGTTAGAATTTAAATAATTAGCAAGAGGAGAACTAGCTGCCTAAGTAGTTGAGTACTCGACGGGAGCGTTAATCGGCTGAAATTTTCAGTAGCTGGTTTCCTTAACGCCGCGTAGTTCCTATCGTAAACAGAGTTTACCTTGCGCGTCTCGGAAGCAAATTTGGTAGCTCTTAATGTGGGGAGAAAACCAAAGTTTCAAGGGTCTCCCCTTCGACGGCTTATGAAATTTGTTTTCTTCGTTTTAATTATACAACCCGCGCTGCACGTATGCACACTTTATTGAAAATGTGGAAAAATCGCCAAGTGAATTGATTTAATAAATTTCATAGTCGATTTAAAATATCCTGATAACAAGCCTTGGATCTCATTAATCAATTCTCATATGCAGCAGTGTACTGATGGTGTAAATTGTAAGAAAAAAAAAACAGAAGACGGTGGATTCGATCTGTAAAAAATTATCTATGGGCTAATTTAAAAATGTGTATATAAAAATATTGTAAAAGGTTCAAATTGAAAATGAATTTCTTGAAACCTTTTCAAGGCAAATGAATTTTAGTTGTATAAGGTGCATTAATCCAGCAGCAATGCGTAAATGTTTACATGAATCAATCGAGTTTTTATTTTCTTTGTTTTTCCGAAGTTATACAAATTTATGTTTACAGTTTACGAAAGGTTGGTCTGACACAAGTCCGATGTGAAAAATTTCGTTAAATTGCATCTAATTGATTCGCTGTCACTGAAATTTCATTAGGCTTGTACACAATACGCCAAAAAAATCTGGTCGCCTTTAGCGCTGGATTTTTACAGGCACCCGAATACGGCGATTGAATAATAATTAAACTCCCGTTGAAAAAGGGGGTTAAAAAGAAGACAACGCGGGTATGAGGAAAAGAGTTTTAATGTGATTCCATAAATATACCGGTTATAAATATATATTGGCGTTATTGAAATTGTTGATCCGAGATCTCGGTTATCAAAGGGATTGGTACAGTCTCTGATATATATATATATATACACATCCTAGAATGTTTCAGGAAAAAATTGTTTACGATTTTTCCCCACGGTACCCCTTGAAAAGTTTGTTCAGATTAAAGTAAATATTCTGTCAACAGACGAGCTTTCCACGTTACGTGGAAAATCGCGCTCCATTTATTTTTCACTATTTTCCACATTTTTTAAATTTGTGAAGAAACACATCGCAGCATTTCAATTACTATATCTTTCCTGACATTCGTATTGATCCCAAAAATGACGATCCATAACACAACGATTTTTCACCCGGGAATCTTATTCTTCTAAATTAAACATTCATACCGAATTATAACTGTTTTATGAGATTGAATTAATAATGAAAAAATCGTCGGATAGACTTCTCAAACATCAACCGTATACTTGATATTACAAGAGACGTAAATTGATATTATAATTGATATAATCAATGAAAAAAGTTACATTCGCGATGCTTCGTAAATTTAAAGAAAAAAATTTTAAACGTGAAAAATCAACCGAACGCGATCTTCCACACAACGTAGAACGCTCATATTCCGACAGAACCTTTCTTTCAACTTTATTTCACTTTTTAGGCGATACCGCGGTAAAAAATCACAAATTATTTTTTTCCCAAACACCCCGACACACGTACGTATAAACGTCGAAGCGCGGCCGGGGGTGGAAGGATCAGAAATCTCAAGGAAAAAATCTCTGCTGGGTGATCGTGCGAGAAGCCTCTTTTCTTCTCATCGCTCTCCCCCGTCCCCCTCATCCCGATGCATGCAGACTCCTGTGAACCCGCATTCTCCCCCCTCCTTTCTCTTCCCCATCCCCTTCAATCTTTCCCGGCTCCGATCCTCCCGACGTTCGGATGACTCTTAAATTCTGTTTCTGAATTCAATAGAATGCCGTCCCCTTCGTCCCGCACCGCAGTCGCACCTGCTCAAAGAAGATCCTCATCCTCATCCTCGTCCTCGTCCCCCTCGGACCTTTGCGGGATCCGTGGGGGAGAAAAAGAATAATATTTCATGCAGCGAAACCGCATTGCGGAGGAGCGCGTGTTTTCGGAGTCCTTCCATGTGTCCGCGAGTGTCTGATTGATGCGGATACAATGAAACGGGATATTGTAGGTTACAAGGATGCGATAAGCTCCAGAGTCTATTTAGGAATATGCGAGATTATTTATTGACCCGGAAAATTATTTTTAAGGGTGAACGGTCCCGTCTGCGTGAATTGAAAGATAGCGAAAGAGGATAGATCGTTGAAAATTCGGAGATAACCGAATCGTTGGAAATGGATCTCATCAAATTTTAGATAACGCAAGCTAACGTATCAGTAATTTGACAGGAAAATTATTTATAATCAGAACGTTCAAGTTTGTTAAATTCGATTGAAAAAAAAAATGAAGAATCATATCATGTTCGAACGTCTTTCAATTAACGAGCAAAACGAAGCCAAACATATTAGAATTTATCGAAAAAACCGGAGTTTCAATCGTTTCGAACGTTTTAATAAAAAACGCTTCTAAAACTGTCGATATTTCAGCTCGCGTTGTTCGAATTCACTCAGATTCATTCCTATCACGTAGTATGTTGTTTCATTCGTGTGCGCCATCGTTGAAATTCTTTTAACGGATTTTGCTCTAGTTGTATTATTTGCTTTCAACGATCCGTTCAATTAATTATTAATATTAAAAAATTTCCACTCGAATGTACAACGATGATTTATAAACGTTAGTCAGTTTAATAAAATCCAAACTACCGTATTCAATCTACCTTTATAATCCCCAAAAACTGCAGCAATCATTGCAAGAAAAAAGAAGTTCATCTCGTATTCCGATAATTTTCCGTATTCATTTGAAAGTTCAGTTGACGATGAAAATTTGCGGCTTCGGGGAGAAATTACGATTAATTTCCCTTATAATCGAGATGAAAACTTTTGCAAACAATGCGGTATTGTGCAGTTGCACGTTGCGGCGAGGCGTCGGTTTGCAGCGACTTTGTGTCCGACACACGACTCGACTGTAAATTGAGCCGTGATCGTATAAACTACGTTTCCAATTCGGTGATAAACTCTAATTTTCTCTTTCCACCGCCGTTTGTGTACACAGTTCCACTTTACTTGAAGATAAATTACTTTCAATTAAGAATATAATCGAGAAGAGGCGCGATTATACGGCTAACAATGAAACTCGAATACCGTAAAAAGATTCAACGATCCTTTTGTCGCAAACTTCGATTCGGTTAGATACCGTTTTGCTTCGAATTTTCAATTCCGATCCGTAAAACTCGGCAACTTTGTTACTTCTGTATAGTTTTCTTACCCGCGGTTCTTATCGATTGCGCAATAATCGATCGGTCTGATAAATTAACATGTACGTAGGTACACGTAAAAGTATATACCACGCATGTACGTGGATCCAGAGCTTCGCTCCTTCGTTTAATTGACAACCACGTATACGGCTATACGTACACGTCTATGTAGGAGAGAATTTTCCAATAAAGAATATAATGCGGCTGGTAACCGTCAGTTTGCCGCGTTTATTCGCGGAATAATATAGCGAATGTAAATCAGAGAAGATTGTTACAGCTGATTGTGAGAGAAAAGAATTAGGTATTATATGCAGAGGCGAAATATATAATGGACTTTTATGCAATGTAGGTGGATACTCGAAGCGGAGATGAACCGGCGTCGCTGTATCAATGTATTATTCATACTGAAATAATTATAATATCGATCACCTGTTGTCCTGGCTGTAATTGATTGCCGTAATTATAGCCAGGATTTTGAAACGACGTCGCATGCTCGATTCGCGTATTATAACTCCGAGTACATATACATACGTACACGTGTACCGTAAGCGCGATAATGAATAAATAGCGTGGAACGGAGCAGGTATAATTAATTATCCTTTGTTGACAAAACGTAAATATTCAACTATAACCAAGCTGATAATCATCACTGCGCGGCGCAATTTAGTCAGGAAAATTACAACTGCCGTAATTTGTCCAAGGTATTCAATTTGGATTGTTAATTAGTTTCAGACTCGTGAGTCGGATCGTTGAACCAAGGTAAGAAGCGGGACAAGAAATTGGAATATAATCAAATTATTGTTTGTGAAAATAAAACGTGGCTGAAAATAAGTAAAATGGAAATTAGGGAACTTGCAACGGAATAAAGAACTAACTTACTGAAATCCGCTTCTATGATCTATGATCTAATTCATCCATCAATTCCCAAATTAATTTCCGCGATTTTCTTTAATGACCGAAAAAAACTACACGCCAATCTTTTCGTCTCAGATTTGTTAATTTAATCACAAGTTAGACACGGATTGGGTTATTTATCAAATTGTTACTTTCGTAAACTGCCAAGATTTCTTTAAAAATGAAAAATAAAAAGAATAAAAAATCGAAAACACCAAAATTCTGAATAAAAGCTTACTATATCGATGTTTAATTTCAAGCGACTTAATGATCGTTAAAAATCCAGTAAATTCGTTACAATTCACTCAACGATTCTTCCGAATGAACTAAATCGTCGTTGATCGAAATCTAATTTACCGGTAACTTTTGTTACTATAATAATAATTTTTTTTTCTTTTTACGAATCTTGAAGCGATTTTAAACGAAACATTGACATCCGAGGTTTCTTTTCGACAGTTCAGGTATTCTTTTATTTTCGCATCAACGAACTCGAGTATCTCGTAACAAAATTGGTAAAGAATTAGATGTTTGGCGAACGAAGCTCGTTAAGCATCGGATTCCGTTAGTCAGACGAAGGCGCCGGGCTTCCAGAGGCTTTCAAGATCAAGCTTAGAGAGACGTGTTTCGGATCAGGGTTGCAGAAATTGAATGGCGAGAGAGGCGGAAACAGTCAAGGGGTGGTTGGGTATAAACCAGGGAGCGAATAAGTCACTCTAATTCCACTAATCGCCGAGCGATTGGCTGGGTCGAGAACACGTCTAATTTAACTCAAGCTGTACTAACGATCCGTAACACGTGTTTCTCGCCATCCATATTCCTCGGTGCTGCTGCTGCTGTTGCTGTTGCTGTTTCTGTTGCTACAGGCCAAACCGCCAACGGCAGCGAAGCCTAGCCGCCATTATCGGCCACCGGCGGTAAATTTGCATAATGATACCTCATCGCCTGGAAGATGGGTTTCTGGCCGAAATATTTCAGCTGGAGACAAAGCCGGTGTCCAAATCGTTGCCCTAGACGTTATTCTGCTCGGCGAATTTCCCGACGGTTCGAGCAGATATTTTTCCTAACAGAAGCCGCGAAATTACACACCGAGCTGTTTCATTTTACAAGCGATCCGCGTTTGTGTTTACCTGTTCATTTTCTTTTCTTTTTTATTTTTTTCTTACTCTCGAAAAGAAGGAAAATGCCAGAAAACTGTTACACGAGCAGGGGGAAATACGAATATACACGCGATTCTTGTTATTATTCTTCGTTCCGTTTGCTTCTTTTATTAAAGGCTCGATTTTTTTTTTTTTTTTTTTTTTTTTCCAAGCTCGACAAACGTCGCAGAACGTTCTGCAAAACGTCCGTCCCGCGGACCAATTGTCCGGAAGAATTAGGAAAAACAGAACGAAAAGAGAAAGGTATGTATAATACAGCGGGGGAAAATAGTAGGGAAGAAAATCTTTCTCGAAATCGGATCGCATCATTCTCAAAGTTTTTCACCGCCCCATTTCTATCCCCCTGTACTCAACCGGCGATAATCATCATTCTGGAAAACGGACGGGAAGTAATTGCGTAAGCACGGTATATGCGAGTAGGGACGGTATCTGTGTGTGGAAAAATTCCACGTCTGTTCGACCGACGTCAGATTTCGGTGTATTAATCTTTTCAGGACTTGTTTTTTAAAGCCTGGAAAGATAGCCCTTTAAGAAGTTCTTTCGGAGCTAAGAATCCTCAATCAGACAAAGATAATAAATAAACTAATAAACGGTAAACTCGCATAGATATGTAATAATATTATCCGTAAGAAAAGAAATCTTTTTCTGCTTATAGAAATAAAATTTTTTCGTGGTAAATTATTAAGATTAATCGTGAATTAAATTCCTCGAAATTTGTTGCCTAAAAGAATTTAATCATTTCAGTTTCAGGGCCTTTTTTACAGCGATAAGAAGAAGCTTCTTCCGTATTGTTTCCCGACAGAAATCGAAAAATGACGAAGGTAATGGAGAGTGAAAAACGCGGAGCTAATCTACCCGAATATTTTATACGTAACGTTCCATCTTTCGAATCAAATTAGTGCGTGGAGTGAATTCTGCGGGCGGAATTCATGCCAATTGTTACGGTAGGTGGGTATTTCCAGACGAAACGGTTTCGCATGGATTGGTCCGATGCGTCCGGTTCATTAGCCGAATATCACGAATCATCACAGATATACGTATAGCTGGAGTACGAAGCAAGCATCGAACTTTCGAGCTACTCGCGAGGATGCTGATGCCGGCAATCTCTGAAACGAGATTTCTCCCCTCTTGCGCGCCCTGCGATTTTTCCACCGCGGTTTTGCCGGAAGCTTTTATGTTCCCAGCCGCGGGGAGAGAGGAAAAGCCCCGCGATTTTCAATGTCTGAATTATCATTTACCAGGCCTTGATATAAACGCGGACGCGGAAAGCTCCCGACATCCTGGACCCTCACGCAGGATCAAACGGACGGCTTAATTGCACAGAAAATTTTCAGATACATCAAGGAAGTTTCGATTATACACGTACAGTCGAAATATTCACGAGGAAGTTATTTACCGCGACGGTAAGATTGCAGAAAAATATTTCTTCGCGCCGATACGGAAAATAAACTTGGATTCCTTAACGAAATTTAAACAAAAATTCGACGAAACGATTCGACGGAGAACCAGAAGCGAATATTGTGTTGTAAGAAACAAAATTTCCGCATGACTCTGTATTTTTTAAGAAATATTTAGACCAAAATTTTTTTCCACCGAATATCGAACAAGTAAATTTCTTCATCTTCAAATCGAGTCGTTGAGAGGTTTTTTCTTCGTGAAAATGGTGTCCTTAAATTAGCAACGTGACTGCGCGGAGGATAAAAACTGGGTATATCGAGAGGGTGAAAAAGTGTATAGACATTGAAAACGGCCGGTTAATCCGCTTTATAGGTAAATCTGTATAAGCCTGCCCCCCGAATTTGTGTATTATCAGCCTGACGCGAAATATTATAATATTAAGGATATCACATTACACGAGGTGAATAATACCGGACAGAGTGATTATTATAATTTCGTGCTAAACCTGCGGGAACTCTCGGTGCGGGAACACCGGCACGGAACATTGCGCTCCGGATTCCGAGGGTTTTAAAAAAAGCGCGTAGAACTCTTCTCATCGTCATTCTCTCTCAAGTTATTTCCACGATTAAAAGCTTCCGGGGCTAATGAAATATCCTCATTTCACTCCGCCGGGGTAATAAATCAGCCGCCGCGATACGTCATCGTCCTCAACGAACGATGAGAAAAAAAAATAAATAAAATCATCAATTTGCATAAGTCAACTTACTCCGTACGAAATTAGAGGTGAAAAACTCTCGGCGAGTTTTAAATTCAGAAGGAAAGATCGAACAATTACCCGAATCAAGTGTAAAGTACTTCCGTGTCTAATTCAACAATTTTTTCAACGAGACCTGTTTTACTCAATTTTTCTAGTTACCGTAAGAAATGAAATTGTTCTCAGTGTCGATAAGTACGCAGGTATGTATGCGACTATATCGTAACAAGCTTAATTAACAATCTCGATTCTCCGTCAGCCAAGTTCTCCTTTGTCCCTGAATTATCCAAACTACAATCATCTCTATCTTTTTCAAAAAAATACCTCATTATTTCGCCCCACCAAGTATTCCTGAAAATATTATTACAAACAAGGGGGGGTTAAAAATTGGTTGAAACCAACTCACCGATTTCCTGATTGGTTATCGTCGCGTGGCAGGGCCGAAGCGCAACGAGGAAGGCGATCGTCGAGACGGCGACAAAAAGCGGCGTCCCGACGCGATCGGCGCCTCTTCCCCCCATCGCTCCTTCCGACGCCTTTTTTCCCTCCCTGGAATGAAGCAACCACTGGATGACACTGCACTTGACTCTCCTATCCTCCTTCCACTTGATCACAATTTGTATTCACGTCGCACAGATCAGTCGGTGAAATCGGTCGATCACTCACTGCACGATCGTCGCTTTTAGAAATCGCAATATCGTCCAAGTTCCTCGAAGCTCTCTCCGAGTCTTCCGATTTTTGTAAAACCCTCTTCCGATCTAACTACGAGGAATCGCCCGACGCGCCGGATCTTATTTGATCATTTCATCATTCTATCAGCGCGACGTCGCCGAGGAAATCGGGCCGCTCGCATCGGTAATAAGGCCGGCTTTAACCGAATTGCCGGGCATTCCCTGGGCTATTTTATTATTGTTTATCGGCTCGTTTTTCCCGACCCCAGCGATTCTCCCGGCAGCTCTCGATCCTCACTGCGGAAAGTTCACGTTCGATACTATTTCGCAAGATATATCAGGTGGTTGGGATCAAGTAAAGGATTCAAAATGTCAGACTCAATTCAATTCAAACAATATCTACTGCCTGTTGCGTGGAAGGAAGATTTTACAAAACCAGCGAGAATAAATTTCATCCAAAAAAAAAGTTGGATCAATTTTCACTCGTGTAATTTTGCCGATGGTCGTGAAATTTATAAAACTACGATTCGATGAAATTTTTCGTTTCCACGATCGAGATCGTGTATTTTTTAAAATCGGATTATCGACGTTTTTTCACCAACGTCGAAACATTCCGCGACACTCGAAGACCGCAATCACGACAACTATTCGCTTCGCCGGCAGATCGAATATCGGTAAGACGGTTCAGCGGTTAATTCCGTGCGGCATAATCCTCGGTATCGGGAAAATCTCGAGGATTTCTGCGGCTGTTTTCACCCTCCGCTTTTCCACCCTTCGACCCTTCCACCCGGCAAAGCACCCAAGCTGTTTTCTCTATACGCGAATTTGATGCAGAGTCGATCGATAGTCGGTCTTAACGTCTCTCTCTCTCTTTCTCTCTTTCTCTCTTTCTCTCTTTCTCCGTCTCTCCCTCCCTTCCCACCCGTCGTCTCTAGGATCCTGCAGCGAGAGTAGCTTTACGAGCTTATCATCCGCCTTGATATTGGATACACGAACCGGCGGCTGTGAACCGCGTTCGGATTACACACACAAGACACAATCCGAGCCGCCTGCATCAAGCGCGAGAAATACAACCTTCCCCCTCCCCCCTCCCTCCCCCTCCCCCTCACCCCGTATATACCCGTATCGATATAATTATCGGGCGGCAGCTGCGCCGCGAAGTGCGAACCCTAATTAATATCCAGTTTAAATTCTCGCGACCCTGCGATCCTGCAATCCCGCAAATTTCTGATTTTAATTCTTTGACGCGTCGATGATATCGCGACGAGTGTTCGGTTTCGGCCTTTATTCGGCTAATTGCGAGTCGAAGTTCTCCCGCTGCTTTGAGAACACCCGGGAATCATCCTCGTTCAAGACGGATAAAAGACTAATGGATATCACGTCCGTCGGTCCGACCGACAATGGAAACGCCGAGAGTGAAGATCAGCCCGATTACAGACGCGTTTCAACCCCCTTTCAGACTCCCCGCCCTCCCTTTTCCTCGACCCTTTCGACCCCTTCCACATTCTAGTCCTTACAGTCTCTAATTTTCAGTTTTATCATCGACGCCCTCGGGACTCGCCGATTTTTAACCGATTGAACCAACCTTCGTGACGAGTCGGATATACTTCGAAATACGGTAATTTTTTCACCGCAGTCTCGTCTTAATCTTCGTTTAATTTCCTATCGTATTTACACCAAGTTTTCTTTTCTAGATTAATTCTTTACGAAGATATATTTGCGGTCCGATTTCTGGGGGAGATCTGAACTTTCAACCCCGACGATCGCACGACGCTTTACATACTTTGAATTCTTTTCTCTTCCTATTTTCTCAAAAATCCTGTATTATTAATTCCCCAAATAATTGATTGATTGCAAGAGAGAGAGAGAGAGAGAGAGAGAAAGATTTTGGAAGAGCAGATGAAAAAGAGTCAAGAGTCAAGATCGGCGATGAGATTTTCCGGTTCTATAATTACGCGAGCGAATGTTTGGGGTGTAAAGGAGTCTCGGTCTCTTGTTTGTTATTACGAGCAACCCCCGAAGATATCGCCATATCCTCGCCCCCGGTATACGAACGGCGTTTAATCTGCTTTCAAAGAATCCCAGTCGCGCCTTTTTCCCATTCTTCCTCTTTTTCGCCTTCATTCCAAGCCAGGAATAATACCGGCTTTATACACGCTCGTCTACGTACGTAACGCGTTTATCCGGTAGGTCGGTGACGTATTTATTTGAACCTCATAAATCTTGCGCGGGTAGAAACGAGAAATAAAAAAACGAAAACTACCCCGCATGTGCTGCAAGTTTGACGCATGGCGTTTTGCCGATACACGTAACTGATCCGCATTGTAAAATATATATATACATATACATATATCGCTAACGAACGATCGTTGTAGCAGGATTTATGCGATTTTATCAGTATTATACTGGTTTAGGATGAACACAAATTTCACAAGTAGAACAACGATCCGTTGGTTTGTATAAAGTAATGAATCGATAAACCAGTTTGATGACGAAAATTTTTGTGCATCTAATAACGACAAAACAAGTTTAAACGTATTTATATATGAATATATGAATAAGTATTGTTGAGTAAAATTTTTTGAAATATATTGTTGTTATTATTATTGTAAATTGTAATAATTGCAAGTGATACGAGGGTGAGTAAAAGCTGCGGAAAAAGCTTCAATATGAGGCCATGAATAGAGTCGTTATAATATTACGTAGTATTATACGCGGGGAAAAAAAGCTCAGCGCCGCTTGTTCGCGGGACTAAATAATCGCAGAATAAAATTTCACCGACCCTACCGCTCTCTTTCATTTCTTTTTACCACATTTTTCTTGCTTTCATTTTCTTTTTCTAAATCCTTCACCTTTTACCCTGGTAAGAGAACCGGAATTCACACCGATCTCCGCGTTTTTAAGTTCGTCGATTTACAATTACTTGCGTGAAAAATTCACGACGCTTCCTGCGATACAATTCTCAGGTCAGTTGGTTTTTCCATAAAAGAGAAAACGGAAAATCAAAAATAAAACGACGCGATCCTCCTTTTTTTCCCTTCATTGTCGGTGTTTGAAAATTATGGTTTAAGCATACGGTATCTTCTTTCTGAGGTAGAAGGTCGGAGCTTTATCCATGTTGGATAAAAAAAAAAAAAAAAAAACGAAAAATAAAAACCGAGATTATAAATGGTTGTCCAATTACGCATTGATCGAAACGAAATTGGAATTCATTTTTCTGTGTAAATTTGTTTAAAAACGAACCATTCGATCTCCGCAGTGAGATCACGCGAAAAAGTGAAAAGGGGTGAAAAGCGGATGGTGTAAAAAATTGAAACGGCGTTTCGTCGCGCCCTTTAACCGGCGGTAATGATGCCGTGGCGAATCCGCGATTTTGCACTATTGAGCTCGAGCCATTCAACGTCGTCACGGAGATAATAATTAACTTGATACGTGTAAGAAAAAAAAAAAATCCCCGCATAACATCCGCCGAGAAAAAGGATTCCGCGATAATTGCGGAGGGAATTATTTTCAGCACTCGAATTCCCGCCAATCATGCACCGAGTCTCGATATTTATATTATATCGCGTTTCGATATGTCAATGAAATCGAGACGAGGACCAAGAAGTGGAAGAAAGAATTTATCCAAGGATTGTGAGACGGGTTTCACCGATCTGCATTCGGCAAACCTGCATATTATATATAATATGACGTCGTTTTCACATCATCCTCGTTTCGATCCGCGATCCGCAATTATTTCGCGATGCAAAAAAATCCGACCGCTTTCCTTATCTCGTCTCGCGTAATGACCGATCTCAGGTCAGGCAGAACTTCGTTCGACCAGAATAATAGCGCGAAAAATTTAATTTACAATACTCGAGGGTGATATTGTTCGATTTGAATTGCAACGTATCGTCGTGTCTGTACCTTTTGTTTCACTTGCGTGTACGCACAGGTCGTTAAGACTTGAAAAACTTCAACAACACACTGTACGTCTGATTATCAGACGATTTATACACGTACTGTGTATATTAAATACAATCTGTAGTTAATTGTCCCGTCGACTTGTAGCGAACAGCTTTTTGTCGTTACAATTAATGAAATTTATCGCACTGCGCAGTTGTTGCAGCCAGCAGGTACGCAGCACCGCTTGTGCGTTATATCTGCATATCTACTCCCGTCAAAGTTAATCAAACATTCCGCGTCTCTGTGCCAAACGAATCGTTATAACAAACATTAATCGCTCCCATAATTCCTCCAAACGACGATCAATTGTTCCCGCACGTTGAGATCTCGGAGCGTCAAAAATTCGAAACTCTCCCCGCATGTGTAACGCGTAAGTTTTTCGGTTTGGAAAAAACCGCTCTGCGTTTCGCTCGATTGAAAACTTTTTTCAAGCTTCTAATTTTTCATATCTCATTTCTCATCGTCCAGTGTGTATACATACATACGTACGTACGTATCTGTATACATATATATACACATATTTTTATTTATTTCTTTCTCGGATTTGCTGTCCTCGACGAATCGTAACGTCGTCGGATAAAAATAAAAAAAACGTGCGTAGTTTGCGCAATGCACTCTCGATAAGGGCTCGGATCCGGCCTCTCGGATGTCACCGCGGACAGATCGAAACACGTTAGCTCGTACAGGCTGCACGGCCGAAACTGACGCGATCCGGCGAACGCGAGGCGCGCGCCGCTGTCCAACCAGAAACGCGTCCGACCAATCCCGAAGATGCTCGATCTTTGACGAAACGGCACGAACTTTACCCCTTCCCTCGGGGGAGGAGAATTTTTAATTTTCTACAAAAATCACCGACTTTTGCCTAATTTTTCAGAACTTCTGCCACGACTTGGGAAAATTAGCGAGCCGTTCGCTTAAAAACTGCGAAACCATCTGCCAAGTTTTTACAGCTTGATTTTGAAATGGCAATTTAAAGACTATATTGTGCGAAAAATATTTGTCGGACTCTGATGAAACTCGATTTTGATTAACTTATTTATTCATTTCAACTATTGCATCGCGATTTTTAAAGAAAATGGTTTATTATTAACGTATTCTGGTTGGCTAAAATTTTTGTGTTTCTTTTTCAAGATTCGAAAATTTTTACATCCTCGACAATGAAATAATAAGTGACTTAACGAATGAATGAATTGAAGCGTTTGTTTGTTTGTTCTTTTTTTTTTTTAGGTAAAAATTCATCGATGTATTTGACGATATGGATTTCAGACGATTTCGTATAATACTTCGAATCTTATCAAGTCTTGAGATTTAGAATAACAAATACATCAAGATTTTTTGGGGTGAGTTCTGATACCGCTGTGAATTCCGACGGTTTTGTGAACGATTTCTGTGAGATTAATGCCGAGATTAATACACATCTCGTGGATCTGTCAGACAAAGATCTTAAAAATTTACGCGGAAAGACGTTTCACACGGTTCAGGATCTGCCGTAAAATCTATAAAGTGTACGTATAATAATACTTCTCAGCCCGCATCGCGTCCGACAAAATTTACGCGTCTTTGGGAAAAATATAATTCTGTGTTCTCTTATCTCGAATTCCGACATTTATCTGAAACCGTTTATTATGAGTACCTGCTTGAATCTCTGAATCATTTCAGCAATTTAGCATTAGATAATGGTACGCTGAAATACAACTATTTTTTCTCCATTCAACAACTTCGAAATTATTCTTATTCACAGAAAATCTTATTTCTTTATTCGTTCTATCGACCAATTGTATAAAACGGAAAATGCGTGTCATTACGTTATTTCTGTTGCAAATAAGATGCGCGTTACTTCGACGATAAGAGGTAAAGGAAAAATCAACAAATAATTGAGAAATATAGGATTCAGTTTTATCATCAAACTTATTTCGTTCAAATTATTCAAGCGACTAATTCTTTACAGATACACCGTTTTCTTAAATTGTGGGAAAAAAGTGGCGAGTGAAAAAGTGCTGTAAGTGGCATTAAAATTGAAACGAAAAACAGACAAAAAAGAAATCGGATTCAAGCGATAAATAATTATACGGCAGAAGAAAAAAAAAAAATTTCACCGTTTTTTTTTTTCTTTGTTTTTCAATTCTCCTCTTCAATCGATACCCTCTGCAACATCATGCTAGCGAATTCGTAGTTCTCGCGTATCGAGAAACGAGCACACCTAAATTCCCGCAAAGTCGAACCATCGTCGAGTAAACTGAAATATGAAAACTAGAATAGGAGTATCCGAGGGTCGAAGGAGGGGAGGTTTTCATCGAATCCGAAACCGAGGTTCAAGATTACGCCCTTAGACGTTAACCTGGTGGGTTGGAACGAGCGGTGAACCGGGATGGACGTCATTATCCGGGTTGTACTCGGAGGATTAGAGGATGCTCGAGCTTCGAGCTTCGGGCTTCGAGCTTCCGCGTCCCGAGCAGATCGGTTCGTTACGTTTCTGTAAGACGTCGGGACGACGGAAGATCTCGAATCCCGCGCAGCGGTAACGACATCGTACATCGGATAGATAGGATGGGTAGGAGATACGATACCAAACAGCCAGCCCCGATTGATGGGAACCGATACCGCCGGCTGCGGGCTTAGCGGTCTTTCTGTCGAGACGTTTAATTAACGAATATCTTAAAAGTATCGGCTGATACGCGTCCCTGTCACGTCACTCGGCGTATACGCGCGTAATCTCGTTTCATCCGGTGCGTGCGGAGTCATGATCGCCCCGAAATGCTCGAGTTACTCCGAATGCGTCGTCTGATGCAGCGGGCCGAAGAATTTCAAAAAATTTCACCCGCCTGCCAGACGACGTTTGTCTTCCGAACTCCCTCTCGAAGCTTCTTACGGTAATCCCGATTTATTTCAAGGATTTTCACGCACTCGGATGAAGAAAATGTAGCAGTTTTTTTTTTTTTTTTTTTTTTTTAAACGAAATGATATGATCGTGCAAAGTATTTTTTATTTCTCTTTCAACTATTCAAGCGAATAACAGATTTGAAGCGATGGGAATTGGTTGGGCTGAAATTGAGAAGCTCAATTATATTATTCGGTTTGTCATGTTGCAGTTTTTGCACGTGCAAAATTGTCAAATATCAAAATCAATTCTATCAAATCACTATGTGCGATCAATTATGCATTATTTTTGGGTACATCGTTGTGTATTATCAAATCGAAAAGCGAAATTTCAATCATCGTTCAACACAAAATTCACAGAACAATCGATCGCAACAATCATTCTGATCGAATACGTACCTGATAAAAGCGAAGTATCCGGTCAATTCAACAAAATTTCAGTTTATTTTCTTTCCCCGTGCAAAGATTCTATACCATCAAAATATTCCGTCAAGTTTTCTGAACTTCTCGTTTTGAAACGATGAAGAAAAAAAGACGTTGCAAAACTGTAAAAATTTGTTATCAAATAACAGGATAATCTGTCCTCTAATATCGCAGCCAGCTCTCTTGCCACTGAACGTACGGTGCGATAAAATATTTTTCTCAATTCAAACAAACAAAACGTAATTTTACCGAATGAAAAAAAGAAGAAAAAAAAAAAAAAAAAGCAACGCTACTCCGCAAAACTTTGTCCTCGAATTAATCAGCAATATCCGTCTGATCGTGAATAAAGGAGAAAAAAACCGATACACGTTTCTTTCATTCGACTCAAAGTCGAGAAATATCTTTTCTGCCGTTCCCCCAATTAAGCCTGTACACCTCAGTGCCAACAGACGTGACATAGAAGGCTGAACGTAATACGAACATGGTGAGAGAGAGAGAGAGAGAGAGGGAGAGAGGGAGGGAGAGAGGGAGGGAGATGGAGAGGAAGAAGAAAGCTGCGGCGCACGTTCAGAGGATGCAGCGTGTTGCCCGAAGCAGCTACTCCTTCATAATCTGATTCCGTCCGTTGCAAAGTCATGATCAGACTAGACCGGCGAGTCGGGGGTGAAGGGCCGGGGGCGGGGGTGGAGGAGGTGGCGGGGGCGGGGGAGGGGGCAGCGCGCCTCCGCTGCATTCAAATGTAATTTTCGAACAACACGGGGGTGCTCCTTGCGGGGTGAAAGTGAGGCGGTGGGGCGGGGCGGGGGGGGGGGGGGGAGGGGGGGTTGAAGGGGGTGGAAAGGGTGGCGCAGTGTCCCGTTGCGGTTTCAAATTGAAGTGCTTACAGTTCTCGGGATTCTTCTTGTGGCCCGGCATTGGTACGAGTTGGTAGATATTTCCCAGAGGAAGACTTTGGGAAAGACGAGACGACGGCGATCCGAATCGCGGTCGCTCGATTCTTGCGGGATCAAGAGACGCGGTTCAGAGTCACGCCAAGTACATTTGGAAAGAAATAGAGAAAGAAAAAAAAAAATACCTCCCACTGCCAGCTCGTAAGAATTAGCTCCCCAGATTATTTCGCTCGTACCAATAAAACTCCCGGCTTCTTTCCGAAACCGCCCCGTGAAGACCGAATCCTAGTAAACGTGTCGTTTTGCACAACCGCTATCTGCTACTCGAAATATAATACGGAATTGCCTTTTTTTTTTTTTTTTTGTCTGGCTTGACTTACAGACTACGTTCTTCTTTCGATGGAGATAATTTGAAAACGACTTTTTTGCAATCGCTTTGTTTGGTTTTTCTTTAGCTGTCGTTTGACGGCAAAAAAAATTGAACCAATTATAGATAGCTCCGATTATCTTTCGGGTCATGATGAAAATTTTGAAAAATTTTCTTTGTATCGCAAGAAAAGAGCGATCGGAATTAATAATTTGTATCGCTGAGTGAAAGCACGTTTTTATTCCAACCAAAGAAACTTTTCCTTCGTCACGTTTGATCGTTATGCTTGTTAATTTAAACAAATTCTTTTCTTCGTATACTCTGTTTATAACCGTATAATAATTCGAATCAGTATTGATATCCGTCACTTTTTTGACAGCGACTTAATTCATTCGTCGTAAAATTGTCGTCCTTGTGAATAAATGATTCATTCTGCAGAGCTGACTGTGCGACAGAATTCAATTCAATTTCTCCACGTGTCTAATTCAGTAATATAGACAATAGGGTAATTATCATCCCGCGCTGTATTGGGTGTATAAATTTATACGCGTACGCATTACATATACGTACAGCCGCCGGGTTGTTGAATCGTATCCGCAACGTTTCGCATTTGACGTGGGTGCCTACAACGTGCGTTTAATAATTTTACAGGAATATCGGGAAACGAAATTTGCCCCCGATCCTGCGGTCTATACCCGAATTTCCGCATCCCCGACCGTAATTATACTTCGTAATTTTATAATTGGACCCTTCTGCTGGCAAAGTCTGTGATATATTCGCCGGGAGCTGCCGGAGCGCCAAGTCTTCGATTTTGACTTTTCCTCGTTCGACGGTATTTCTGTACAATAAATACACAGAAAGGAACGATACGAAAGTAATTATGCCTACAGTGTCTTTATCCTGTTGTGAAAAATCCAAGTACAATGAATATCACCCGCAAATTATTTCAATTTCCAAAAGTCCTCTTCAACATCTTTTCGTTCCAGGTTAATAATTTTTATAATTAACGTAATGTTGCAAGCCCTAAAAATTTCACAAACTTCTATACGGATATACTTTGCAATAACAAACAGAAAGGATAGTTTCCTTTTTATTTCGTCCGACACTTGTGCAGATTTTCTTTTTCTACTGCAACTCGGATAGAAGTTGAACAAATTTTCCACACCCAACGCGTCGCACAGAAATAATAATCATATGTACACCCGCCTGTTTGCCAGAGGCTAATTACACCGGTGGTCAGGAAGCCAGATAATACTTCGGTTTCATTCTTTATTCGGTGTGCAGAGACAAAAGGCTCGGGAAAAGTTAAGGAGCCGATTCAACGTTCAGAATTCGGCTTTGCCACAGGTGCCTGACGCCTCTCGATTCTCGACTCGAGACTCGATTGTGCAGGCAGACAGGTACAACTCTCCCTCTCTCTCTCTCTCTCTCTCTCTCTCTTGCCTCGGGAACCCGGTGAATTAATTAGAGATTAATTCAATTCAGAACTGACGCGAATTAATTCAAAGGTCGCGGTAAGCGTCGCGACGATATATATGTATAGTACGTACGTATACAGATTCAGCCTCGCACGATTAGCCCTGAACTTCTGGAAGTCCCGTGATTTGTCAAATTTCAGCTAACCTCGCAGCTTATGCAATTCTAATTAAGAGTAGTCTGATTTGCAGCTCGTCTTTACTCGACCCGGCTTTCTCTCACGATTCAACATCGAAATGATTTACCGCCCGAATTACAGTGATTCCCTTGTCTCGACTGCCGCGAGACGCCAAATATCGTTGAATTTATAAAGAGGTTGGTCCGCCAAAAATCAATAGCTTTTTATAAATTTTATTACCAGATATTACTGCGTTGAGCACGATTTGTCAAGTTGAAATTGTTTTGCGTTCGTAGAATACGAAAACAGAAAATCTACTGGAATCGTACAGGATCGAAGATAATCAAGCCTTTGCTTTATTCCAAATCGCTTGAAAAAAATTTTTACAATTTTGTAGATTCGTCGGATTTCACTCTGCTACGATGGCTCGTCTCATTCGGAAGACGATATTCTCGACAAATCGGGTAAACCATTTATTTCCAAACATGCAACTGCATCGGTTAACGTTTAACTTTATACAATGTATCGCCGATATTGATTACAACGAAAAAATGTCAGTGTCGATTTGACAAGTGATAAAAAAAACGCGAATTTGTATAAGAAAATCGTAAACCGCCCTCTCGTTGATCGGTGAAATACTCAGGCATATAAAATTGCGAAAATTGATCCTGGAAAGGAAGAAAATTAGAACAGCGCACGAAAGCAATCCAAATTTTTGCATATAATTGTAAGAGGATTGGCGTATTTTACGGGGCGTGTCAAACCCCGTGAAGAAAAAGTAGGATCTTCACGAGTATCGGACAATCCGATCCGTCCCTGCCAATCTGCGAAAACGGCGAAATGAAATTTGCTCAACAGTCTTATTGCCAGGCTTGAATCCTCCGCCGCATTTCCCTCCTCGACCGCAGTTTTTCACCCCCATGCCCATTCTTTTTCATTTACTTTACCTCCCCTTTCATCTCTTTTTCAGCCGAATTCATCACACGCCAGCTGGCAGCAGGGGTTGATAATTTTGTATACATATAATACCGGCGTTAAACTTCTTCATTCGCCGCAGGTTTCTTCCTAAAAATACCGGATTGGGTATAATTGATGGATTCGGTCAAAGTCGGCGAGGGGCTGGAGGGGGAGGGAACCGCGTTTCGCCGATTGCCTTCTGCATCCACGATCTCGAGGGACTGGTGGGCGCACCTAATTACAAGCCAGACAGCCAGTCAAATTCGCGTTCGCAAATTTCTTTCGTTTTCTTGTCTCCCCCTCGCGTCGCGGTTGATTGCTCCCCGATCGCCGATCGAGTTCGAATCGATAACGTGACGCGTTGCTCTCTTTCCATTCTCTCTCTCTCTCTCTCTCTCTCTCTCTTCAGAGTTTCGACGCGGTCGATTTTTTCCCTCGTGATATTATTTTAAATTTCTTTTTTTTTTTTTCACCGTCTTTCTTTGGCTTTTTTGCCACACCTTCGCATCTCGATGCACGGCTCGAATTTATACATGCATAATGGAGATAGCGAAGTGAGCCGGATGGCGGGTATCTCGATTTGGTTTATTTGTCCGAGTGCATACAGCGGCCGCTCAATCAGTCCCCGGCTCTCCGGGTCTCGTAGACTCATTAACAACTCTATGCCCATCGATGTATGCAACGGTTTACGGTTTATCTAGCGTGTGACGACACGCTGCTACCCCGTTCCTGTCATCGTATAATTACTTGTCTATTGACCATTCAAAGAGAATCCCATCGCAAACAAGAAACCAATAATACAACCGAACGCACTCTACGGATCGTTATCACGTGTTTCGCTGAGTTCCGTTTGCACGACGCGAATGGAGTAGTCGATACCTGCAGTTATTAAATGGGATATAACCAATCTCGTTAGAAACGTCGTTCAGGAAATCTAGTTCAATTCATCAATTCACAGTGTATTTCTGAGCTGAAATGAAAATCGGTATGAATAATATATGTATATCGGAAAGTCAGGATCGGTGATCCCTAATTCATTGATTCAAAAACAACCCATTGACGTTGAAGAAAAAATTGCCTTGTTGCAAATTTTCATTGCTGCGATAGGTAAGTCACTGATTAACCCTTCACTAATTGATGGATAATTGCGAAATTTAAATCAATCATCAACGTTATCATTTCAGACGACTTTTCTTCTTTTCAGCTACTTATTCAACTATAGGTATGTAGGTACATATTAAAGAATTATATTTCACTCGTTCTTGCTATTATTGGTTCATAAATAATAAAATTGCATTGCTTTGATAAGAAATATTCCGGGTCAGAAGATTTGTGGCGGATTAATCTACGATCGAAATAAACTAAACCACACCTCAACAAGACTTTAGACAAATTGTACACACGTCCGTAACGTGAAAAAACACAAAACTGTGCGATTACAGTCGTACTTAAATATTTCGACGATAAATATGAACTTTGCTGATCGAAAATTTTTATCCGAACATCTTATCATCCCGAACGAGTTGAAAATTCTGTGCAAATACAGGACCTTCCTGACTTTCAATCAACAGAACGCAAACTCTCTGGCGCAGAGTCTTGAAACAGGTTTCCCTCGACACATCGCGCTCTCCGGTCTAATAAAACTTGACGCCGTTATCGAAAGGTCCGGCAATCAGCATAATTATCGGCGGAAGCATTGCCGCGGGGTTACAAGATTTATTCGCGTCGAGTATAATCGGCACTCGAGTGAATCAGGGAGGGATGAGAGCCGAGCCGTCGCCTGGAGGAGGGAAAAAGAGGGACGATAGGAGGGAGGATATGTTTTAGCAACTTCCTCGGCCCGAGGACAGCTGACTACGGACAGAACGGGGATCCTGGAGATGTTTCTATGTGTATTGATCTCCCGTTGTTTGGCAGAAGCCCTGACTTTTCTCGTTCCATTTAACTACGGAGGAACAAACGTCCGGCCGCGGCGTTTCCTTACCCGCCACGCGGAGAAAGAACTATCGGTTTATTGCGGCGGTGGGCGGAATCTCACGCCCCTCGCCCTCCCGAAACCACCCCGAAAACTCGGCTCGCCACATTCGGCGGACACTCTCGTCGGCCAAAAAAGATCCGGAAACACCGGTAAGATTGCGTGTATCCAAGACCTCCGAAGTCGCTAGATTTTTTTGCATTCAGTTCGCTTTTATTTTATTTTATCATTTCGATTTTTTCGTATGTTTCCACTTTTATTATCACACTCTGTTTTTTCGAGGTGGATAAAAAGAAGAAACGCTTCGACTCGAGCGTTACTAATTTCAACGGTATTATCGAAGAGATCAATTTGGAATCGGTTCGATTAAATTTACTATCCATTTTTTTGGAGAGCAGATTGATTAGTCAAAAATCGCACTTTGAGTATCTATCAAATCGGTGCATTCGAAACTAACGAGTGTTTATTTGAAAATAAAAAATATAGAATATACTGAAATTGTAAAGAAAAGCTTGGATGCTTCGGTGCTTTGTTTTGAACCGCTTTAAATTACTGAAAAATCTAGCATACGAGTATATTCGTTAGATTTCACTCTTGTGCGATGGCTCATTTTATTCAGAAAATTCTTCTCCCGAAAGTCGCTGAATTAGATATTTTTTACTTTTCAACACCTTTGGTGATTATAAGAAAAGTGTTGGTTTTGGTCGGAAATCACTTTGTCTAATTTCAACGAATCTTTACGTTTTACGAACCTCTACAATCCGGAAAACAGGTTTTTAGAAAAATGTCGGTTTGTCCGACAAACTCCCGCGATGATCTTGGAAACCATATTTTTCGTTTCGTTTGAACTTCCGGTTCTACCGGAAATACGATACATCGGACTGAATATTTTACGGACAAACAAATAGTTTTGTCTTCCTTTTGACGAGTTCTTCCGTTTTCGTAGTTATGAAAAGTATAGCAAAAAAACTGTTTATTCGGCCTATTTTATCTGCAATAGTTAATTCACCCAAGGTTTTCTTGTATCTCGTATTGCTAGGATATTTTTGAAAAGACTCGCGGATCGGATCGAACCGTTTTTCACCGCTTTCATTACTCTCGATTAATTGTTTTCGCATGTCAGTTGAAAATCAAGAGCTAAAAAGCATCGACGTGATAATTGCGATCGGGTTGATTCAACAGAACAACTCGACAACTGCGAGGAGGGTGAGAATTGGGGAGGAAAGTTTATTATTAGTTGACTTTCATCTCTCGTCAACGATTCGTTTCTTCTGGTGCTGCCACTGCTGGGGCGAATGAAACAATAAATTAATGTTCGTCGAGTCCGAGCGGCGGGCGGGAAATTTAATTATCGGCAAAGTCGCGAAATGTCGAGTGTTTCTGTCCGTAAACTCGATCGAATTACGCCATCTATTCCCTTTGTCTTTCGTCTATTTCAACTTTTTTCCTCGCCTTCCCGCCTCTCTTTTTCTTCCACTCCGACTCTTGCTCAATCTTCTGCAACGTACCGCGAATTCTAGTCTCGTTCGTAATTAAAAAGAAAAAAAGGAGAATGTCAAGTGAAACGGAGCAATTCAAGGTAGAAATAATTCGTAGTAACGACGATACCGATGAAAGAAGAAGCGATACTCGACACCAAAATCCGAACAAAGTGACAGGAACGTTTCCAGAGACAAATGTCTGGCTCTAATTAATTTTTTCTCTGTAACCAGAATTCAAATCCTCGCCATTTTTCCCACGCGCTTTGTGATTCGCTTCGGAGAAATGACGTCACGACAGTAACAGCGGTTAAATACTTCGTTTTTTAAACTCAGCGGACAAAATTAGTCCGTGAGCTTTTCTCTGTAACTGATTGTATTATGTTCCTTTACGGAGCTTTCAGCGAGTTGAATCAAGACCGTGATTATCCGGTCTGAATCCAACCTACAATATTGATTTAATAAATATTTCAAAAGCGAGAAGAAAATTTTTAGAAACATACGTCTTCGTCAAAATCATCGGGTAGTTCAAACGAGCGAGTTACAATCTCTACGATTACAAATTCATTCCTCGTATGGTGAAATCTCGATAATTTTTATCCTGGGAGATTCCAACTGCGTCGAAATGCGGCGACGGTTACTCGTAAAAGGGATAAGGAAGACGATTTTCCCCGAAAATCATGGAACAACCCCGCCTTGAATAAACAGCCACATGTCCTCGCCGCGGGTTACTCGGTTCCCCTATTCGACCCGAGCCTCATTAG
Organism: Neodiprion lecontei; assembly: GCF_021901455.1. Lineage (NCBI taxonomy): Eukaryota > Metazoa > Arthropoda > Insecta > Hymenoptera > Diprionidae > Neodiprion > Neodiprion lecontei. The sequence goes on along the minus strand of NC_060260.1, from coordinate 36,505,829 downwards.
AGCCTTAACAAAACTGGACAGTTTTACGGCTTATATACCTGTTTCCAAAAATTTATATACACCCTGGTGTCCTTACGTCGAGCGGTGGAGGAAAAAAAAGCCGGAGAAAGAATGAGAGAAGAACAATGAACGCCGCGTGATCGTCGGATGTGATAAACGATAATTCGACCATACCGATAATCAGGACGATTCACCTCGTAGAAATTAGAATTACACTTGATTCAGCTCGAAAGGATGGTAATTGAAATCTTCTAGGATAAAATCATTTTATCCCTCGAAAATAAAAAAAAATAAAAAAAATAAAAAAATCAGCGATAAAATCCCAAAAATTTCTGTTAACCCCGAGAGTTTCGAAGCAGCGATCAATATTCGACGTTCGCTGAGAGAAATTTTTAGTTCCGGTTAGCGCTCAGTCCTCAATTATTTTCATTTTTTACCACAACCGAAAAATATAGTTCTAGACCGAAAATGAAAATTAGTTTTCTAGCCGTTACCGGAAAGTCTAGGATCCGTTACTGTTCTTTCTCATTACGATCGCCGTTGCTATATTTTCTTGCAACTGTCGCGAAAATTTAATGCTTGTGCAACGATAAATTGACGTCGAAGCCTTGTTTAACTAAAAAAGTAGAGCAAACCTCAGAAACTGATTTTGCGTTGAAATTACCAAAAAAGTATCGAAAACAGCGCAAAATGGTTGGGCGTACCTCGTTTTTCGTAATTCCAACGATATTCAAACAGTTTTTTCAACGAGACCTGTTTTACTCAATTTTTCTAGTCACTGTAACAAACGAAATTGTTCTCAGTGTTCACAAATCGCTGGTTGATCCGAGGCTGGTCGTGGAAGGGGATAAATCCTCCGGGTGTGTGATTTCGAGTATGTGGGTCGTTAGTCGAGGCAAACATATCGGCGATGATTACAGGTCAGATCGCCGACGTCACCGGCAGGTAATCGTGACGGGTAATAACAATAATGTCCGATAGTTCGAGGTGTTGTTAGGCGTGAAAATACACGTGTAGCCAGGCGATGCCGGCTAACTCGCGGACGCCAAGGCAAACAGGATCGAGGGCCATACGTGGATAACAATGGACGGACGGTCCTTGATCGCTCCCGCCGTTCCAGATCCCGCGACAAGCCCGAGGGATGAGCCTCCCGAAAATTATACGAATTTATCCCCCCCCCAGGACGTAAATTTAAGTGCGTATGCGTAAACGGCTAGACAAGACCCGTAATCATCGATCCTCCGTTCGCTATCGCTTCATCTGAGACGTACGAATCTTGCCGAGGCGCCGTGAAGGTGGTAGGGTGTAAATACCTTCGGAGTTTTCGTACTCGCGGAGTCCTTTCTAATCCGGGGATGACCGGACTTCGATGACGGCGATGTCGTAATCATCGGAAGCGATTATACTTTCATTGGCAGGACGGAAAATTTGGAAGTTTTCACATTTTTTGACTCCTTCGAAGGTTATGGTTATATCGCTGCTTTTGAGAATCTATCGGGCGTGGATCGTCTAAATAATATTTCGACGAAACGATATAAAAATTGTTTAAAAAATGTACGGCAACGAATCGTTTGCGCTAATGATATCGAACGCGAATGAAACAACATTTTTAATACGTAAGTAATTGAAATACTCGTGAGAAAATTCGAATAACGCAAGCGAAGACATCAAGAATTTGAGACAAGGTTTTACGATTCAAAACTTCAAAATTATTGGTCTCCGCTATTTTTTATCCGATTTCGTCACGAAATAAAGACACCGACAACTGTAATCCCATTGACCTGTAACTGTATAATTCTATCACATTTTCTCCAAATTTCAACATCGTCGCATCCCTACGTATTATAATCGACGTCACACTTATTGCGCTATGTATATAATTTTCTATAGTATAAACTGTAACAATCATGATATATCTGTTAATTTCCGTAACGACAAATACTCAATAAAAAGCTATGAAAATTTCTATGACACATTTCATCACCGAGCAATTAATTACAGATCCTTTCCTACAATAGCGCTAATTTTTTTATTCCTTGCACGCGACACGTTATTGTTTCCGTCTCAGCTTCTAACCATACAGTTTTCAGTTGAACCGCTGTTACATTTGTGTGTACAAACCGACTTAATAACTCACCGAGTGACAAGCGGGGGTGTGAAAAAGGCCAAGGTCTCTTTCGCAGGATTTTCGAGCCTGAAGAATTGCGGTGAAAAGCTCTGTCGAGACGGGGCGGTGCTGCGGGAACAAGTTACTGCATATTAGGTTGCGTTTTGAGGAACGGAAAAGCTTCGGCAAGGCGGCGCCAGCTTTTATCAAGGATACCGAAAAAAAATCGCACTTTTCTCCCCCGATCTCTGCTTTTCTTCCCCTTTAATCCGCAAGGACATTTAATTTCCCTGCGTTCCTGCGGAGAGGAAAGATTTTTTTTGTTTTTTTTTTGTTTTTTTTTTTTCACCCCGTATTACATTTTTCGCCATCAGATTCTTTACGAAACGCTGCAGCGGAATATAATCTCGTTTTTATGAGAATTTTCATCTGTTTACGCGCGTTTCATATTGTCGCGTCCTCTAGAGTTGAACAATTCTCATGGTTGTAAGATCGTGAAAATTCTGCATTGATACCAACTATGTTCGTTTTCAAGTTCTCAAATATCTCGTGCAAATCGAATCTCGTTATTCAGTAACATCGAAATCGGTTTCGAATGTCAAAATTTGTCACTCTGGACGACGTGTTTAAAAATTATAAAAAAAAAAAAAAAAACGAAATAAAATAACAGACGTCTCGCTGCGATTCGCAAATAAAGTTTCACACGAAGAAAACTACGGTATGACAAATTCTCACCACGCATCGGCGTGAGGAACCAGTGATAAAAAATAAAACGCAAGAGGATCTGGACCAAGTCATGATAAAATAATAAAAGTATCGTTTGTAGAAAGCTCCCGGGAAGATACGGAAAGTCTGGAAAAGTCTACGCAGGGCTCGAAGTATTCTGTAAAATGAAAACTTTTCCCTGAACGATCGTTTCTGCCCCGAGCCTGCGACACAAGCCGATAATTTTCGTCCACGTTTCGCGCCTTCGCTTATACTTCCGCGTCTCCTTATCTGAGGACCGTCTTATTCCCGAAATGATTCCGTAAGGGTGGTCGAAGGGTGGCTCAAACGAAGCTATGCCGAGCAGAGCGACGGGTGATTCGATCCAAAAGCTGTACCACTAAATTAAATTGTCCCTCGCCATATAAACGCGCGTCGTTCCCACGACGCCGAATGCCGTCGCAGAATTAACGCCCCATGCGTACCTGGAATTATAATTCTGGACGCGATTAACGAGGCGTTTTATCCCTGTCGGTGGGTGCGCGTTGAGTCGGGGGCGCAACAAGATTCCGACCTTCGCTAATTGGCCAAAATTTATCGATTTACGCGGCCCGAGATCCTCGAAACCGGGAAATGAAGGACCGTTGAAACTCATTCCGTCTTCGAGATGGAAATTCGGGTTCCTGTTCTCTCGCCTTTCTGACCCGCAGGGATGCCGAGAGTCTCACGCCCGACTAACTTCGTGCAGGCTGGATTAAACTCGCATCCGAACCCGACTCTGCGGGCGCATATAGACCCGAAATTTCGCGAATACGTCGACCCAACCGATTTAAATTTTCTCCTCCTGCAGTAGAACCGGTGGAAAAACTTTTTTCGTTAAAAGTCTGCACGCTGCAGGAGGTCGAGTTTTTTTTTTTTCTTTTTTTTTTGTTTTCTCAAAGCGACTTCGAGACTTTTTTAGCTCCGAATTGTCTCGCCGAAAATATCGAAGAAATTCTACATCGTTGGGACATACGTACTGAAATTTACAATTTAAAAATACAAGTATCATTTTTTTTTTTCGTAATAATTTATCGATACTCGTGTATAACAATAAAACAATACGAAAGAGAAAATTCGTCATGCGGTAAAATTCCTTGAAAAATTTCTTTTTCTCGTCCAAATAAAACTGATATCACTTCACGTATCTCTTGGATATGTAAAATTGGTCGCTCGTCGAACCTGTACAGTTGGATGGAGAAAATATTCGGCCACGAATAGCTTCGATAAATGTTTGACCAGGAAGCAAACTTAAGCACAACTGAACGCGTGTCAATTGTCAATTGAACCAGCGTTGGCGAGCAAACGTATAAGTTGATTAGATTAACTTCGGTGATGTACAGTCGATGACGCGATGAGAAAATATTTGCTTGACGGTCAGTGAGTGCGGACGGATATTGAAGAGGGCGATTTATAAGATAAACAAAAATTTTTGTCAGACATTGATAATAACGATTCGTTTACCGCCCGGTTCTCAAGAATTGTTGATTACTTGTCACTTTGTCTGAAAATTTTTTTATACCTAACAGAAAATATACTGTATATTGTGACCGATAAAAACAATCGAGTTTGTTGTAAACTGTTTATTCCTTCACTCTAATTTACGTTTAATTTCTTGAGTACTGACCTTTTCTTACGCAAATACCGATCAGAGTACAAATAATTGGTAATATGAGCTTAAGTATAATATAGAAGAGTGGAAAATTTCTTGTTTCGAATTACTGCTCCTGATCGTTGGCGATGTAAGTGAATAAAATTTCAAATTACCGGAATAAATAAATGAATAATATATTTATTCAAAATCGAAACTGTTTCAAAAGAACCGAAGTAATATTATCATACCGCGTACAATATGCGGGTTTCATTCTCTCGCTGAATAAATTTGCCGATACGAAAACGGCTTCGGGCAAAACTTGGCTAGAAACGACAAAAGCGGCTTGCACCGACCAAAAACGAGGATCACAGTCACCCACCAACGCCGATCTCGTTGTTATCGTGAAAATATTTTCCACCCGTGTGTACCTAAATATTTACCTTCAAGATTCCGGCCCGAAATAGACGAGCTGATAAATTGACGGGGATCACCGATCGACCGCCGAAACTAACATTCATTAGGCGAGCTGCGGGCGGTTCGTTTCTATGGTCCAAGGTTTAACGGTTGCGAGTATATAGCCATAAAGTATATAATATATACATGTGTTCGAGCAGCAGACTTATAACGTTGACTCGAGACTGGCGTGAAATTTGTCAGTTTAAATTTGAAGAAAATTTTCAGCGTCGATCAGCCGCGGGTATAATAACGCTTCGAAACGACGCAAGGCCCGAGTATCCGAAGCCGCTTTTCATTTTCTAGCACCGTCTCGGTGAGAGGATCTCGTAGATACACCCAACCCACTGCCAGGCGAGTTAATTGGCAGTAAAACGATCCGTTTATAGTTGCTATAGCGGACTACCGAGACAGAGTTTCGTGTATTCACGGAAAAAGACATCGCACGATCATTTCGTCGACGGCTGCAGGTGATCAGAAAATCGTTAGATGAAACTCGATCGACGAAAGGAGATTTCTCTTTCCTTATTTTGGGTACGTTTCGTCACGAAACTGAACATGGCCGACGTGCGTCGTTATTGTATTACGATAACTGGGAATCGGCTCGTTTGAATCGAGAATTTTAAGTCGCAAATCACAGTGGTAACGATGCGTGTTATCAGCCGTGAGAGAATTAAACAAGAAGGTGTAAGGGTGAAGAATCGGTAATTTCAATTACGAAATCGTTTAAATTATCAGAAATAAAGCGAAATTTAGTTTGCGGTTATCGGAAGTTGAATTCCGGTTAACCAAGGTTGCGCCAAATATAGTAAAAAAATTTGAAGAAACGGAATTTTTCTCGAGCGAAAATATGCTTACCGTTTCGCGGTGCTAAACCCAAAAGGGCGTATATTTTTTTTTTCATCGTCAATCGTTTTTCAAACTTATTTTCAAACTAATTATTGAAAAAATATATATACGCCGAACGATTGCAATTTTATCACATAGTAATTGACGAATTTGTCTCAGTAAAAATTACATTTCGATCATTGCCTATTCTCCTGGTCGATGTTCTGCAAATTTGCATAAATTCTGAACAATTGGTTACATTCGCATAAACTAATATTCGATTTTCTATCCGAGCTTAATTTCCGAACGCTTAAAGTACTCGTTTGCATTCATCATAGAACACATCACGCCCGCATTATCCGTCTTTTAAATAACCGGGCGCATGTTCAGCGTCTCGTCTCTTTAAGCCCGGTATCAAAACGTTAAGTAAAGGCTTGTGAATTAACTGGCGTGGAAATAAGCGGACTGCATTTCGGTGCAATGCAGCGCGGAATCTGCAAGGAGGAAGGCGATGCACCGGCAGCCAGTCGAGTCGGTGAAAACTTTGACGCCGACGTCAGTTGCTGCAAAGACGTAATTTGCACTCAGCTCTTCTTATTCCCTCTGGCGCCTCCGGCACTCTTTTCGCCCCCTCGGCACTTGGACACCTCGCGTTTCCACACTCGTATAACAGTCGAGCAGCAGCAGCAGCGGCGCTGAAGCTCGAGCTTTAAACAACGAGGGGAAAAAGCTCAACACTGCCAGCTCAAACCGTATATACCGGGATCCATTGGCTGTTTGTTTTCGTTTCTTTTACTCCTTTGTTTTCACGAACGTAATTGTTCCCCGTGAAAAATTTTATTGCAGCATTTGCACCATCTGAAAGATAAAGTTCGTGCTCGTGATTATTTCACCCGACACGATTTTTTCATTACTTTACGTTCTTCGGTCTTTTGAAAAAAATTGAAAGATTAATTAGGTTCCCGAATCGTCAGGTTCTCGACGATAAATATTAATTTATATTACGTAATAAAATGTAAATGCGGTTAATCTTGGACTGGTCTAGCAGTTATAAAATAAATATAGCTTTCTTTTTTGATTAGCTGAATTATGGTTATTTTTCTTTTTCTTTTAGTTAAGTTAGTTATGTTGAGATTTTTTATTGTTAATACACCAGTCCTAAGCAGAGGTTCCTGTAACTTCCTGTAAGTTTTTACATTTGTACTTTCGTGTAAATACATTAATAATTTATTACTGGTAAGTATATAATAATAATAATAATAGTAATAATAATATTTTTCAATGAACGTGAATTTCAATCGTGTTTAAAACAAATCACTGCAATTTAAAAAATGTATACCTGCACACGTTTTTAGGAGAAATTGAAAATTCAGAGACAATAATCAAGACTATTGATCTAAAATTATCTCGCCAAGAGATTAAATTTTCTACACATTATATTGATGCAAGAAAAACGTGGTAATGATGAGAGCAGGATGTAAAAAAATGTCTTCGCGCGTTATCGTACTTTTTGTTAGTTAAAATAATGTTTTCCCCGTTTTTACAATATTCACACACCAATGATATTCTTTGTTCTTAAATACGGCCGAGAGTTCCGATCCTAAATTCAGCGTCCATTGTCTCTCGATGCGAAAGAAAGCAGAGAGCTTTATTATCAAGTAGGCAAGATCATCTATGGGCGCGAAAGAAGAAGGTTCCTTTTATAACAAAAGGGCGTTATTGATAAGGGGTGAAAAAATCGGGATCGATGTGCCTGCCGAAAGAACCTTATATCACAGGGATAATACGGGTTGAATTAGTACTCCGGTGTGTGCGTGCCGCGTATCAAGCGCTCATTAGCATGTTTTTTTTTTTTTTTTTCTTTCACTCTAAATATCCTTTTGTTTTTATTATCATCCTCGTCGCAAGAGCGATTAATTTATGCTCGCGGTGCGAGCTTAAAGATAATACCTACGCAACTCGATAGCCGTACACGTACGTATATAACTCGAATTAACGTCAATAAGGTATAAAGATATCGGTACTCGGAGACAGGTAGTTGTAAATTAATGCGCGATATTTAAAACCCCTTCGATACGGAGCCGATTTTATTGCCCTATAAGGAGATAAGGCCTTACACACAGCGGCTTCTAATCCGAGCCAAGATCGTCCGGGGAATCTGTGATTCTCTAGATAATTACTTAATTAAAATCCTCCGACGTGATCCAGCCGGCATATTCTCGAATCCATGATAGGCGCAGGATCCCTGACCATATTTACTCTTCCTTACGTACCTCCGTATATACGTATATACGTGTGTGTATTTATTTATGGCCGCGGTTTTCCCGTACGAACCGTAAGAGTCGAGCGTTGCTGGCGGAAGGCGTGAAAGATTATCTTGTGAAATTCACACATAAGTTGCTCACGGTTCTCACAAAGGTATAAGAAGCTCTTTGAAAGCATTATACACGTATCTGGTATACCTGTACTCTTACACACACATACACACACACACACACATTTTCATCTTTCAGACGAGTTACGGACTTGCTCTGTGAAACGAAACTTCGGTGTGTGGGATGCTGCTGAACGACTATCTTTCAACCGTTCATTCGATCTCTGCCGAGATAAAATGCGACGGAAAATTACCACGTATCGATTTCATTATTCAATTCGATTCGTTCGGGTAACGCCTTCGCTTCCGTCTTGTTTCGGAATTTCAAACTATTTTTTTACGATGAGCGACTCCTTGCGTTTGGCAAAAGGTAAAACCTTACACAATTTTTTACAAAGTCGCGTTTATCAAGATCGCGTATGATTTGACACATTTTTTGCAAACTGATGATTGGACGTGGATTTTTGAAAGTGAAAAAATTGTTAGGGGAATATATTCAGGAGCATGTAAAATGGCGACTGAATTAATTACTTACGTTTTGTAAAAATTCCGAGATTCGAAAACCACTCCGTAAGGGTGAAATATGGGAATATTCGTCTGGGCCATTATTTCAATAAGGTTCGACAACGGACGATGATCGCAGTACTGTAAGTATATTTACCAGTTGTAAATATACAAAGGCATAATAATGTTATACAGAGAGTGCTTACGGCATAAGACATGTCAGGGTGGTCGTATAATTTTATACCTTATCCCAGACATTATAACGGCGGGGTGCAGCTTATAGGTAGGTGTACGTGTATGTGTATAGTAATAATAATAATGATGATAATAATAATAATAATAATAATAATACGAAACTACCGCTATCCCGAATTTATGTACAACAGTCTGGAGTTAATTTCGTAGTGAGGCTGAGGTATATTTAGGGGATGGATGCGGAGAGTTTGTTTCTCGAAACTGGGAAAGGAGTCGAAGGATAAAAAGAGAGTGTGGAAAAAGGACGAGGAGGAGAGGAACGAGAAGCGGACGCTACGCGGTAGCGGCGCGTTGTCCTTTCGGGCAATAAAAAGCATCCCGGAGGAATAATAAGACGAAGGTAGGGAGAGCAGGTTGGTAGTAAGAATAAAAACAAGACGATTATACAAGAAAAACAAAAGTCGCGAGGAAGAAGAAGGAGAAGAAGAAGAAGAAGGGAGGATAAAGGAGGAGCTCGAAAACACGAAGAGGGATGGAGATGGAGAAAAGAACGCGCCTCCAAAAGAAACTCGGGTTACATGCAATGCGTGTAGATAGTCGGATAGCGGCGCTTTTGGTCCTCGCAGTGAAGCCTCGAACTCTTTGGTACCCCGAAAGTTTGGGGCCCTTTTTTCTACGGTAATTTAGTCAAGTCGAAATAGGTTTGAATAAAAAATATTCGGGATATGGCTGAATTTTTGTTTAGAGGGACGGATTTCGATTCTCGTGAACTCAAATCTGAAGATTATTTTTAGGCAGCGTAGTCGGCATTTTAAGAAAACAGCTATGTTTGACGTTTTTCGCGTTTTCCTCAAAAACTGCTATCGATAGATGAAGAATGACTTGACCATCGCGTAGAGAGGAAAATTCTACATCGAATCGTATCCTCGTATGCCGGCAATGGAATCGGATTAACAAATTAATGAAAAAGAAATTCTACTCATCGACGGCATCTGGAGAATTTTCGTGAAATAATTTCCTAATTAAGAAAAAAGATATTCCACTTATCGACGGCATCTAGGGAATTTTGATGGAATAATTTCTTTCTTCTGAATTTGTTAATCCGACTGCGCTGCTGACATATGCGGACATAATTCGATGCAGAATTTTTCCCTCTCTACCCGATGGTCAAGTCATTTTTCATCAATCGATAGCAGTTTTTATGGAAATCCCATGAGACTTCGTATTCTGCTGTTTTCTTGAAACTATGGCTACGCAGCTGAAAAATAACTCAAGATTTGAGTTTTTGATCAGGGTCGAAAACCTTTGTACATAAACATGCAGCCATATCCGGAATATTGTTAATTCAGACCTGTTTCGACCGGACCAAATGACTTCGCTTCGCAGTCTCGCCTTTTGCCGCTACAAGTTTTATCGCGAAACTGGGATCTAGCGAGTGTAAATATCCGCAATTTCGAGAGGTCTTGTATGTCCCGTCGTTTCGCACTTCTCGCGAACTTTGCGCACTCCGCTCGGACGATCGGCGTTTGTAGAACGTTTGTAGAATCGTTGCTTTGGCGCCGCCTGTTCAGCGCTCGCTTCTCTTATCGCCGTTTCCGATCTCTCAATTATATACTCGCGCTCTCTACCGGCTCCCATAGCTTCAAGGAGGAACCCATCGGACCGTCTGAAGCAAAAGTCGAGAGAATAGAAGATGCTGTTGACAAAATACGCGAATGAAACAAAAATCTCTCTACCGTGAGGTAAATTCGGAACTGAAGATTTTTATGACGCAAAAAATAAATCGAAAAACGTTGTAATAACCGGACAAAAACACCAGATTTCGACGACTTTTGACGTTCCAGTTGTAAAAGCTTTTCTCAAATCTTTGACATCCCCGCGAGCTTTTGTTATTCGAGCTTGCTCGTAATCAGTTCCGTCTTATGTATCAGGGACGTTGTTTAAAATATTACTCGACTTTTTTTCAAAGCGTTTTTCACTTTTCCAGTTTTGCTATTTTTTTCAACCTTTCATTCCGACGCTCCGACCGATTCATCCTTAATGTGCGCTTGCAGCTTGAATTGATCGCCGGGCCGCGTCGCTTATTCCTTCTTTTCCTTTTCTTTCTTCTCATCCTTTTTGGTGCATTCCTTTTTACTCCGTACCTGCACCCGGGCTGCTAGAAGTCTTCGCGCCGCAGCGGCGTCGGTGAATTAATTACACGACTACGGTACACACGAGGAACCGCGAAGTGGCCGCACGTTTCCCGTAAACACTGGCGTCGCGTTTGCCGATTATGGGTTAAGCGGTTGACTAAGAAAAAAAAGAACCAGAAAAAAAACGAGAATTTACTCGTACGGGGTAAATTAACTCTGTTGGAAACAACGAACAGGTGAAAAAAAAGGAAAATTTCTATTATACTGAAATTGATAGGGGACTCGCCTATTTTACAAGTATTCGGATTTAACCAGATTCAAAGTTTACGCAAACTTCTTTGCTCACAAAATTTGTTTTTTTTATAATGCCTTTTATAATCTGACATCATCCCCATATTTTTATTACTATTGTGCAGCAGCTATTGCGACTTTTATGATAATTAGGGTTTTAAGTAACAGGGGTTTTTATTAATAATTTTTTTTTCTTGTCAAACTCGAAAACGACCTCTGTTTCGAAATTTTTCGCCAGAATGCCTGTCTGTATCTATTCGGTACTAAATGACAATAATTTTGAAACTTTTGTGACAGCAGGCTCTATCTTTTTTCGCCTGTATTATTTATTTCACTGCAGTTTCGAGACGTTTCTTGCACAGCGAATTTAGTATCACAATGAGTCCCACGACTTTTGAAATACACGGACACGTTGTTAGTTAAAAATATTTCAGACAAAAATTTGATCGGAAGTCAATTAATCCAACTTCAAAGTTAAATTAAAGGAAAAAAGCAACGAAGTGTGAATTTTTTTTCATTGAAATTCGATTTCCTTGGACGATTCTTTTCGAAATTATTGCCAGTTTTATCAGATCTTTATACGTATTCAAATAATCATAAGATTCATCACCCTTATATCGACTGGATAAAATTTCACTAGACCTTTTAAACGTAAAAATGAAACTAAAAAATATGAAAATCTCCGAGATTGAGTTAGATTTTCATCGCTCGATTGCGTCGCCCCCGCTTGAATACATTCACCGATTATCGTACGACCGCAAAATTCATACCGGTGTCGTCTGACATTTTTTTTCCACGGAGTAAATCGATCGTCCCCGGGAATAAATCGACGTGCAATTTTCATTCCGGTAGTCGAAGGGCGTGCGACTGGAATGACGTATTGCTATAGGGTTTGAAAAAGGGCCGGGTTAAATGGGAGGGCCCAAAGTGACCCCTGACTGTTGATTTATTCACGGGTTAAACCAGCTCTAGTCGGTACGTCTCGAAAGCTCCGGCTAGACTAACTATGCAGACGTAAACACGAAGGGAAATTATCTCAAGTGGCCCTCCTCGCCCCCTCCGAGAGCCTCGGGAGGGCGAGATCCAGGGCCAAGGATCCCTGGATCCTCGGATCGCGTGGCTGGGATGAGAACAAATAATTCTGTAACATCGACCTTATTTTATGACGTTTCGAAAATTCCTCGTAAAAACTTCCACGCCTGTTTATAAGCTCTTGACACTCACGAGGTATCAACTCTGGCTGGGAGATACAACGAGGGAGAAGGAGAGGGCGAGAGAAAGAGAGAGACGGGGGAATAAAGAGGGCGATGGATCGAAGGGCGAAAGGAGGGGGGGGGGGGTGTGATTGAGAGGGTACCGGAGGGCCGAATTAGCTTAACCTCCATTAAACCGCGAAGAAAATTAGCCGAGAATGATAAACTGCCGCCGCAAAAACGTCGTGATTGTAGACGAAAGAGCCTACGGGCTTTCCGCAATTGCCACGAAAATTATTTACACTGTTTTAAATTCAGTTGCACCGAGATCGGGCTTTCGACGACGAAAGTTTTACAAATCGGCAAAAATTTCACTCTCCTTTTCCCACAATCCTTCTGATAGATTGATAAAAAATTTGTCCCGTACGATCGTTGTTGTACTGCGGCGAATGTGGAGGAAGTCTCTCTTCATTTTCGAATATCATGAGGGATTTAATGCGGAAGTGCAAATATAATCGAATACTGCAGAAGAACAGATTTGGAATCGCATTTGAAATCAGGGAATGAATTTGAAAATGGAAATTTTAGACAGTATTGAAATCAGTAAGAAGGAACAAAAATCGTGATCAAAGTGATGGAAAATATCTGGAGCTTGACAGAGAATATTTCAAAAAGTTCGGTAAGAATTGGAGAAGAAGTTTCGAAACAGTTTTCAAACCATTCAGAATTGCATACAATATAGAATTTCGAGGGTGAAAATCATCCATAGATTCGTATATTAGGATTATCAAGATTCGATTCTCTTTAATTACTCTCGTTCAGTTTTCCATTCGGTTCGAAATGTTTGTTCAAACCTGAAAATTTGCACAAGCAGCAACCGTGTCTCAAGAAATCGGTGATGATACGTGAATTTGAAACAAAGCATTAATATCTAAGTCTTTGTGTACGATTCCAATATTTTCTATCCTTCTGTTTTCAAAAACATTATTGCAGCAGCTTATGTTTATACGTACAATAATTTGATGAAATACTTACTTTACGGTTATTTCTGAATAATATTATTAAAAAGTATGTATTTCTGCGTCGTCGGATTTTCGACCATTCGAAACTTTGTTGTTTCGTCAAACTTTGATTTCTTTACTTTAAATTTCGCTAGCAGAAAATTCGAAATTTGGCGCTTTGGGAACTTTTAAAATTCGGAATTTCAACCCCACCCCTAAAAATCTACAACGAAGCCACTTGTTAGTCCAGGTATTCGCCCCTCTTTCCCGATGCCTCTTCTTTCCAGCTACCGCAGCCACCGGCGCTTCGCTCCGGTTCTTTTACCATCTTCCCCCTGCGACTGTGATCTTCGATTATAAAGCAGCTGGGTGCCGAGGATCAAACGTCAATGCTCGTTGTGTGATTTAATCTTCTGTGGTTCGCAAAGTGGCTTAGCGAACGTAGCCGGTACAGACAAAGTTCGTAACTTAGCCTCTGGTCAAAAAGCGATTGCGAAAAAGCGAGGCAAAGCGCTGATTTCCGATTCTTTTTTCCCTCCTCTCTTTTCTTTTTCTTCATTAAAACCACCCTGCAGGTTATAACATTTATCCGTAATTACTCGACGCGTATAAACGAAACACGCAAACTTCCAGGCGTACTCGCGTATAATTCAACCGTGCAATTAGGCCAATTGCTCGGACACTTGATCTCTAATTAGAACTAAAATTACAGCGCAAAATCTTTGAGGTAAATCATCGCGATCAAAGATGACTGTAATAAATGTTATTTACGAAGGAAATGATAAAAAAATAGATAGCCTTATTTATAAATTATGTGTATTCCACGGCAAATGATTTCTAAAAGAATCGGCACGTTCAGCGTTTTTTTTTTTTTTTTTTTTTTTTCTTCTTTTAATTCCGATACTCTTCGATTATTGATTGCAATTATTTCACAGGTGAAATTTTTTTTCCGTTCTTCGGTAAAATTTTTATGAAGAATATACAAGCGATACAGCTATGAATAAAATTCCGCTCGTATTGGGGAGGAAAAATACCGGATAAGGATAACGAGACTCTGATCTGGGCGAAGAGAGCAGAGCGAGACGGGATTAAGAATGGCGAATAATGCTGTAGGTACCTGCGAGCAGCAAGAGCTTGCAAGCTGGCTGGAGTGCGAAGAGAGGAATGTATGCGCACGCTTATTTACATATAGTATAGAAAACAGAAGGAATAACTAATGCAACTGGCGGTGAACTCCCGGCTTTACGGAGCGATGTGTAATTAACTTTCATGCAGCTCGTTCAATAGAGCGACGTAGACGAAGTAAATAAATAAATAGATGTACATGTATAATGATAGTAAAAAAAAACAAAAAAATAAAAAAGAAAATGAGAAACGTGTGCTCGTTCAACTGCACTTCTGAATACTCAACCATCTTCAGTTAATTATGTGAAATCTATATCAACCGACGAAAGAATATTAAATTGGAAGTTTCTTATTTCTATTTTTCTTTCCTTTCGTTAATCACGTCCAGAGTACCAAAGGTCACAAAAGCCTGGCGCAGTGGGTTCGCTGAAAAATTGTTCAATCAAATCAGCACCGAGAATTTGGTGAATCACGTTTTTTATTCTAGTTCTGTTTGATATGCGATGGAAAGAGCAATTGAGATGAAAAATTTAGCGAATGAGTAAACGAGCACCTAATATTTGCTAGCCTAGATAGATTTTTTTATCCGCTCTTCACCGCTGCAGGTATAACGTAAATTTATATGATATCTGCCTCGCTCAAATTTTTGAACCATGGATATAACGTGAAAATTTGTATGTTGCGTTGGAAACGAGTCATCGGTTCGATGCGGATCGAATCGATTATTGGATAGTGAATAATAATGCATGGAGAGGAAAAACAGGTGAAAATTCTTGTTGAATTGCAGGCGGATTGAAATACAAAAACCACGAAAGAACGATAAACTTGAATTTGACATCGGATTACCTTCGCCTCGAAATTATATTCGCATGACGCACAGAGACGCGGGAAAAGACGTGAGAAAATCTAACAAACATCCCATCCAATTCTAATTCCGCCTTTACTTTCCGCTCATCCCTTTCCGCATTTTACAAATCCTATTATCTCCGGCCGCACCTTTCTCTATTTTTCCTCTTTCCCTCGTCGCGTTTGTATTCTTTCGCGAGGCAATGCACGGTTGCACATTGTCGCCAGAGTCGGATATGCGTCTCGTTTTATTATCAAGGTTCCATTAGACTGCCGGAGCCGTAGCTGGGCTTGTTTCTGAAAGCGTTACGTTCACCTTTCGCCCGTAATTCCGCTTCGGGATTTTCTTCCGACGTCTGTATAAACTGTGAGGATTGAAGAGATCAACTCGCATCGAGCTGCGCACACGAAGCCGTCTCCTTTAGTGGGGCAAAAAGCGCGCGTTAAGAAAAATAAAATCACGTGGTGGAGGGAATAAAGGAAATAAAGGGAACAAAGGGAATAAAGAGATAACCAATGGCAGGAATGAAACAAAAACACAGCGCGGTACAGCGTTATCTGCATCTTGGTGGGTCCCCGTACTCAATTGCGTCCAGGTGTCCCGCTGTGAATTCCCTTCGAGAGGACTTCGTCCTTTTTTCCCCTCGGGCGAAGCGAGAGAATGAGAAAAAGAGGTTAAGTCCGCACGCTCAAGATGGAGCACCGCAGTCTTTCCTGCTCGTTGTTTCTTACGTGTCGGTGTAGTTCACGGTCAATGTCGTTTTCTCGGTTACGCGTCTGTTTCCTTAATTAAGGTCGCCAGTTCGAGGAACGATTACCTCCTCCTTGTGCAACGATGACATAATACGAACTTTCAGGAGGTCGGAAGCCTTGTTCCAGTTTTTCGTATTTTCAAAGTACACTGAAAAGCACTAATCTTGAAAATTGGTTTCCAGTGTAAATGCCTTGGTTCATTTTTTCCTCACAATTTGACCATTGACGGCAGTTTGAAACATCGAATCAACATTTTTTATCTCCATTCTACTTCGTACCACGTGTAGGTTCATTTTGTTCCAATTTAAAACATCGACTCGGAACCAAATAAATTATTATTACACGATAGGTTTTCTCTTGTCTTTTTTTTTTCGGTAGCACACGTTAGCAAAAAACTGGCACAATGTTTTCAATATTGTCCGGATTAATTTGGTCGCTGCGGTTTTAAACTTAACGTCAACTGAACAATCGGATTTTCAACGTTCGAGGTTTTATATCGTTACTGAAAACTGCAAATGTAGAATTTCAGTTCATCAGACCCTCGGCCGTTATTGATGGCGAGAGAAGAATTTTTACATCGCGATAGAAAACAAAGTTCATGATTTTATCACGGCATTCTATTGTCCATGATCATTGCGGGCTGAATATAAATTCGAAACAAAGTGCGTTCTTTTATAAAAGAGTGATTTTTCGGTTTATTCATGCAGAAGCGTGAATTCGGTGAAAAGCTATTGAAAGATGAGGATACAAAATCCTGAAAGTTATAGCTTCGAGTATAAAATTGATAATAAAAAGTGTATCATCGTTACTGTATAGGTGAAAAATAGGGAAAAAGAAAAAAGAAAAAAACCGAAACATCAGCGTGAGTGCAGAAGTATATAGCTATGTGCATATATTTAAAAAGTCGGTATACCGGCGCGAGGATTTATAACAGGGGTTGTAAATAATGCGTTGAACATTGAAATATGCAGAAAGTGGTGTTATTTACAGTGTCGCCCGACGTACGTATTTTAGGGTCCAGAGCCGGGACGGTAGCCGGTGCAAGAGAGAGGAAAGAAAGAAAAGGAAGTAAAGGGAAGTAAAGGGAAACGTTAACGGCCACTAACGCTAGTTTTGGCACTACTTTAGGGCGGTATTTTATTCCCACCACCTCGAGGCTGAGAGAAGAAAAAACAAAAGATCGAATACCGGGCAGAACAAGGCGGAGGAAGGCGAGAAAAATGGTCAGGATTTTAGGGGTTGAAAATGTGCGTTCGCAGGACGAGTACGTGTAACATCGTACACGTGTAAGCCAGGATCACTCGGCTAACGAATGAGAAGAAGTTTGCCCGCTCGGGGCGACGGCCACCATTCTAAAACATATACATACGTACACAGCATTTATACACACTCGGGGCCTAACTCGACCTAATCAAATCCAAGCTGCGGTCCTACGAAAAGATAATTTAATTAGTAATTAACAACAGTCATCCCGTAGCCACAGCAGGGCGAGACCGGGCCATATTTATTTACGCCACCGTGCTCGGCTCTTCTCCGCAGAGCTTCGGAGGAACGAGCTGAAACTCTTTTTAGAACTGCTAATTAATTTTGAAAGCAGGTTTTGAAAACCCGCCCTTTCGTCGTCGCGTCGCGCGTAACGCCGCGCAAACGGCCGAGTTGTTTTCATCCGATCAACCGCATCGATCCTGCCCCGTTGCATGGTGAAAAATTATGTTACTTTCTTCGCGGATCAAAGCCGGATTATTCCCGTTTCGCTCCTCGGGCGTGAAAGGGTAAATTCGGTTGGTTAATTGACGTTTGAAAGAATTTTGGAAGAGGATATCGGCGTGAATTCGTAGCTCGAACGATAATTAATTGTAGGGAGAAGTGGAAATGAATTTGAGAAATATCGAAAACTGATTCCGACAATTTCGCTAATTGTATATAATATACGCTGCGATAATTTTGAAACGAGCAATGCGGGGCAAATACGTGAATGTCGAAGCTGATTTTCGTCGATCGGGATATGAATTCGTCGCAGCTAATTCACTCTGCGTATATCAATGGTTTCAAATTCACGTCCGCACATCGAACAACCTCCCTATTTGGCGAATCATCGACGTCTCTGACATGGACAAAATACACGCGGTACGAAGCGTGACGAATAATCATAAAATGGATACAGCTATTCCTACGATAATTGGCCGACAAGCCTGCGGCATTCGGCGTATCGAATGAGTCCTAAAGCTGCTTGGATGTGATGTGTATCATTGTTATTGTACGTATATGTTAACAGGGGTCCTCGATTCGGTAGCGGGATATGTAAAATCATTTCGATGCTAGCTGTAATGACAGCAATTTGGATTCATCGATTACCGTGTGATTTACTCAGGCAATTCCAGTCTATATCGTTTTCATTTTTACCCACAGCTGATTCGCCCTGTTTTAATAGCATCAGCCGACGTAATAATCAAGGTTTAAACCACGTCACCCGCACTGCGCGTCTGCACGTAAAGGGTGAAGAAATGACAATGAAACAACGTATCCGCAACACGTTCGGTATGATTTAACGAAAATTACACGTATGAAAATTAGTAGATCGATTCACCACGAGCGTCGATTCAAATTCGTTAAAGTAAACCGCACTGCAAAATTTATTCAATTTAAAATCCATTCGATCGATTCAATTCTCACAATTAACCGATTAATTTTCAATTATACTTCATTCGGTATGACAGTTATAATATACAAGTTTCATTGTTACAAACGCAGTGGTACTTGCAAGACTTAAGAATACAGGAATAACGCGACGCAAATTCTTGTAAAAATTATAAAAAATTTTGAAATTTAGAAAACTACAGACTACATATGATTAAGTTATATCTAAAAATTGTAGCGTTTTAACGAAAATCGTATAGATCGACGGATCTTGATACAATTCGACGTACACTGACTCGCAAATCGAACACCGAGTTGTTTACCCCTCGGCTTGTGTAATGGGTGGAATAATTTCAGCGCGATTCGTTGACTCCTTTAATATGCTCGCCGGGTTGATTTTCTTGACAGCACGCTGAGCTTCTTGCAAACCCCTGCAGGTATAACGTACTCAAACGTCTGGAAGCAGACAAGCATCCAGGTACCGACGTGTTATTTGAATGCAGCACGACGGTGTATTACAACCCGTGTGTCGTATAAGGCGGTATGCAAAGTGGAGGATTATTGCGATTTTGTACCATGGACCAGGGGAGATAACGAGGCGTTGACCATTCAACATATTCAACATATTCAGCATATTCACCGACACATCCCAACGGAATCTGTGTCTTCTCGTATAATCCGCGACGTTATGACCGCCTGCGGGTACGAGACGCGATGTTCCCGGGGAAATCATTACCGCCTTGCGTGTGTACCGAAAACGGCGGTGGTGAATTTCTATTTCAGATGAAATCTGATGGCTAGTTCGCGTTTCATAGGCACGCGCTTGGGACGGGGTGGAAATTGCGAGTTTCAAAAGTCCGAAAACGTCTGCTGCCGAATTAATTGGTGGCGAAACTTTTAGTAGAGGAATAAAAATTTGGAGAAACAACAAAGCTTCGAATGGTCGGAAACCCGACGGCTCAGAGGTCCGATAGAGCAGAATTCTGATTGTTAAGGTATACTCAGACAGGGTAGTTTACTCAACGAGTGGGTGTGAAAGATGAGAAAAACTGAATATCAGAATGACCAGGATTCCGAACGTAAAAATATCGAAAATCCAAAACCGAAGCCAGAAATTCAGAGAACCGAAAACCTTCGATCGTTCAAAATTTCGTGGTTTCGGATTTTTTTGAAACTTGGCGCTTGCGGAACTTTTTAAATTCGGAATTTCGACCCCCCGCCTCCACCGCATATTCAAGGCTACGTAAATTTCGAAACATGAATTTGGTACAAGAATGTTCTCCGTTTCGTAATTTAATTTGACAGTTTCGACGATCCCGTCACTTTTACGTCAATTATAAAATAGAATAATCAGGGCTTCTTGGAGTTAATTTTTAAGACGGTTCATTTTTTTTTTTTTTAGCAATTTGGTACATATAAATATATAATTATAAATATCGAATCCGTCCAGCGAATTCAATCATCACGGTCTCTTTCAAGAACGTCTAGAATCGCTTCGGAATAATCGTGTTACGCATCAAGAGGCGATGAGGTATTCAGGAGGATATCATAATTATAGTTGGGTGAATAAGCAATCTGTAGTCACGTGACGGGGTCGTTAAATTTTATACGAATATCGTAAACCTGAAGTTCTGGTCTTATACCCACCTGCAATCTAAATATCCCGCCTACAAGCCCATTTATTAACTTACACCCTCAATTCCACACATCGTTTCATCGTTACATGTGTTAGAAAATACGTTGTATTCAGAATTTGGTCTCGCAGTCAGAAATATGAAGCCAGAGATATAAACCAGCGGTAATAATCTCGTTGACAAATGGTGAAAATCATCGAGAGTCCGCTTCCTTGTCAAATACCAATAATTCTTATTCCATAATTTTAACGACGGTATGATTTATATATTTTTTTGTTTCTTTTTTTTTTGTAAACCAATATGCGTTCGGCTTCTGCAATCAAGTCGCAGACAGGATATTAACAACTTTATTTACAGCTCTGTATATTACGTATTATACACTGTATATATTTCTAAGGTCTGGCGGCTGCACGATCATTGAGGAGGCGGATTCTTCCGGAGTCCACGAATTTCTAACCGCGGTAATATATTTCCATAAGTCCCATCGACCGTTGTACAGAATTCTTTGAAGATATATGTGAATACTCCCTACAGGTTCGCAACAGCTTTTGAAATGATAAATTCTGATATAAATTTTCCATCACGAGATCGTTCGAGTACCCTCAATTATATCCTTCGCAGTTCTTTCTCCGTCTTGATTTTTGAAATTTGTCTCAAACATGAAAAACAACGACCCAAGCGTCTAGATTAATAACAATAATATATTCGTCTATAAATCCCCGACACAATCCGAATCCCCCATCTGTTGAACAGCCGGAGTAAAAAACCGGTTATTATAAAAAATCGCGTCATTAGTTGGATTTCTTTTATCTTCCGCGGCGCGGATTGAATCGTACTAAATTAAATCCCGTATGCATTTGTGTACGAATTAACAGGTGCTGACGCGTTGTGGTAAATAATTATCTTCTAGCAACATTCGAGCGAATTGTGTAATCACCGAGTGGCACGCAGGTTCGAAACAATAGTGAATACCGGCGTAATATTTCTTTCGCACGTTTCAAACTCGAATCGTAACATGCTTAATTTGCCGGAACGAAGCTCGCGGAGCTTTTCTCTCTATGGGTCGAGCTACGCGCGCACGCAACAAGGCAGAAGACGAAACTCTTGTCTTTTGAATGGAAGGATGCGAGTGGAAAAGGGAACCGAAGGGCCCCGGGCGTCGCGCGTCTCCCGACTCGGAATCAGGTTTGGGACCCTTCGCTACCCCCCCCTCCTCCCCTTCACGATCCTGAAACCGGCATCCGAGAAGGAGGGCCCCCTTGTTTCTACGCTCACGCCGCTATTCGAGATGGTTTTCTTATTTGAATCGTTATAACACTACCGACGCCGACTTCGACCTTGTTCTCGTTAAGACCCAATTATTTTGGTTTTCTTTCAGAATCGTTTATACAATCGGCCCCTCACCCGGATGGACGGCCCCCTCCCCCCCATCAACTTTGATTCGATCCACCGGCAAACGGTGTAATTTGTGTACACTTGTCAAATTTCGAAGGCAGACTTGTTAGTCCTACCTGTGTTTTTATTTTTCATATCATCTATTCGCTCTTAGTTTTCTTTTTGATGGATTTTTTTTATTTTTTATTTTTTTATTCTTCTTCTTCCTCTCTCTTTTTTCTTTCATTCGGAAATTATTATACCTACCCAACGAACGTAGAGATTCTAGCCGAAAAGTGGTCAACGCTGTGCGGTTTAGTCAATCGTTCGAACGGTGATTATAATTATGACACTTAGTTTTACAAAAAAAAATTTTTTTTTTTTCACGACCGCGTATATCTGTTGGACAAATTATTACCTCTGTCGATTTAATCATTTGACGCCTCACTTGTAGAGCGGAATAAAATTGAACGGAACAACCCGAGCTGAACAGATTTTTTCCATCAATTGCAAGAATTCTATATTATACGTACAGTGAAAGTTCAAAGGATTCCGAAGGGTGTAATTTGTTTTTTTCCTCCACATTCGAGTTACTTTACTCACTTTTTCTCAGTACTTCGCGACAATTTTTTTTCGATAACGGGAAAATTGAAATACCGTATGTCTCTTTCAATTCGTTTTTTATCCTTTCCAGCAACGTAGATACAAAAATGATTCCTCGATAAATAACTCGCTTATTTCACAGTTGAACGATGCAAATAAGGCCAGCTTACGTACGGAGGCGCGGTGATGATAAAAGAGGTTCTTGGAATTTTTTTGCACACGATTCGGCGACGGAAATACTGACTGAGATATGACTTTAGAAAACTCGCCTCGACTTTGAGAATAAGAATTTTTCATAGAGTCGATTGGAAGGTTTTACCGCAGGAAGTAAAAACGGGCGAAGGCTGAGAAGGTGAGGCGTGAGCTTGAGAATAACCCGGGGGTAAAAGAAGCTTCTAACTCTAATCTCAATTTGTCGAAACACATGTACGTACGTGTTTATACGGTCGTGTGTGAGGTGTGTAAGAGTGTACAGCGAAAAGCAGGGAGAAGCGGGGTAAGCGAGTTCATGAATTTCGATGGTTCATTCGAATCGCGATCTCGGAGGTAGCAATTGGGGCTTTGAGGCGCCAGTTATACGTTCCGATAAACGTAAAAAATAACGGCCGACGAAGGATTTGGAGAGAAACTTAGTAGACAGTTAGAATCCGCGTAGCTTACACACCGATTTACCCCCGCGTATGCGTGCCGTGTACGTGAAGGGGGGCGACGCCGGGGGATGAGACAAAGACGTTACACGAGCTGGCCGAGCTTCTCGTCTCCTCCTGCGACGCTGGCATATCAATGCTGACGCGGCCCGATCAAACCTCGATTCCTCATCCGAAAGACACCCGATTAATGCTCCCGGTATACGTTATCCACCCCCGAACTCTCGTAGAGGGGGGGAGGGGGGGGGGGGGGGGGAGGTAAATATCGTCCTGCTGTATTACAGCCTGTGTCTAGACTGTCCGCTCAACGATAAGCCTGCACGTTGGGGTGCTAATTAACCCCAAAAAGATCAAGCGGACGGATGAAAAGAGAAGAGATACAAAAAAGAATAAGACTGGAGAAAAAAGAAACAACGACAAAAAAGTAACTCGTGGATGGTGCGTGTGCGATTAATCTCTGCTTTTTACTGTCCGAGTGAAAAAATTGCTACGAGGTTTTAAGCAAAGTTGCCGGTTATCATTTTGTCGGAGTTTGATATGAGTTTCTTTTTTTTTTTTTTTGGTTTTTTGCCAAACTGATTTGTATTCATCTTGCAGAGATGAATTTTGTTGAGGGTTCTTTTTAATTTTGTTACGAGATAGTCGCGGATTGTTTAATTAGCAAGTCATTGTGTTTGTGAGCGGAGAAAATTGCTTCGAAAATATAAAATACTGATGTTATAAAGCAAAACTCGGATATCGATGCTTCGTTTCTAATTTTTTAAAAAACTGTTCAAGCTACAAAACATTTGCACGATTTCACTCCGCGATGATTAATTTTATTCAAAGTACTATTTTCTACAAAGTTAGCGAATTACAGAATTCCAAATTTTATTTAGAAATCAATTCCGTACTTCGTAAATATAAAGTATAATAACGATCAAATTTGAAGCCATTCAAGGCGAAGCTGCGAAGCATCGATTTCCTCAGGCTTTTATTTAAAACTCCAGTATTTTCCGCGTTAGTATTTTCAAATAAATCTTCGCAACTCACGATTAGGATAATTTTACGAATACTCAATGTCGGACAGTCTGGTAATAAAATTTGTGATAAACATGGACTTTCGGGCAGACAAACTCCTTGAAAACCCGTTCGCTGAAAGAACTCGACATCGCTTCGCCGATTTCATTTGATTCTCGTCCGAACAAGACTCCATTTCAGGATCATCGATGGGGATGATGCGTCGTTCGCCACGTCTTATACCGAATCTCTCGGATCCCCCGATAAACGGCGAGAGTATCTCAGTCGCACGAAGGTAAACGGCTCATGTTCCAAAACGTTCGCCAATGTCAAACACCCTCGTTTCTGCGGCGCTCGAAGGCTTCTTCTCCCTTATATCCAGAGACAACCGAGCGAAACTCTCGCTAAGCTACAACTCGGGTCGAGCCAAGGAGCGCTGAGAATTTACGGACCAGCAACGACCTGCACTGTGCACAAGACACGTCTGGGAGGTTTCGAAGTGTCGCTAACGAATTTAACGGAAATCCGTAGAGCTCGATTCCAGCTTACATCTTCGCGTCGAAAGCTGCTCTCTTAGTTGTGGGAACCAATTTTGACTTGTTGCACAGGAAATATCAAGGTTTAAAATTTGCCAAGAAACATATTTTCTGCGATTTCGAATCGTTTGCGTTTGTTTTTCAAGCTCGGTTTGAAATATTCAATGAAACTATTTCAAGATGGGTGTAAAGTATGCGATAAAACTTCTTGGTGTACCGTTATATTTAAAAAAAAAAATTAAAAAATTGAAAAAAAAAAAAAAAACAAGCTGATGCAGGCAAATAAAAACTTGGAAAATATAATTCTCAGTCTCTCTAATAACTCGGAGAGATTGGTTCGATTTTTTTTGATTTTTTTTTTTTTTTTGGTTTCAATATATAATCGGTATCGAGTTGACGAAAATGGCTTCAATTAATACCAAAGATCGTAAAAATTCGTTTTCGAGTTAACGTTGAACGAAGAAATCGATCCCTGCACATCGAGACGTCGGCTGTAGATAGGAAAATATTTGTAAGCGATTCTCCGGACCTCGCTCATTGTCATTGAGCGTAATATATTTAAGTTATCAATAACAGAAGATCGGATCTCATTTCACTTCGACAACGATCGTTTATTTAATTTTTCTCGAAATTTGAACTCGTGTGTCGGTTTGACGGTGAACGCCCCATATGTTATGGAATATGCTACTACAGCGGGGGTTGAGGGTCGAGGGGGAGGAGAAGGGCGCGCAGTGCGCGACCGGCAAGTGTGGCCCTGTGAAATATTACAAGGTAAACACATCCCGAGTATAAACTACCGAATGATAAACAAACGCTGTGACGCGACTGTTAATCCGGGGGGCTTTTGAGAGCGGCGTGGCGTGGAGCTGCAGGATCCTTAGAGACGAGGAGCTGTTGGGCCCGTCTTCTGGCGATCCTTTTCCCCCCCCCCCCCCGGCTTCTCCCGGCGCTTGTTCCAGCGCCTCTTTGCTCTCAGCCGTCTTATCTCCTCGACGACGTTATGCTTGTTTATGCTGCGGAGTGTGGAGCCAGGCGTCGCAGCTTCCACCCCGGGGTAATTGAACCGGCGTCGAAGATCGTCCGTCGCAACTCTCGCAGAACCGACGCAGCTGCCCGGGTGAAATTATAATCGTCACGCGCGGTCTTGATTAGCAATTTGCAAACATCCCTCTCCCTCTCTCTCTCTCTCTCTCTTTGAGAAGCTTCCGAACTTGGCATTCTCCTCTAGCTCGATCTCTCACTTTGCGACGGTACAGACTGCCGTACAACAAACTCAAACTACCCTCGATTCATCGAACATTTTGAAACTACCTCGCGTCAAGTTTCCTCTCGGCGAATATCTGAGCCGTGCTGCTATTCACTCACTCGCCAATTACTGTTACACGAAAACTCGGATACCGTTAACCCGATACTCCTGATTGGTTCATCATTATGTAACGGAAACTACTTCGTCCAGAGGTAATAATTTATCAAAGTTTACCGGATACTCAATAATTGCAATTTATCAGGTTCGGTTTAGTTTTGCTTTTAGTTTGTCCGAAATCGTGAAAATTTCAAGTATCCAATGAAATTCGCACCCTGACCGCGTCGCTGATCGAGATTTCATTCGGTCTGATTTTCACCCCTCGTTTCTCGTCTGGCTCCGGAGGATGGTATAGCACAATCTTCTCGTAACTCTCCTACTTCCTTCTTCCACCATTAACCCTGCCGATTCCCAGACCGAGATTTAGGCTTTTTGCACCAGATTGTAGCCCGGCTTTCACCGACGCGAAGAGTGCTCGACGAAAGAGGGATCCTTGGTTCTCAAACTGATGTTCAAACTGTTAAAATCATCAAAGACGGCCACACGATCAATCGAAATCTGGCAACAATTCGCTGGAGGTGAAACAAAAGCTCCGTTTTTGACCGCGAATATCAAAAATTCCAGTCAAAGTTACCCGATACCTGACATTGGAATTGCAGATCTGCAAATTCCTTTTGCACAGCAGTCTTCCCGCTCAACGTACCGGACGGTAGTAAAAAACGACGCATCCGCTCCAAAGGTCTGGAGGCTGGATGGCTGGACCGAAAGTGTGGAAGGATCCGAGTCGGCCACGCGTAAAGCGTCGCCTTACTGTATACAAAAATGAGTGCTGGATATATATATATACGGTCTACACTTAATATTATACATTGGACACGTGTAGCCGGCATGTCGACGGGTCTGTTTGTCACATGGACGAGAAGAGTTATTGTTTCATTTTGCGTAAATACATGTGTCTATACACTACGCAGTTATACGAACGAATACAACGTACAAGGATGATAACAAATTTACAACTGTTATTATACTGGACTGAAACTGAGCAGCGAGGAACGGTGAACGGATTAATATCAAGGGAATGATCAACGGCCTGAATATATAATTATTTTTCAAATTATTATGGTACAGAATATAACGTACCGTTTAAGATATTGTTGATGTATTTTGGAAAAATATTTAAACGACTCCAGATACTCGCTGCGCCGACGCTGAGTGAAAAGATGGGAAACAAAAAAAGAAATAAAACAATAACGAAGATGAATGGAGAAACATGTATACGCATGCCCCTTAATGCTGCTGCTGCTGCTTGTGCTAGCTTCGAGAGAAGATGCAACTACTTATAACCACAAAGGATAGTTCCACAGAAGTGTAGAACGTATGAGTATGAAAATAAAGAAAGTTTGAAATTCAGACCATAAATACCCTCCGGTGAAGTTTACATCTTGATGGATGCATATGTGCAACAATGCCCAGTCTACTTAGAGAAGCGAGGAATGAAGTCAGGGAACACTTGAAACTGGAATTAGTCACGGCGACTATGAGCTGTTGTCGTTGTCTGCATTGAGACCAAAGTAGTTTTTCCCATTTTTGGAATTCCATTATTTTCGAAAACGGGTACCCAGGTACGTGTTGAAGATAAGCACCGCAGTGAAATCTGTCGCGTTATACACGTAAAATATATCCAGATGCAAATGAGAGCGCTTCTCTCTCTCTCTCTCTCTCTCTCTCTCTCTAACAAAAGCAAAGAAAACATCGGGAGTGAAATTTCGACATCGCAACAAGAAACTGGACTAACAACAAAATTAACTCAACCTTCTCTCATCCACCTGCAACCGGTATTCGACTTTTTTCCCACACTGTATACTCTTAGCCCGTGTATGTAGATTGTACATACATACCAGCAGTGAAAGAAGTCATGCGGGTTATTTCACCTGTAAAACGTCATTCCAGTTGGGTCGTTATTAGGGAGATCGAGAATCAGATTTATCTAGCATTCAAGTCCGCCAAAGTGGATCAATCACTCCAGGCGAAAGCTCATCGTTGAGCGAATGTCAGTGGTCGGGACGCGAATAATTTCAGCTGCAGGGGTCTGTTTGCGCAGAGTCTTGCGATGTTTGGTGAAGGGAAGCCGCTGTTGTTGCCTGTTCGTTGCTAGAGTCTCGGTCTGAACTTGGCGTAGTTTCAGCTTCCACGAAGTAACTCAGGCCATTGAAGTCCACCAGGTGAATTCCCGATCTCCTTTCCTTCTCTGGTGAGTCGACGCAGCGTCGCGGCGTCGTACCTACGAGGTATACATTCACGTATGTCAGAGCCGAGAAAACGACGCCGGGGAGAATAACAGTTGGTAGTTGAATGGATCGAGAACCGGATCGCATCGGAGAACCGGCGTCTCGTCGGCGTCCGTCCATCCGGCGTCCGC
Source organism: Neodiprion lecontei (assembly GCF_021901455.1). Classification (NCBI taxonomy): domain Eukaryota; kingdom Metazoa; phylum Arthropoda; class Insecta; order Hymenoptera; family Diprionidae; genus Neodiprion; species Neodiprion lecontei. The sequence continues at coordinate 36,477,534 of NC_060260.1, read as the reverse complement.
CTCTCGGCTTCACCGGTGAGCTCGACGATCTTTTTTCATTGACGTTGAGTGCAGGGAGCGAGCCGAGATCAAGTCGGTAAGAAGCTGCTCGAGGCACCAAGAATCCCACTAATTGCACGGTGACCCAATCAATTTGTTGCCGCGTTGTATAATTACCCACTCACAGCAGTTTCTCTCGCCGGATACGTAGCATGAGTTAATATATACGTACGAGTGATCGCCATTTGCATGGTTACAACCTGCGGGAGCGTCTGCAATAATTGCCCCTTCAAAATTCGCACTCCGTTAAACAACGAGCCGCAAGGTTGAAGGATCCTCCACCATTCCTCCTCCACTTTGCATACTGCAGGATTCTTCCGCCGAATGCCGTTCTGAAATATTATCGGTACATTTGCCTCATTTTCTTCCCCCACTCCTCTGCTCGATGAAAGTACTCTCGATATCTGTCTCTCATACCACTATTCCAGATGTGAGGAGACACATGAGCGACGGGCGAAGGCGTTCACCTCGGTCTCGGGATTGGTTAGCTCGATTTTTGTTCGACATGAATGATCGGTGACCGAATGAATAACCGAGAGCGATAAGATCGCCCGGAAATACCGAGTGCAGCTAGTGAGACGCGCGTCATTTCCCCAAAGGGAAAGATCTGCGGAACGGAACGCGGCACCGCGCGAGAATAAAAAATCAGGAGCCATTAATTTCGCATCGATTTGGTGCCGGGAATCCGACAGCCGAGTTGAGGGAAACATATGACCCTGTCAATGGAACGAAGTACGAAACATGGGGACTCATAGGCTCCCCATTTGTTCGATCCACTCCAACTGTTGCTCCGTAACGTGAAACCCGAAAAGCTCGAGGTGGTTCTTGAAAATGCCGGATCGCGACCTCCTTCAGATCGTACGTAAATCCTCCGTCATCTTATCTGTAACTGGATCACTACCCGAAGGTAGCCGAAAAGACCTGAAAGCCCATCGCGAGTAAATTAGGCGAAAGGAAGTTGAATTCATTCGATTTTCAGACGCATCAAAGACCCCTTTCTTTGCTTCTTTTCCTTTCTTTTTTTTTTTTCTATTCCTTCGCTTCATATGTTTCAGGCCGCGGCTAATCCTCAACCGTGGTAATTTATCTCTCGAGGCACAGATTCTCACCGCCTACAAATGCATCGGCCGTCGTCGGACTGGTTCTACTCCCAAGTTGTAGAAAACGCGAGGAATAAATCTCGGACACTTGCTCGATCTCGTCTAGCTCTTCGCTGGACTGCATCGTCTAACGGTAATCAGCCCCCCTTTCATCACTCCGTCCCCAAGTAATTGTAATTAATCGCATTGTTTACAGGCACCTTGCAGAGTTCATTAGCGAGTCGCTTTCTCTGCTACGCAGTACTCTTCATCGTCTGACCGTGACGTTAAAGCTAAAAGACCAGAATTCGGGAAAGTTGACTGTAATTCGGTAAAAAGTCCAAGGAATAAGTCCTCCGAGCATTACCCGAGTACTGTGAGTGTGACAGTTATTGACCTTGTCCCAATTACTGACCTTTCTTGGTTGTGTCTATTTGATCCTTAGTTCTAAATTCACCAAAAAATAAATTTCCAATGTTCAATCTTCTAGCGAGTTGTTTTGGTCATCAAGAAATTCACGATTTTTGCCGTCAATTTATAATTTTGTTAAATAAAATGGTCAATAATCGGGTCTAAACGTGTCGATAACTGGTACACTTATCTTAATCTGCCGATTTCATCTTTGCACTTGCATCGGCACAACGATATGTGAAAAAAGGTAGGATCGAGGCTGGTTGTATTCGACCTCCTATCAACGTCGACAAGTTTTAGCGCGTGGCGCCGGTGAGAGAAACGAGTCGAGCGAAGTCGCGTTGGACGTGTTTCCTCGGGCAAATTAACGGGTCTAGTATGTCGTGGTAGCGACGCAAATAACGCGTGTAAAAAGCGGAAGTGCGTGTCGTTTAAAGACGACGATAAGAATTACCGTTCACAGATCCAGAGCACCTTCCGCAGTCCGGCTCGACTCCGTGCGCCGAAGCACGCATTCGGGATTGGTGAAGCTTTCAAGATGGAAGCTGCTGCACCGAGTAGTATAACAGAGAAGCGGGTCACTCGGCAAGTGAGCCGTTCAAACGTCGGCCTGCGGTCGGGAAGAAAGGAAACCGGGAAGGACAAGCACCGGCATTTGTATTCATTGCTTCTGTCCAAGTGGCCGATCAGCTTATATTCCAAACGTCGAGCTTGCGACCCTTTGGCTTCGCCGTGTGGGTCTGTCGTCTCGTCCTGACGGACGCGAAGCACGCACACCGACTCACCTTCGGTATAATATGCTTCTGACAAGGGAGAGAAATAAAGTCGTACAAATACCGGTCCTCGTCCCTGCATCGCGTAGCCTCTCTTGTACCGCCGAGGGCATCGCCTAGCTTACGAACCGCTCTCTTGGCTCCGGAATGCATTGTATCTACTCCTTTGAAATATCATCGGCCGCGTTTCGACTCTGGAAACGTCACGACGTCTTCGACTGTGTTACTCGAGGTGATGACAACGATATTCAATGCGTCTATCGCTCTGCTCGAACAGCGTTAATCGATCTTGAGAAGCGTTCGCTCTCTGTGTACAGTATTTGGTCACTATCTGGTTTTCATCGGAATGTCTTGTTGGAACGGTCGAGTTCCGGTCCCCTTCGGTTCAGTCGTCTTATTGAGTTTGACGGTTGAGAGGGTGACCGGATTTAAACTGACGCTTAAGTGTTTTTCGATGTCTTCTCGTCGTACCAACGATTTTCTGTAACTTTTTCTTATACCGATTCTATGATATGCGACGATTTTGCGGTAACGAAGTAATCAACGGCGGCCAATCGTTTCCAACACTCGTCATCGTCATTCGCTCATTCCAAAGGATTGCCAACGTTGATTTCTGATCACATCTCCAATGGTCGTATCACCTTTACTTTGAATTATTACTGCAGAGTAATTTCATTCGGCTTGAATAATTTATTACATCGATTCGCGGCCCCGACAATTCATGTTCTCAACGATCTTCGTCATCTTCCGCAACTCACGTCCGACCCACGGTCGAGTTAATAATAAAATGAATCGACTCGTTGATCTCGGGTAAGTTCACCACGCGTTCGGTAACACGTACTACATTCGTTTAACCCAAGGAGAAGTGAGTCCCCAAGGCAGTGACAGAAACACAAATGCTTATTCCATTCCATTCGATTCAATTGAATTCATTTGCGTTTCCAGCAGCCAGCGATATCCTTCCTCAGAGATCAACCACCCCTGTAGGCCACCCTCCCGACAAACATTCCGATACGTGAAATTTGGTTTCGGGACCTGGCGGAAGAAAGCTTTTGACGACACCGACGCGGCGATCGCGGGCTCAAACGCGGATCGTCGGTGTTTCCAGGGTGAGTCGTTGTTCGGGGGAGGTAAAGCGAAGGGTTGCGAGGCCCGATGGAACGGTGCACGTGAGGGCGGCGGGGGAGGGGTGGGTAACACGTTCCGGGGGTTTGCTCGCCTCGCATGTCGTTGACGTGTTGATTTCCCAGCATCCCCCGTCTGTTGACACGTCGATGATCACTCCGCCGATTGATTTTCAATATCGAATGACCCCCGTCCTCTCCCTCCGTTTCTCGCCCCTCCGGCGCCCCGTTTGCGACGTCCTCGACACACCGCATTATTATGTCATTTGCACCAGGCGCCGAAGCGCTGCAAGTAACGACCATGGAATTGCAAATCTATCTAATAATACGTCGAAGATAACGATATATGCATAGTGTTTGCACGTACACCTATAGCGGTAGGCGACGTCTCTGCAGGGACTTGGAAACCTACGGCGAACGTGTTCGAGGCACGTTTTCTCGCAAAAATACACCGACCTCACAGCCTTCAACTGTAATCCACCTTGATCGTACTTCAAAGCGAAAATTTTCCATCAACATTCTCGAGCAGGCAGGTTCAGCCCCCCCGAGAAATAAGCTTCTCTACACCTCCAGCGATTCGACTTGGCTCGAGAGAACGCTTGGAAATGATCTCTCGACGATTACCGAGGAGTTGAGAACGATTTCGTTGCCGATGTCAATTCGCCGATGGTCGTAATAATTAGCTACACACATTGTTAGTTTTTAGAGGGTGACGATGACACCTTTAGACGAAATGCAATATCGCGTATGCCAGTTAATCTCGTACGTATAATAGAGTCAACGTCAGTTCAAATGTCAAAGGAATTTGAAAAGCTTGTTTCGAAGTAATGAACATATTTTTCCTCCGTGTGCCCAAACAGCGAGTATTGATATAAGTCGAGCGAAATTGTAAGGTCGTGATATTTTGCGTTACAATATCGTTTGGAATTTGTGGGTAAACCCGTGAGCGTTTTACAGACGAGATGAAAGGCGAAGGGGATTTATCCACTTCTGTCCTTTCGCCTTCACCCCGAGGCTGTGCAAACCTCAAAGCGTAGAGTCAAATTATTTACCGTCGTAAGGTTTATTTATCCAGCTTCTTTATCTTGGAGCGGTGTAAGAAAAAAATTACAGAACTTCTGCAAGCTCATGTAATACACAATTCAGGTATACATATATTGCATATATTACATAACGTATACGCTTATTTACAAGAAATAATTTCGCCCGCTTTGGTCCTGCAGCCTTTTTCACCATACCGTTAAGAATTTACCGTCAACTTTTGTTTAAAAAGAAAAGAAAAATTCCGCTATCTACAAACCTCTACAAAGCACTATGTACTTGACAAATTTGAATAAACCTAGCAGCTTCGTCCTTCATCGGTCGAGACAATGAAATATACGCACAGCGTGAGAATTTCTGGTACATTTCGTTTTTGCTTTTCAATATTTTTTGTTTTCCTTATTCTCCTTTTTCCTCCGGGGGCTTAGTTTGTATTTTTTAATTCTTAGATTTTTATTATCATCGCCGCGATGCGGCGATTCTGCGGGGTATGGTATTTTATTCTTACTTTTGTTCATCCGTGAGATGATTAATTGCTTCCTCATTTCGTTGCTCGTTACTCGTTACTCGAGGAAAACTTCATTTATAAAGAATGAGTGAATCCCTCCCTGCCCCCTGTCGCCATAATATACATATACAAGCACACGCATATACCGGCTCAGCACGAAATTGCCACATACACCTTCATATAAATATTTAAATTCGTTGTCGTCCTACCAATTTTGCAGAATGAAAATTTTTTGCTTTATTTATTCATGTTGTGTTTTCTTCTCCTTCCTTATTTTTTGCCCCACCCTCCCCGACCAATTTTTTTTTTTATCATATTCTTTCTACTCCCTACAAGCTTCCAGCATCACCGAGCTTTTCCTCCTCTTTCCTTCTCTTCTCTCTCACGTCGTTAGGCTTGATTTACCTGCAATTTTAGGCCCGCCTCAACTTATTTTTCCCCAACTTCGTGACTGGGCAAGAAAGAAGGGAAGAAGACAAAAAGGACGAGGAACAACGTTCGGCGAAGTAGAAAAATTGAGAAAAAAGGTAAGTATAAATAAATTACGTCAGCGATTGTCCATATATATATGTACGTATATATAGACGAAAGGATACTTTATACGGTTGCTAAATTTCATTCGTGAATATATATATATATTCCTTTCTCCTTGCCTGAAAATCAGCGAATCGCAGAAACTCGAGAAGTTCGCGAATTCCGATATCATATCGTTCAGGTTGCGAAAAAACGACGGGTATCGGGTTTGTCCGGATGCTCGTTACGCTGGAAACGCGTTTCGGTCAAAGTCAAAGCAGTCCTGCCGTAGAAGCAGAGCACTCCCTCCCTCCCTCCCTCCCTCCCTCCCTTCCTCCTCTACAACGTCTCAGCGTTTGACCGATAATGGACCGAAAATGAACTTAAGTCTGCCCGACGAGTTCCTTTCGATCCCCTCCGATTCTCTCTCGACCCACGCGATGCATGCACAAGGAGAACCTGCGGGAGGCCCTTTGAGTTCGGCACACCGACCCTCTACGTATACATACCCTATATACATACATACGATTATGTACCTTTTCTCGAGGGAACATGAACCCTGAAACAAAATGTCGAGCAGGACTTTTTTCCCCATTCATCTTATATACATATCCGAGTATGTAAGTGTGTAAGGTACAGCAGTATCTTCTATACAGAAGCGCTGATTTTCCCCGTAAATCCTCTTTGGGAGAAGAAGAAAAACGAAAGGAGAGGATGTTTTGTTTTTCTCTACAATTTCCCTTTTTTCGTTTGATCCCTTTTTTGGGATGAAAGTTGTTTTTTTTTTTTTTTTTTTATTACTTTTGCGATTTTTTATTCTTTTTTTTTTCTTTCCCTTTTGATTTTTTATTTCTCTTCTCGTTCGAGTGTTCGAACCGGTTGAATCAAGCGGGCGCAATGCATTCGAAACTTGCGATCCGTGTCGGCTCGCCGTTCCCCGGCACCTTTATAACGGAAAATAGCACGTTCGTTAGGAATTCAACGAATTCAGCCAATTGAAAGAAATTAATGTCGTCCTCCTCGGCACGATGCGGGGGCAAAAAACGGAGGAGAGAGAGAGAGAGAGAGAGAGAGAGGAAAAGGACGAGAAGAGGGAATCGCGAACGCCTTCTTCTTCACTTCCGGACGGTTTGGCTGTACATTGCAAAAGCCCCCCTCGCGTTTTGCACGATCGCGGCGCGTAGCTATTTCGGCGCGAGTTTTTTTGTTTACTTTTCTTTTTTCTGCCTCTCTCTCTCTCTCTCATTCCTAATTTATTTTTCTTACTTTCACTTCTTTCCCACCCTCAATTTTCAGCCTTCTTTCCCTTTCATTCGACCCGATGTAGCTATAAGCCACGCGCCGTTCTCTCCGCACCAAAGTTATAATATAATGAACGAGGCACGACTCGATTCAACCGTTGAAATTTATATTCCCGTGAAATAAATAACGATAATTAATTGATGCAACGTCCCGGTGATGATGTGAAAAAACAGAAAACTGAAACGGATTTACGAGAGGAAGGAAATTTCGAAAGAATATAACGGGAATAAAGCGGTGAATGTAACGAAAACGTAAATTTTTTATCTCAACTCGCAAAAGCTTTGGGAATTTTTTTTTTTTTCCTTGATAAATTTGCCCAAATGGGAATACCATTCGACGGTGAATGGATGTCAATTTCCAAATAAATTTCTCACCGGTTTGCGGTGATTCGCTTTGAAAATTGTGAAAAGTTGAAAAAAAAAACGGAAGGAAAAATGGAGCTTTCGCTACATCGTCACGCATTGTGACTTGTTCGTACAATCTACCTACGTATCACCTCGGGACAACTCGATTACCCCTCCTTATTCCGCACCCTGCTCTCTTATTCTCGAGCCAACGTTCACGTCTTCAAGTTGCCACCGCATCTCGTCTGCGGCAGCCTTCAGGATGACGGCGAAGTAATGCTACCTGGTTAACCGAGTGTGAAAACTGCCGCTTATTTTCTACCTTGTCGTTCTTCGAGCTTTTTCGCGGCTCGCGACACGGTCTTCCAAAATTTTTACTCACGCTTTTTCCGTTTCTCTGTTTCTTTCACTTCGCTGCACGGCGTGAACTCGATTTTGCCAACTTCGAACCTCAACCATTGATTACAAGAGGGAGGGATACGTTCACTATTCATAAATTTTCAAATACGTGTCAAAAGTGCGAAATCTTGACCAGATCTCAAGATATTGAGTGACGATTCGTTTGAGATTCAATTTTTTTTATTCAAAAACATACGATCAAACACTTCACGTTGATGGATTTTGCGAAGTAACAAAAGATTCTGTAGAATTTGAAATAAAATTTCAACCATTTTCTGGATTTCAGAAATTTCTGTAAGCCTAAGATTCAAGAAACTTTGAAAAGATTTTTACACATTACGGAAGAAGGTTACATCATTGATTCAATACATGCTAGATTTGAAAAAAAAAAGATTAACAGAGTGTTAAAAATTTATTGATAAATTCCGCACCAACTGTTGCAGAAATTGCAGTTTTTTCCTGTGAATTCAAAATTTGGATCAACCTGTGCAAAATTTTAGAAAATTTTACTCACCTAGCGTTAAATTTGCGCGAAATCGTGCAAACTTGAATTGTTTAGTTACACTTGACCTTGGACCCGGGTGAAAATCGTCAGTGCGAGACACGATTGAGTTGATACAAAAAGGAGGTATAAGTGTGGAAAAAGCGATCAGTTTAGAAGCAGGTGGTGGTATAACCGGTAAATTTTTTTTTCCACTGGCCAGCCGCTGATTTAGGTGAGGCCTGACTGCGGCGGTCGAAACGATCCATGAGGGAGGTCAGCCTAGCCTCGAGCAGAGGTTTAATTGACTCGGTTATTCGGGGTTGAACGGGTGTCGGTGGGGTGTATTTACTCGGCTGGCTGTTTATCCGAGTGCACGAAATGCAATTAAAAACCTTACGATTTATGTTGCGTTGTGAAATAAAATAGGCAGCGGCGGCGGCAACTCGGTGAACGGAGAGAAATCTACATTAAAGGGTAGGCGAAGGGCGGAGGGTGAAGGAAACGCTTAACGAGTGACGCCGACCCGTGAAACGCGAGGAGATACAGCGGGACGCGTCTCTCCTTTCCAGCTTTATTGTTCAAACTTAAATACTTTACAACAAAGAAAGCTCGAGTTCTCTCGCTTCGCGCCAGCTCAGAAACGGAATATTTTGCATGTAATTAACGAGCGTTTTAACGCAAAAGCGACAAAAATGGGCAGCCACGCCTTCTACTTCAGACTTAATTAACACCCCGTACGCCGAATTTCTCTCTCTTTCATCCTACGAATTGCCGAACCTATAATCGTCCCCAAAAAATCCACGACGAAAAAACTCCGCGAATTCAATCCCCGTTCATGTATCGGCCACCACCCCGTCAAATCTGTGCAACTTCTGTACGAATCACTTTAGTAATCTTGATATAATGGTTACAAAATATAATGGAGCGAAAACAATTCGTAACTTTTTTTCCATCGTCGTTTTTTACTCCACGCGAATCACAGACTTCTCGGAACCTGTTCGTCGCCGAAATAATTATAGCAAATATTGAACCGAACGAGGAGTTTAATTGAAACGGCAATGATTGTTTTGCCTTCTTGTTAAGTTGAAAAAAAGTCTAACTTGTCAGATTCGAAGAAAAATGTAATTCAACCACGGAAAGCCCAGAGAATTGCTGACACGGTGAACATATTTAGCTTCGCTTTATTTATTAAAAAGTATCTGTTACAAACGAAGCTCGGTATAACGAAACATGATGAATTACAAATTTACTATCGAATACCTAACACGTTCGCCAATGGTTTTCTTGCGAATTTATATTGCGTGCAGAAAACTTGTTGACTGATAAATGAGACAGGTTGAAAAAAGGATGAAGATAATAATAATAAAATAAAAATAAAAAAAATAAAAAAAAATAAAAAAGAAACAGGTACCGATCAACGGATAATAAATCGAAGTAGGATGTGTGCGAATCGTGCAGTGCGAGCAATTGCCGAGTGCCTGCAGTATTCGTGAATTTATTTATCGTCGATTCTGCATTTGCATGACTGGGTATACCTACGGGTGAGAATTGAATGAAAACCTCTCAGTGGCAATTGGGTCGAATGATATCCGCGCTGCTAAATGCATCGATAAATATCTACACGCCCGTTTAATATTTGGATTTAGCCGTGTACGTATGCATGTACGTATATACGTGACCGGAGGTAGGAATTCACCGACAGATTTTCAAGCCCGACGTAAATAAGTGCACGTATTACACATCGAAGTTCAAACGTACGTACATGTATGAGTTAATGTAATTTTCGCTGTGGTTTTTCATCCATGCCACGCGGACAAGTTCAAATGCATCCGCATTTCCGAATGCAAGGATAATTGTTGTACAAATAATTCAGCACCGACGACTATGGATCAGGTAGCGAGCCAATCGAAAACGGTTGTTCGGTCATAATTTTGTAGGAAAACGATGATGTTACCTGATGCAGACGAATCTGTCACGCCCGCGCGGCGAGTGGCTCGTTAATTTCTGCAGCATATTCGCGCGTAAGTTTCCGGCAGGAAATGGAGAGAACTCTGCGTAAATCGCTGCGGTATATCCGTAGGCTGGTTACAAACTGTCGATACAGAGACGCTGACCGACTGTGACAAGGGGTCGTGACTGGCGAATCGGACGTTCGACATTACTCACCTGTCGACACGCGGTCATTCCCAATTACGCGATTTTGCAATATCCTGCAGACGCAAGGTTGACCTGAATTCGGAGAGAAGACTTACGAGTCAACGCTACGGATTCGTAAGTATCGAACTTGTTGAGAGGACCCTTTTGTTTGTTTAACGATTTTACGTAGATGATTACAAATGGAAGGATCGGCAGAAATTGGCCGGATATTGTGGAGACTGTTAAAGTCAACGGTATAGATTTCTGGGAAATTTATATTCTATGAAAGTATTTTCACGCGGAGGGTTTGAATCGTTTTTTAATTACGTTTATGGAATAGAGAATTATCGTCATTTTATTGCATGTTCTTCGCAACTGTTCTCAGTTCTTATTGCGAAAGTGTAGTAAAACAGAATTAACTCTTTTAAACTCCAGTTTAACCATGGTTATGTACTCAGTTTGTAAAATTTACGTTCTATACGTAATTCTTATCCATCAACTGGCGAGAAAAGAAAGTAATACAATTTTACAAACGGAAAAAATTAACGAAGAAGACACGCTGTGTACCGTTGATTCGAGAATTACAACAATGCTGATATACTTGGAAACGTTTTAATTTTGTAAAAATTCGTAAGCACGTACCTTTTTTGCCGCTTCACTGCGTAAAGAAGATACGAAAATTCTCAGCTGCCGAAATCTTATTCTCTCGTCAGCGGTACGGGTTTTGTAAATTTCACCAAGTTGATAAAACCATCCCTGCTTTCCATTCGAAACACACGCTTCACCAACACTGTAATTAGCAAAATTATGAATGCGCTATGAAAATTGACTGGAGTAGAGAAAATCGTTTTTTATTTCCTATACGATGATTCTGGCGGAAATAAACGAGAAGAAAGCAAAAATAAAGAATAAAAAAAATCACACATGATCTCTCCGACATCAGCTTTTGTAGGAAAATTAATATTTGCACTTTTAGAGCGCTAAAAGCAGCGGATAGCTCGGCTAGGCAGCAGGTCGGTACGCATGTTTGAGCAAGGCATTACGCGCCCCAGCTTTCGCAGTAAAACCGTTTCGTAAACTCTTCGGGATGATTTTATACCGACGGGGATACGGAGTCGGGGGTTGGAATGAAGGGCTGATAAGAGCCGGATGAAAATTGAAGTCATCGCTCCGGGCTTGCAGTTCGAAAAGTTTCAACAACGTGCACTCCGGCTGCGGATGAAAACTGCAGCGAAAACTGAGTTAGGAACAAGTTCGACGCGCCTCAGACGCTAATGGAAATAGTTCAGGCCATTATTCGAACACAGATTAAGCTGTTGCAGGATCCCGACAGGACGCGCCTCCATTCTGTCAGCTGCTCTCGCGCCGAAGTGTCGGAAAGAAAAAAAAAAAAAAAAAAGCTCAAAGAGCCCGCGATAACGATCCAAGTATGCTTAGCGGTTAATCAATCTCTTACCAAGATCGATTCAGGCGGGCTCTCAAAGTCGAGTAAGATCTTCGCTAACTCGCGATTCGCAAGGTGAAACGAAATTCATGAAAAACGTCTTCCGTAATCCTGTAAAATCCCTTCAAGGTCCCTCAAAACGCCCTCAGAATTTCATCAAGTATTTCGGAGGCTCAAGGCCAGACTTCGGTGAAGCAGCACGTTTTTTTGCTATCCATTTTCGTGTTTATAATAAAAGAAGACTAATGAAAAATTATCCACTTTCGTAACGTAATTCGAAAATTGTGGATGAAATTTTTTATCAGACTTCCCAAAGAAATAAGCGATTGTCGAGTAAAATTGGTAAAATCGGTTATATTGCGTTTCATCACTCCAAACCGATTATATATGAAAAATCAATTTCTCTATGTTGTTTATAACTTGTGGAGTAAAATTAAGCAAATCAGTCGGATTGTTTCATCGCTTCAAAGCGGATGGAGCTGAAAAATCAATTTCCCATCTCTTGTTTACACCACGTTATTATTCCATTCTCTTGAATTATCGTATTACGAAACTGGCTCGTATCTTGCAAACGATAACAAATCGCGTGAATCTTCCCTTTTCCGCCAAGTATCAACTAGCAAAAAGAAGAAGAAAAAGAAAATCTTTGAAATCTCTAATATTCGCTGCATAATTGTAAACATATAAAATTTGTCGAATCGATGAACCCCTCGGGAAATATGCCAATATTAACACTAAAATTTCGCCTTGTCGAACACGGCGCACATCCATAAATTATACACACAACGTTATCATCCCCTGGAACTGCTTAAGGCGCGCTTCGAGTCCTCGAGTATTTAACCGACGACGCCACTCGCGACAGCCGGGTTCTCACTTCTCGTCGACTGTTTATTTATTTACCTTGGTCGTTTCACGCGAGTTTCGAGCAGCTCGAGGCGAGGGTGCTCCGCCGGGGTCTTAGTTCCAATTAACGCTACGTAGCTCGACGTTTCTTTGACGTCGCCGTCGCGTCCCGACGCCTGCCTTCCGGCCGGCGAGTCACCGACGTCGCTCACTCCCGGAGCCGAGCGTCTCCCCAACCGTTGACCCGACTCACTTTTACCTTTCGGGATTCGCAGACCTCCTTGTTTCTCCCGGATCAAGCCCTGCGGCTGTGTAGCTTGCTTCCCCATTTTTCCGTCCGATTGGTTACACTGGATCGTTATCGGCGACGCTTCGCTTAACGTAATGTTACAGTTTTGGATAAAACGCAAAATGACACAAAAAAAATAAATTAAAAAACGGAGGATGAATTCAAAGTACGTGGTTGGAGATTTTTTTCGCGCCGTTGTCAGGACGCAGAGTAATTTCAGTGAAATTTTTTTTTTTTTTGTTGATGTTCGACTCTTTATTCGTCTGTACGAACCTGAATACGTAGGATTTATTTTTGACACACAGGAATAAATGTTAATGAACTGGAACTGAAGTGGATTCGATTACAAAAAATAAAGCAGCTGTAGCAACAAGGTGTTGAAAACTTTGAAGTTTTTGAATTTTGGTTTAAACAATTATTGCAGATTTATTTTTGGTTACTACAGAAAAAAGAAACGGGAGATGGTTCTTTTTTTTTTTTTTATGCAGAGTGTTTTACTGGACAGAAATTATGTCGAAACATAAACGAAGAATGACCCGATCGATTGTAAATCATAGAATTATACAAAATAAAAGAGATCTCATAATTTTCTCCGTCAAAATCGTCGATATAAGACCCGGGAATTGTTAAGAAGAAACAAAATAAACAACTTAACAACGATTCCACGATGCTGAAACCCAATAAAAGTGACTTCAAAGAAATGTAAATACGAAATGTTCCGAGTCGCGTGGGTTATGGAGTGATTACCGAAAGCGTTTATTAAAAAAATTCAAGTCACGAAAAAATTAAATTTTCGGCGAAATAAACTCATCGAATAGGATAAAATTCTCAAATCTCATGTTTGAAAAAATTCCGCGCAATCGGAGAGGCGGCAAAAAGTAGAGTTGATTTCCACGTCACAACGGCCCGAAAAAAGTTGTTCCTGGTCGTCCGGCCCGACATGCGCATTTTAAACCGAAATCCCGGTTCAACGTAAATCGGTAAAATTTCCCACCCTCGGCTCATCACGTATTTCGAATGCCGAGGGAATGACAAACAGCCGACAATAAGGTCACTCTGCAGTCGGAAATGCCGCGTGGATCAGCAACGGCTTTCCGCTAGATTCGGCCGGCGCATCGGGCAGTTTACCTCGGCTTTATACCTCGGCTCGCTTCTACGTCCGTGTTTTATTATTTATTGTTCTAATCCGCGTTGCTCGTGACCGATCGCATTTCGCCTCATCAATCTCTCCCGGATTCTACCTTGCTGCACGTTTATCTCTCGTCGCGTCTCTCAACTCACCTTCAAGTCCGGTCAGAACCTAGACTGATTACCCTGATAAATTTCATTTGCCCTAGTTACTCGATAACTGTACTTTGATTTTAATTCTCACAATAAAAGTTTGAATATTTTTTGGATCAGAAGAAAATTTGGCTGCACAAATGACTGTCTAATATTGTCATACTATGGTTAGTCCGTTTGTTGGGTATAAAAAAAAAAAAAATATATGGTACGAGGTGCAAGGCGATCGTGATCGAAAAGAATAATCGATTTTGTGGTTATTTTATTTTTTTGTTATGGTTAAAAATGAAAACTTTTAAATGATTCAACTTGTGACTAGACTAATCGTGATGCACTTCGGTGTTAAGAGGGTGCCACAGTCAGTCCCGCGCATCACTGACGTAAAAATATCGCAGTTAGCGCAATTCTGAATCAATTATGCCGGCAACTAATATTTTTAAAGTTTTGTTTTTTTTTTTTTTTTTCACGCAACAATAATGCCAAGAAATGCGTTCACAAAATTGAATAGTTCTGTCACAGTAATACATTTCCTGAAGTTATTCTAGTGTAAAATTAAAAAGTTTTTGGCAAATTTTCTTCAGCATTTCATGTAGAATTGTGTTAACCGCGGCTTTTTCGCATCAGCGCTACGCAGGCTTCGATAATTTATTTATAAACATTAAAAATATGTGACGTCTTAATCAGTCGGTAAAGACTGACAGTATTCTCTTAATAGCACGGCACGTCTTTTGACGGACTGAGCGAGCTTCGTGAGTCCGTGACTTTGTTTACGCGGAATAATTAGCGTCGATGGATTCACTGATCGGCCCCTCTGCAATTCACCAGGATCTATTAATACGCTTGAAATTTCCGCGTAGCACGATACAAACAGCTTAAGATGACCGGCGCGTGTTAGAACCTAGATAAAGTCGAGATTTTCCGTTCTCCGTCGCTCGCCTATTTGCTTTTCAAGTCGCGTGACCGAAGTACAAAAGAATATCCTGCAGGCTCCGCAGCGCATCTCTTGGGCTTTAACTGCACACGTATGCATCATCAAGGTAAAAGCTCGCGGGTCGGTATACGCGAGGCAAACAAGGGGCTCTTAGAACAAAAGGAGAAACTTGAAAACGTAGCCTCGCGTCTCGCAGTTACAGTTAAATACGACACACAGCCCGGTCATTTGTTCGCGCCTCGCTGTCTTCCGCTGCAGTAACTTATCATACCGGAAGTATGTACGCGCCGCTGCAGCGAAAGCTCGCCTTATTTTAAGCTTTCGGACTTTGCCCGGACTCGACTGGATCCGCAGCTGGCTCGACACTCGTTCACTTCGGTTTATTATCCGCGGATCATTCGACTTGCAGAATCGGTGCTGCAACTTACGGAGATTTCAACTCGTTTTAACATATCGACGGACGCCAGCAGCGGGGATTCCGCTTGCGTCCAAGAATTTCCAGTCGTTGCGGTTGGCTAATTCTCAAGTCCTAATTTATTCCTCGTTCCATCTTATTCTTACGCGAGATGTCCGGTCGTAATTCATCGATTTTCCTGTCGTATTTTAGTTAAAAAAAAAAAAAGAAATCACCGTCAAATGATTCAACGATTTTGTTTTTCGTTGAATGCATGGTCAATTTAGTTCTGGAATAAAATAAACTTTATCGGAGAGGTCGTTGAAAAGCGTAACTAAAGTTGATACGATGAACTTTGGTTGGAACAATCGCATTCTATTTGCAGGGTGAAAATTCTGATAACTACAAATTGGATTCGAAGAAAGTTTAATTGTTGTTCACATTTTTAAATAGAGATCACATTGTTCGACGCTGTGAATGCGAAACAAAGCTTCTAAAGGCACAGTCGAAGCGAATTCAACAATTATTATTTAATTGGCAGAAAAATGTATTCTCCCGGCGTGCAATGTAGTTAAAAACTGGCATTTTCAGCTAATAGAATTCAATTATTCAAAATATTTTGAGAGTTATCGTTTTATTTCTACTGCATACATTCTACGCAAAAAATATTTTATCGTTGTTCCGATTTTTATGAAATATAAATCATATCCGTTTCCAATAAACAAATGATTGTTCACAAATTGTGTGATGTAGTTTTTCGAAAACACAAAAAGTTTCCATACTTTCCATTTACAACTCGTAACGAATCTTGTACATGTACGGACTGAATATTTTAGTTTGTTAACGAGTTTGAAAAAAAAACCGATAATGACGATTGGTATATAATTTATTCTTGAATCACTTATACGATTCATTTGACTGGACTGCAAAAATGCTCTTGCATTATTCACGACAGACAGATGACTGACATAAATATAATATTTCAACATCACACGATTTAAAAATCTTTCCGATTCGCCAAGATTTAATTATATTTTTTACGTAACGCGTCCCTTATTTTTCGTTAATTAATAATCGTCATTCGTCGGCGTCAGAAAATTCTTACGTCAGGTCAGAATTAGGTACAATTAATGAATCTCGATCAGTTGTAGATGCCGCGTGCAAAAACGAAGACATTCATCATATTTTCAAGGAGTCGGATGTCCTCATTGTTGTGGATTTTCATCGAGCCAGCAGAGCGCAATAATTGAGTTCATTTCTCTTCATTCGGTGGAATGGACGCGGGGCATGCAGAGTCGGTTTGCCGGGGCAAAGTGCCACCCCGTGACATTCGGATTTGACGGGAAGGGCGACACGTGTCACGGCCAGGAATTCCGGAAGTGTCATCGCCATTTAAATCGAGCTTCGTTGAATAGACCACAACGCGTGCATACGTCACCCGTACGCGTATTAATATCCATTTGACGTTTTCGCTCCCGAAATAATTAGGCTCTTTAGCAATTTTCAAGCTTTGTATTTGAAATCAGTTGTTTATCACTCGTTCTCGATAAAAAAATTTTCAGGCTTTCGCGACCTGAATTTTCGACATGTACCTTTTGTCAAAATGATCAAAAACTTCTCATCGGTAGTAAATAAATCTAAAATTGGTAGATTGAAATGAAATTCATGAGATGATAGCAAATTGTATGTATACTGTTTCCAAAGGTTCATCGCCTTCCTCCGTTCATCCGTCCAGCTTCATTTCCGTTTTATTTTTTTTTTTCCCCCCTCTATATTTCCTTTCTTAGCTGTAGAAATAAGCCAAGAAATTTGGGAGAGAAGAGAAACAAGGAAATCAGTATTCCTTCTCTTCTCTTCCGGAAAGTGTGATAAAGTCGACGATAGTTTTATGAATATATGTAGGTACCTTATACCGAGTGTACGGCGCAGTCAAGAGAATGGCCATTTTCTTCAAGTGGCTTCATGGGCTTGCTTATATGATATAATACAAGTCCCAAGGTAAGGAGGAAGGAAAAGAACAAAATAAGAAGACGAAGAAATTCATCGGGCGCATCGATACATCGCGTTTATTCAAATCGGATAATCTGTCGATTACGGGGCAGTAAGTTATTGCTTACAAGCCCGGCGGCGCCGCCTGCAGCATAATATTATAACCGCTATTAAATATAAGAGATTCATACCACTCAAGTCTCCGCTCTCTCTCTTCCTCTCTCTTTGTGTGCGTCTATTCCGAATCATCTCGTCAAATTGCGCGCTTGGCAATCAATCGCTCTCTCCCTCTCTCTCTCTCTCTCTCTGTTGAGTGAGTCATCATCTCGAGACTGCAGGGTTGATTTATTGTCGTTATCGTCATATTCGTTGTTACTATTTTCTTTTTATCGCATTATGATTGCCCATTTTTTCCACTCCATCCTCGTTTTAATCGCGTGTGTTTAATTTTTTTCACCTCTTATTTCCCATCAACTTTGACCGATCTATTTTTCTCACCAAATCTCTATCCGTACCTCCTACACGATAATTTTTTACTCGCACAAAGATTAGCTCGTCACACGACACAACGAGGTGATTTGATCGTACACGCGTTCCGTTGCTTTTTCATTCTCGCAAAATAAAAGCTTTACTAACGAAATTCGAAATTCATCAACGATTTCAGGTTGCAGGTATAATTCTGCAGCAGGTAGGTACATAATTTATGAAATCCAATGATAACAACGCCGCGTGGAGAAACCCTGCACCAGACGCTAATTAATTACTCACTGCACAGCGGTGCAATTCCCTCCTACACAGGGTTGTGTAGTCACCCTGCAGGCAAGATGACAAATATACCAGCGTTTGTGCGAAAACTAACGGCCTCCCTACGAATAAGTAATTCGGCCGACACGTGCTCGCCGAAGCGAATACCACGTGGTTGGGCTATCTCGTGTGTCACTAATGCGCGAAACGGCATATGCGTGTGTACATACGTATGCACACATGCATACATGCGTATATAACATATTTCACAGCAATTTCCACCTGTCGACCCGACCCAGCGATTCCCGTAATTTCTAGGTTTCTCTTTTTTCTTCTTCTTTATTTTTCTACCATCATTTTCCTAATTTTTCACGTAATTTTACGCGGAAGTTTCGCGCCTCTGCGTCAATTGAAACGTTATTTTCTTTTACTTCACGTTGAAAATTTCCCCGAGTAAGGACGGCTGTTATAAAAGTGAAGGGGGAGGAACTTGTTCGTATTACGTTACAAATCACGCTTTCGAGAAGAACTTTTACACCGTTGGACAGCTACGAATAGCGACGCTTCAATTGTCGTTATATACCTACGCGAAATCGTTGGGTGTTATACTTGATACGACAGATATTATGCGACAGTTAGTGAATATTTTTCTTCAGCTTTTACCCGTGCTCAGTGATACATCGTATTCGATTAATCACTCGACTCTGTCGAAAAAGTCTGTTTGTAAAAGTATTTAATTCAATAAGTTGATAATATAAGAACTTGATGGAGAAAAATTAGAGAAAAAGAAATAAGAAGAAGCTCGGTAGGAACGTAATATGTAAATTAACAGACGAAAGATTTCTTGTTCCTTGTATTATGTTATATCACACCACAGCACTGAATGTATTTATTGTCACTGGGTGGGGGATAGATAGAATGGAAATAGAGAGAGAGAGAGAGAGAGAGAGTTTGAATTTAGGCTTAGAATAAGAAAAGATGTGCTTATGATATTCGCCTGACAAAAGAATGACGCGCTAGACGTTTGACGAAATAAACATCGAGCTTTGAAAAAAGCTCACACGACTGTTTGGACAAGGAATGAAAGTGAAAAATGAGAATGTGAAAATTTTGACATCGGTGATATAGCTAGACTCCGTATCTTCGCCGGGCTTAGGATCGTCTGATAAATATATCATCCGTTTGCGTAGGAATTCGTATTATACAAATACCTGTATATTATATTACATATACCGTATCTCTCGAGTGTTTTCGAAATCCGACGTGAATATCTGTCTCCTCGTATATACGATCGTTGAATATAGGCGTATAGCCATGCGGTATATCAGGGAATATCATCCTGACTCAACTCACGTCTTATACCTCTGACCATCTCAAATTCAATTCCCCCTTTTGCTTCTTTGTCTACTATATTATGTAAAACGTACGTATAATTTGTCCTCATTTTTTAAACAGCTGCTTAATCGTATTCTTGTCGAGTCTTTTCTTGTACTTAAGAAGCAGAAGCTTGCAGGAAAAGAAAAAAAATCTTTACAGGGTTATAAAAAATATATTTTCAATAAAACAGAACTCAATTTTCAATCAAGTATGTCGATGTTTCCTTTTATCCGACCTGGGCTGAGTCTCTTATTCTAAAATTGTCAATTATGTAAGTGGCAGTTTTGTTTCGGGTGACGGGAAAAGTCGGGAGCATTTTCCAGAAATGATTCGCTAAAAGAAAAAGTCTGAAGTCAGGTAGAGAACGGTGTGTCGCAGCCTCTCCTAGTTTGGAAATAGGATGTATATTAAAGTTTGTCAGAAGAAAATAATTCAAGATTTTCCACCGTGGCATCCCCTAAAAAGTTTCTCTAGGTTAAAAGACAGATTCTGTGAAGAGATGAGCATTTTACGCTATGTGGAAGATCGCGCTTGGAGACTGAAAGACTTGATTGAAAACTATAGACTTGTTATTACAAGTGTGAATCTTCTTTGTGACGTAAATTGGTATTACGATTGATGTAAGGAATAAACAAAAATCTTGTTATCGATACTTGATGAATTTACAAAAATGTATAAATGTGAAAAATAAAATGAGTGCGGTCTTCCACACTACGTAGAACGCTCATCTTGCTCTCATCGGAACCTTTCTTTTAACCTAGACAAACTTTTTAGGGGATGTCACGGTGTAAGATCGCAAATAATTTTTTTCTCAAACACCCTGGTGTACAGTATACGAATGCGGTAATGCGCCGACGGGGTTAATACCTACAGCAGCTGATTTTAATTCAACTGTAAAACTTAGGCATCAACTTTATAACTTTTCTCACCCCGGGGCGTTGAGGCTTTCTTTTCGTTCTATTTATTCCACGCCGCGTCGAAATATTCGCTCTTTCTGTAGAGAAACGCGTTTCTTTGTTACTTTCTTGTTTTCCCCCCGTTTTTCCCCCCCATTTGTTTTTGCTTTTTCGGTTCCCTCTTTTCGCCTGCAACGGCTATGTGCGTACGTTGTTAAGGGACCCCGCGGCTCCCGGAGCATAAATAAATGAGCCCTACTTTATTACGCTACTGCTTACATCTCTCTTCCCTCTCATCCCTCCCTCGCAACGCCTACGCGCCTTCTTTGAAGGGGGAGGCGCGAGCTTTTCACTTCACAAGTGGTGGGTGTATAGCACGCTTGGGTTTCCTCGGTATACCGTAACATATTAATTTATACTGCCTAACGGTTCAAGTGGCTGCCCGGTTATTCCTCCGGGATCCCCTCATCCAGGTTCACAGGTTCGTCATTTAATTAATAGCCACCCTCCGCATCTCCCTAACACTTCTCGTCAGCTTGTCCTTAAACTCCTTTACCCGGTAAATACGCGGCACTGCACCCTCGACGGCTGCCAGCTAATTAAGCCCAGGGCAGAACCGAGCTTTCAGATTTATCGCCCGGAAGTCGGCTAGAGTGAACCATTTTTTTTTTTTCAATTCAACGAGTTTCAACAGTCGCTTGTCAATATCTCGTTCATCCAAGAGTAGATTTTCACCCTTTTTCGCAACCTTTCTGCCGGTCTTGGGAATAAAGCTTTACACCTGTGTTACAAAACTGGCTAAAGAGTAAGCGATATTTTGTATACTAAAGTCTAAAAGTTACTGGTAAAAATTTTCTTGAAAAAATGATCTAATATTACTTCAGGTACCTCATTTAAATTCACTCAAATTTCAAACACGTGACCGTATCACCTCGTTAACTCTTCGAAAATAGTACAATTTTCACAATTTGCTTCCATTCGTGATTCCATTGGTCGTAATTGTTGGGTGACCAAGTTTTTCGAAACCGTTGAGCAGACTGCACCTCAATAATTAAGTTAACCATACATCTTGACCGTGATCCACAGAATTCGAAGAACGCCTGTATACTATAATTGATGGAAGCATCATGGCCTCGTCCTGGTTCGGTGTTAAAACGAGCTTTTCTCAACATTGCGGACGAATTCACGCCTCTCGAAACCTCTGGCACATCGTTCAGGGGTCGGGGGAGGGGAAGGGGGAGGAGGAGGGGGGGGGGGGGCGAAGTTGGAGACGAAATAAGGTAGGAGTGAAGCGGGTCTTCCCGCAGGAAGGCTGAGGAAGGGTTGAGGTTAAGACGATAAATACAGGAACAAAGCTTCTGGGAGTAGGGGAGATGCTACGAGGGGCACCGGAAGTCTTAAGGCACCTAATCTCCCGTGTGATATTTAGGGGATATAACCTTATGTCTCCGCGAATTCGGCGTATAACTGTATACACCGCTTCGTATTTAGATGTTTCTGTTCCGAGATCGTTCTGCTCCGCAAATCCCTCAGAGAGCGAGAATGGTCTTAAAGAGGTCCCGCCCTCGGATCTCTGGGTCTTCGGATCCCTCGCCCAATGGTCGGCGCACGCAAAGTTCGCACGGGAACAACCGAGTCGGTGAGCGAAGGCGTCACGGACCGGGAACGAGTTCTGGGAATACCTAAATCCAAGACCAGAATTGCTTTCCCGTTTTCGAACACTACTCTCTTCGCTTATTCTCTCAAAGATAATTCGAAAAAGACGGTACAGAGTTTGCGCAAAGACTTTGGAAGAATGTCACTGCGGTTAGAAGGAATATTAAATTTCAATTCGCTCATTACGCTTGTCACGCATTAATGTAGCACGAATTTTTATTGGTGTTATTGTATTTGCACGTAAAAATTCGCAGCATCTTTGAAAAAAAATTGAGATGCAAGTCGAAGCGATCGGTTTGTCGAATAATACGGGATCGATCCGCTCTGAGTATGAGCTTCTTACGGACATCTATATCCACCCTGAAGCATCCCGCGAGCGAAATCCGGCAATTCACTCCTCTTTTAACCCTTCAAAGACTCGGGCTGACGAATGCGGGTAAAATCTTAACCGGCTTCTGCCATCGGATTTTGGCTGGCGTGACGAATTGCTCGGATAGATCGGAGCGAACCTCTTTGAAATTCAGTTTCCCTCAGAGGGTGCACATTTTACAAATAGACCCAGACGCATATCGCGGTGAATTACCGGGAGTGAATTCTCAGCGATGAAACGAAATTATTCGAAAGCGCGAATAAGCGCGGAATTGATTCTTTAGATCCGAATAGTAAGCGTGAAATAACCAAGTAATGGCCGCCGTCGCTACACGCTTGCGATTCTATTTCGACGATACGACGATTTCCATTCCTGGCTAATCATCGATTTCTGTTTCTGGCGAAAGACAACGATGGCAAGAGTGTTTCTACCGCATATTCATCCACCGCGAAGCGGTAAAAAGCGATAATTCAGCGTTCTAATTATCCGGCATACATAACCCTCAAAATCGGCGAACAGTTTTGAATCTGGGATAGTCGCAGGCTGCTGCTGAGTGTCTTTTTCGCCCGGCAAGTATCTCCGCGTTGTTATCCTCCCAAAGCCCGGGATCGTATCCTTGCTCCGTATGCCACGGCACGCCCTGATTATCTTAATAGAAAACACAAACACGCCTTAATGTATACCGTCTATATATCAGGCCTCACTCACCCCTCGGTCACTCGGGACGGGAAGCAGTTCGTCCTCGAGCAAGGACAAAAACTGGGTTAATGCCGGATGACATGCCCGTTCCTCAGCGAATTTACCAACACGGTGTACAAGATCCTGACTAGGAAGATGCGAATACCCTATTTACGGGTTTCGTGCCTGTTTCCGTTTGCGCAGCCCCCTTCATCCCCCGACTTTCTATTCGCATAAAATTCTTTCCATTTATCGTATTCTTGACGTTAAAGGCCTAGCTTTTTGAGCCGACCCAAACGGAAATGAAATTCGAACCATGATCGCTGTTCACTGCCTTTGATTGATGAATAAAACTCGGCCCAGTCTCACCGAAAAGTTTGTAATCTTACGAGTATATAATAGTATTCTTAAGGAAATCGGTAAATTCATATTCTTTATCGGAATCCAGCGATAACTGGAACGGAATTTTACAAATAGCGTGTAATATCAAATCAATTGATAAAACCGATGAAATTATCGGACACATTTTGAAAAAATCCTAATCCCACGATTTCATTCGCGATGTCTCAAGTTTGGCCATTTTTCCTCTATTCTATCACTGAATCCAGGCGTCTGAAAACTGAAATAGCGCAATTCGCTGTGAAAACAAATTCCACTTTCACAGTCAGTTACTCGTTTCAGGTACAGAACGTAGTTGGTCGTGAATTCGAGGCCGTCGCAAGAGGCTCGTACGTTACAGGGTCTCAGTTCGCGTGGATTTGGATTTCCGTCCGAGTTGGTTGGTCGGATAGAGGGATAAAAGTGAGGGAAAATAAGTACAAGAAGTGAAGAGAGAGAGAGAGAGAGAGAGGCAGAGAGAGCGAAAAAAGAAGGAAAAAGGAAGGTAACGAGTGCCGAGGTTGCAGGGTTAGTTCGAATTGATTATTTCTGGATGCAGCTCGTCCCCGTTTCTCGTTTACCGTCGTCCCTCCATCTCCTTCTTCTCGGTTCTTTCTGCCACACCTTCGCGGTATTCTAACCGCGGATGGCGATGGTGCTTTTCGGAGGAAGAGGAGGAGGTGAGGTGGTCGGGTCGGTGCGGGGGGTGAAATCGGGGGCGATTTTTCCTCGTTTTTATTTCCTGCGAGCTGTAAAGCCTGTCTGAATAGACGCGGTGAATAATAGAGCTCTCTCCGAGAGGGTAATCGAATCCTGGGCTTCGTTCTCCGCGGGGGAAACTTTTATACCGGTGGTGCATTCGTCGTGGAGAGGGGGGAGAGAATTCGGTGTCATCGGGCATCCCGGGGCGAAATATATCCGAAGAAAGGAATTAGCGCGGTTTAAAAGCTGCGAGGGGAATTCTAATCACCGTAACACAGGGTGTTTTGTTTTCGACCCTTTGAAAAATATTCAAAGTGAGGAATGACCGGGGTTCTTCGGAGCGTAAAATGCGGCTGTCACGATAAGAAACGCGAGCGTTTGTGTGTTATAATAGCAAATTTTTCGTCCCTTTCTGCATACGGTGAAAAGAACGGCGGAGTTATGTAGCGCGACGAAAGGAGTCAAGTCCACTGATGGATCCCGAAAAACAGAAGATTAGCACGAGGCGGGGGCTTCCGAGACACGGCAGGATAAATTGTCCCGTTCTATACGCGGCAATATATATCCCATCGTGACGTCAAATTGAAAATGGAGAAAATATAAGCGCACGGCCTGCGAAATAGGGAAAGAGCGACCCACGCTCGGCGAAATGCTTGTACGCGTGGGCGGGAGAGGAAAGGGGAGAAGGGGAGGAAAGGCGGAGGAAAGGGAAGGGCATTATCGGGCCAGAAGGATGGAAGGATGAGCGGGTGATGCAGTGGCACCATTGGCTCAGAAAATGGAACCTCTAATCTGGATCCCAGTTAAAAAATGTCTATCGTGTCTATCGTCGGAGCAAAGAAGAATAAAAAGGATGAAAATAGACGCGGACGGTGGAGGGGAAAAAAAAGAGGAAGAAAATTCTATGAGATAGGAAATTGACGCCGCGGGAGAATGCGATCGGCTGCCTTCGTTTCAGTTTTCTGCACGTATCGGTACACATTTCTGATCAGTTCCGTAACACGACGCGGACAATATTGATGAGGATGAAACACACGATGCATTCAACGATACCGGTTCGAGTATATTCCTATTATTTTCGGTGCTTAGGACCTTCGGCTGAATTTCAATTTTACCAAAAACCTATATTTTCAGGTGTATACATATATATTTTGGAAGGCTGTATCGTCGCTTTATTATCCGATACGAAATGCAGGAGAATGGAACAACGTGTCCGTTGTTTGCGGAAATTGCGTTCGTTCACCGTGCGCTATTCAATTATACTCGACGAAGCTGATTAATGTAGAAGCGCAAACTTGTCCAGCTTTTAAGTCCACGATCTGTCTTCAGTTTGTTTCGGACTTTTCATTGTATTTTCTGAACTACTCGTAGGTATACCGTACCGTAAATTACATACAATTTGCATTTCCTCCTTCGCAATTGTGACAGTTAAACGGAGGCTTATATTCCATTTCAACGTATCAACCTGCCGCAAACATTTTTTACTGAAAAAATGGGTTCGCCTAAACCATCTTTGAATTCAAGCGATCGTCATTTTCGTTCGACCCTGTTTACTCGGGTTTCAGTGACGTGGCTTAGACGTCAAAACGACTTCGCAATGACATTAAGGTGTTCAGCGACCAAGCGGGCATGGAAATTGCTCCAAACTTGATTAAATGAGGACCTCGCTTTGACCGTCGGTTTAACTTTACCTGCCAAGGTGCCTACACGCGGAGACTGACTCTCCGCACCTTGTCCAAAACTCTCTACAATTTCATTCGGCGTTCAAAACCACTCCGTACAGTCAACCAAAAAAAAAAACTCTCACTCCGCTCTCCCGAAAATTTCAGAAACGACTGCCTGGCTTTGTTCTGAACAAGAAAAGAAAGGCAAATGTTATGACGCCAGTGGTCAGAACTCGGAATTGAAAACCGTCCAACCATTGTCACTGAAATAAAATTCTTTTACGTTCCTCAAATATCAGGCTTGAAAAGTAAAAAATATTTCCGTTTCGTCGAGTGATATTCAATGTTCACGTCACTCGGAGCAAATTAGCATCTGCAAGTCTCTGATTGTAGCGAATGAAGGTTCTCGAACTCGACTTCCATTTTTCTGTTCGCACAACGCGCATCGCGACAAGAGAAGAACCTGTTAATGTCGGGCAATCAAGAGCGCAAAGTGGTTAATATCGAAGGCGAGAGACATTTTACCTGTGACACGTAAAGGTGCGGAAGCGGTTCCGAAGGGATGAGAGACGACGATGGATCCCGGTGGATACTATTAGCCGGACGACAAGGTGACACTCCAATTATCCTAAACAAACCTAGGACTGTTGTAGCAGCTACCTATACCCACAATGCGTCGCGTGCGGTGAGAAACTGAGTCCCGCAGAGAACCTTCCGAGCAGATTCAAAAGCAGGAGCCGCGACATTTGACGCGGTCGAACTTCCTCATCCGGAAGTGATCTTACGCTCCGGATATAGGTATACCACATCCCGTGGGAAGATTGCAGTAAAATTTATACCGCGTCCGCGTTTTTATCATCGCGGTTTATATATTGTTGTCGAAATTTTATAACCTTTTTAGGACTCTTCGAAGCTGAGTCAAAACTTTTTCATAGGCAGCATAACCAACTCCATCCATCACCTTGCTCTGGGGCCTCTAATGGTACCATTTCTTTCATCCTTTTCTCTCTCTATCTGCGTATGAAACTTTATATCGATATTTAGAAGCTCGGTTATAACCTATATGAAAAGTCTTCGTAAAGTTTACGGCCGAATTTTCACCCCTGGCACCGCGGAAAGTGTCCTTTTCAACGTAACTAAAAATCCGGTAGTCCAGGAACTGTGCACAGACAATATTTGACCGATGGTTACGGTTTTTTAAAATTATTTTTATAAAGTTTTTCCTCTTTTCTCTACAGCGTGCCAGCTCCAGTCACAATTTTTCGAGATATCGATCGCCTCTGAAACCCGTGAAACCAATCGAAGCTTTGGAATCTATGGTTATCCGCGAAACTTGATGAGACTGTCACCGCAAGCTCTGACAGTGAACGTTTTGGAAAGAGGGAAAGAGAGGGGAGAGAGAAGAAGAGAAGAAACATCGTTAGAGAGATATCGTACGTGCCGTAAAATGGGGAATTTGTCCGGCAAACAAGGCGTGAATTTGTTGGCGTGAGGTAGTTTGGTAAAGAAGGACGGAGCCGCGGCAAAGGCGAGAAAAGGTTCGTCGTTCGGGGCGATAAGAATAGGCATAAAGAAGGGGAATAGTCGTCATTAGGGTATTTCTGCCGATACAGACGGAAAATACAAGAAATAGGTGGGGAAGAAAAAGAAAAAGAGATATTGGGTATCAGCGATAAGGTATAGAGGCGCTCGGGGACTCGTAAAGGTCGGATAGTTGATCCATGATCGAGAAACGGCGAGCGAAATACACCCGGCAGGTATAGGTATATACATACGTATATATCTACGTGCGCGTATGCGTATATCCACCTAATACGATTCATCGGCGAGCAAACAGCGAGATTTCTCACCTCGAGATCGTTTGTCAGACAGCAGAGCCGAGCGACGGAGGTGACGTAGACGTCGACGGAGACCGCGCGACGTTCTTTTCCTAAAATCGCAGCTAGTTGCCGCTCCTCTCTTGGATTTTCCTTCTTTCTTTCTCTCTTTTTCATTTACTTTTTCCTTTTTTCTTCTTATTCTCACTGGCGGGGGAAAACTAGGAGAAAAAGGCGGACCCTCGGCTTGGCCTGCGGTTGGCAGACGTGGGCGAAGAAATTGGTCGGTTCACTCTGTTTTTTGAACCTCGCAGCGGGTTCCAGGTGGACGCCTCCGCAAGTCCTCGTCCGTTTACCTTCGGGCGTGACAGTGACAACAGCCTTTATTTGCTTCCTCAACGCGCCCTGGATCGCCAACCAGCCAATATCCCGCTGGAAGGTCGATGTTCGGCTCTGAAAGGGGAAAATGTCCACCTATCTTCGCCAACGACGGACTCCCTACCTCTCCATATTCGTTCGAATTAACCAACCTCGATGCCACTCAACCACCCGCTGTACGGCTCGGAGGTCGGATACGGGGTTGAATTTATGCCGAAGGTAATTAATAAGCATCGATCTTGTTTGAGATGAAAATTTGCCGATAGAAGAAGAAAAAAGTAACGGAAGTAATACAGTCCTGGCAGTAGTACAAATATTTACCGATTCGGAATAATTTACAATGATTTTTTACAACCACTTTCATTGCGATTGAAGCCTCTGATAATTTCTAGATGCAATATAAGGAGAAATTGTTTATTTTTCTTCTAGACATTCTGCTCTCGAGCGAAATAAGAAAAATACTGACAAGTGCTTTGATCCTGATCGAATATATCACAAACGACGGTATATTTTTGATCTGAAAACAAACGAGCCACCAAAATGTGTTTTTTTTTTTTTTTTTTATATATATTTTATCAAACACAGTTTGCATTCGATGAGTTTTAAATTTGCGTTTGGTCGTTTCGCATCTCGGGAATCGGAAACAAGCTTTCGCACGGGCGTTTTGAGGGATGCTCGGGAGGCGAATGAAAAAGGTTGTGAAAAGCGAGCTAATTCCGGGGCGCCACCGCGAAGTGGAAATGCATTTCCGGGGTCTGGAGGTACTCCGTAAGTCAGGAGCGGCCCGTTCGTGGGGGTTTAGTTAGCATAGGAAAGCAATAAAGTTCGTCGCCGAGAGAAACGCCGCCCTGGAGGCGAATACAATTCCGACAACACTGCGCTCCTCATAATTCACGGACCAATGGGATCACCTTATATACCGGGTGCGGCCGAACCAATCGTTGAGCACTTTCATTCCGTGTTCAGATTCCGCATTCTTATTAACCGGCTCTTCCAACTACCGCGGATATACTTTCCCACCCCCAACTGCTCGAAGCTTGCAGCGCGCATTTGCAATTGGAATTTCTTCATCCCCGGCCGACACAGTTCGCGAACGGAATTTTCAACCCTGATTTATACCGCGTCGAAAGTAAGACCGGGTCGAGTTATACTCGTCCATCTGCCGCTGCATCCCGCGGATCGATCTGTTCGGAGCAGAAATCTTAAGTCGAATTCAAATCTACTCTTTATTCAAATACCCGGACTCGGTCCGGATTGTTTTCTTTCCATCTTCATGTTTCAGACGGACGACCATAAAATCAACGTCTATCCTTTGTCTCATTATACGATCGTCGGAACCTCTTTCCTGATTATCGGCCAGAGATTCTGCTGCATCGGTTCATCGATTTGAATACTTTTTTTCACGCCACGTCACATTGTGCGCATACAGTTTCGCTTTTGACAGAAGCAAGTTCGATTCGAAATTCGTTTTCGAGCTTGTACCAAAAATTGTAACATTTTACGAGGATCATAAAATACCCTGTTAAAATTAACATTCGTGCAAAATGTCGTGCCTTCTAACGAAAAAGACCCGCAAATATTCCTCATTCAATTTTAGTCCGTAAACGTTCGTGCTAAAACCGCGTTAAAATTTTTACGAGCAGGAGTAAAATTCACGGATTTCAATTCGCACGAAATCTATTAAAAAAAACTTTCAACCGCTCAGTTTGACGAACGAATTGTTCGAGATAACGAATAAAATTCGTTCCGAGTCTTGAAAGATTTTCGTAAGTAAAAGAATTTGTCCCCGTATTCCTGTGAAACGGACGACGGAGACTAAATTAATTTGAGCAAGGAGTTGACGTTGCTTCCAGGATCGACCACACCGGCGACATTCCGCGGCGGCGAAGCGTTCTCAGCTTTTCCGAGGATCACCGTAACGAGGTTTCGGTATCACGGGGTTTGAGACACGCGAACAATACAGCGCCCGGTGGTTGCTGGTATTTCGGAAACGGGATTCGGCGAGGGTGGCCAAGGGAACGGCGGCGAAGCGAGTGGCACAAAGCATGTTGAGCAGGTGACGTGCGTCGCGGTCTCAGCGATCTTCCGCGTCTGGGATCACCGGCATCCGGTAAGCATCCGGTAGCACCGTTCGGATCAAACATCGCGATTAATCCAGAGCGGAGGCTGAAAGCCGCGATCGCGTCACTCGAGTCCGGAGAGCGATATCGCGAACATACTTCGTTCCATTAGGTGGCTCCACGTGCATCCTGGCCGCGGTCTTACTCGCGAGGGTATCGCCGAACAGCTTTTGCGAATCCATAAATCAGCGGGGGCTACTCGCGTGTTGCGCGGATTGTTCGATTCGAAACCGCATATTTCATATCCGTTCGGAAACCGTCGAGATTTCGATTTTCCTGCCCTTTTTCCTGTCGCTTCGAGGTGAAAGATTGTTTCGCGATACTCTTAGACATCGCGGAATTCCCGATTCCCCGATTACCAACGACGCTCGATTCGGTTCCGACCGTAGGAAGGTGAAACGTAGCACAACACCGCGCCTGAAACCTTCGGAATATAAGATCCGTACGAAACTTTCCATTGGCGTATGGAATAGAGTCCATAAGGCGTAACCAGTTTCTCAATAAATCAAGAACCGCACGAAATCTGGGATAATAACGACCGCGGTTCAGCGAAGCGAGGGACATTTATGGGGCCATTTAAAATTCGACTGTTACGAGACACGGAGTCATATAGTTTCGAGGGGTCAGATAAAGCGGTTCACGATCCGAATCCTGATCGAAGCTTGCGAAACCGCGGCGAAGGAGCTTTCCAGATTTGTTTGCACGAGGCTGAATCGGGTCCTCGGTGATTAATGAGCGATGAAAATCAGGCCTGACGGCGTCCGAGAGAGCAAGGCTGTGCGTGGGTACCTGTAATATGGAATTTCGAACGACACCTGCTTCCACGAATCTATTATACCTACCCGCATACTCGAGGGTCGCGGGGGATTCGGGTCGAAGAATTATACGTCGACTAATTTTGAGTGAGAGTAAAATTGAGGCGGCGGTGAAATATGCAAGCACCTTATTCCAACGATCCGGCAGCTATGCCTCGGCCATGAATATTCCGGGAGTGTCTACGGGTCTTATTGGCGCAAGTTAGGTGCCTCCAGCCGGTATCCACTCCGGTGTGTATCGGCTTCGGACCTGCTTGGAAATTTATTGAATATCCATAAGCAATGGACCTTCTTACGCGGATGATAAAGCACGTCCTTACACAGAAGCGTGTGTACGCCACCGGGCTTGTTGGATATTACCCCTTATGGCCCGGGATAGGAAATAGGAATATCCTTTCGCAAGACGAATGCATCTCGTTTTACCAGCTCCGTATTATACCAACGCCCTCGATGCGTCATCCTTCGGCCGTAAATCGATGGTCTAAACTTGTTGCGATATGCATAAATCCAGCTGGACATCGACCAGAAATTATGACATCACGTCGCCGCCCTCGGCAAATACGGGGAAAATACATGTTTCGTAGATATTTACGATTCGTCTATTGATAACATTGTGTATTTGCAGGGAAAGCTACCGTAATTTGAATACAAATTGCGATATATATACTGCCGAGTTTTTTCCATCGGCTCGCAAGCTGATAAAAATTTCTATAATAAGCCTTGGTTCGCACGTACTCATCGAGTAAAGAAGCTCCGATAATCGAGATGAAAAAGCTAAAACAGAATTTTTTTTTTCCCCACGTTAAAGTTGCTTTTACCTTATTTTTTATTTTATTTTATTTCATTTGCCGTTTTTTTTTTTCATTATTATTGAATGCATAAAACGAGGGGGAAACGCCCTTTGACGTTCTGCACAGCGAATTTTGTACGTGGATCAAGGAGTTTTTTGTATTACAACCACGCAACGACCGGAAGTAACGACCACTTTACCGGCACGACGAAAGCAGCGAGGACCGCGTATGTATCCAGTAACGTATTTGAGCGGGGCAAATAAACAGTAAACTAGATGCACGGTTGAGCACATGTATAGTGTATATATATATATATGTGTGTATATGTATATGTATAACCCTCGACATATGTCTGTATATATGTACTACGCAATTCACCTACGTCTTGTTCAGGCCACGTTAAAGTTGACTGGGTGGAAAAATAAGGAACAAATACGTCTCGCCGAGCTGACGGATTATTCGTTAAATTCGTACATATTTTTACAGTGGAAATTGCCTCCGTTTAGAGAATAGAAGAAAGTCTTTCAGGTTTTTTTGCTAATTAAAAACGAAATTTGATAGTTAAAATATTGAACAGCTGATTCCAAGTCCGCGTCATGGACGAGAAATACTGTTTATGCAATTCTGTCTGTACCTGTGATTGAAAATACTTCGAAGAGGAAAATGTGTCGCAACAGCGTCGATACAAACTTTGACGAAATCGATGTATAAGAGCAACACGCACGGATACGAAAGGCGGATGACTGGAAAGCGAGATCCCAGTCTGCACGTACGGTTTTAGTATCAACGTGTCTAATCCCGGGATACATTTGGTCGAGGGGAAAAGCCAAAGCGAAGCTACAGAGCGTCGTAAAGAAGGTGGAGCAATTACGGGAGCGAGTTGGTTCCGCTGAAATTACCAATCATGGCGATACGGACGTTCGGGTTTCCGCGGAGCCGTGAAAACCTTTCGAACTTAGAGCCGAATGAAAATCAGAATATGAGGAGCGGGCTGATCGAGGAAAATAGCCGGAGTAATAAGAGACGGAAAAAGTGAGAGATCAAATGAAGAGGGGCCCTCGTCCTTCGCTCCGGATGCTATCACCGCGCTCACGTCGAAACGTAACGCAATGCGAATGTAGTTGGGTATACACACTTAGATATCCTCAACGACATTAACGACTTGTTGAGGGACTTTGCATGGAGTTCAAGCGAGAGTGGCTGAATGTCTGAAGGACTCGTTGAACGCGGTTCAGAGTTGCCGAAGTTATCGGAAACGCGAACTCGAACGCTCCGATCAGGCTGCATAGCTTCTGAGCTATGCCGTCTATGTCCAGGTTGCCTAATATTTAGACAAACGCTGCTGATCCGATTGGGAAATTCCTTGGCGCTGAGAGAGTTTAGCTGTGGATCCTGGCGCAAAGTGCATTTCGATAAGTAACGAGAGGACTTCGGGCTTGCGGTTAGTTTTGGAAAGTTGAAAGGTGTTTGACACCTTTTATTTTCAGTTCGTCTAATGAGGATGAAAGCATTAGCTATTATTCCCATTCGGATGTCGAATGCGACTTCCATCAAAACGTTGAAGCGAAACGTTTACGTCGTACTTTATTCAATTGTTCATTATTGTTGGATTCAGACCGTCTTTAAGGTAACAATTTGAACGAAATTCTTTTGAATTGTATCATTGAGTGGCACTTAGCCAGGACGGAACTTATAACGTTGTTCGTGTTCCGCTCTCTTCCCTAATTGAGGAAGCACGGCGCGTCTCGATGCTGCGGAACAATAATTGACCCCAATTGCTCATGTACAGTGAACGAAGTCGGGAAGATCATGAATTTCGCAAGCAGGGCACACAGGGTTTTAAGTCTGATGGATTCAGAACTGTTACATCAGACTCCGCGAAAGTTTCGTGGTATAATTCGCTTTGAAGTATCTCCTTCGGATCCAGTATTTCGCGCGAAAAAAGTTGGAACAAAAATAACGATGGTTGATGAAATGAGCGAACTCTTTTTCCCAAAGTAAAATTCAGGGGTACGTTCTTGATATTTCGAGTATAAAAGGAAGATGTAAAATTTGTTCGAGTCACAAAAAAAAAAAACCTTCCAAAAAAAAAGGCAGAATTGAAACTTTCTCTTTCATAATTTACGCTTGGCTGGTTCGTAGACAGGTGTATACAAGTTATGTTCGTCGGAGCGTCTGAAGATGAAGGCCCTCAGGTCGAGAAGAAAAAGAAACACGTTGCTATTGACCAATAAGGGTACTGCACCCTATGAAGGGTAAGTAATTTTAAGAGGAATGAAAAGAAATTAAAGAGGCCCATTTTCAGGTGTAGATCCATGTTTACCACGCTCAAAAGCAGCACAAGTATTGCTAGAATCCCTAATTTTCAATACGACCGATCATCGTTCGAGGTTTGTTTTTCGACAAACTGAAATGACCGCTAATGAATTACGAATCTGAAACATTGGCGCGAGGCGACAGGTTAAGAAGAAATTAGAAATCTTTTTACGTCCTTCTGGATCGAAGGAACCCCAACCTGCAAACGGTCTCTGAATTCACGCGACGTTTTACCCAGCTAATCAATCCGAGAATATTAGGAACCCACCCTTCGACCCCGGCGAAGCCCCTCGACCGGGTCCAAAGAATAGTTAATGATCCGACAGAGCTAATAACAATGCGCTCGATCCTAACGACCTTAAGCTCGTGCTCCAACCGAGGGCTTGCCGGTTGATCGAAAGCCCGACGCACCCCAAGAAAAGCCTCCTTGGCCCGGGTTTGACCTCCGTAGGTCACTGTCAAGGGGATCAGACGGGTGAATTCCTCTCCAGTGACGTCACCATGTGGTCTTAATCGCATCCCGACCTTCGAGATCGCGCCTTGCTCAGGGAAGGACCTAAAACCCCCCCAACGTACTTGTGAAGGCCAAAGTCGAAAATACTTGATTCGTGTATCGGTGTCGTTGGAATCGAGAGCCACGAAGCACTGCTACAGGGTTTAGGAAAAGATTCGTTAAGGATCAGAAGTGTCCCCGCTTATCGGAGGACTATCCAACAATTCTCTCTCTTCAAGGAGTTCCTTCAGGATGAATGGGAAGTACAGTCAGGTCGAGAAAAGTGTCGAATCAAAAAATGGAGCTTATTATTACAGAAACAACGTTGTTCAACAATCTTTTCACCCTAAAATCAGCACAGTTCGTTGACTCTTTTCTTCACCTCCGTAATTGGTGAAATAAAAAAAAAAAAAATATGATCATCCGAAATAAACTGTTCAAAATCTAACTCAGAACATTCGTTAGGAATTTGTTAACGAACAAAACGATCCAGTATTTGTCAAAGTCGTATAATCAATAAAGATTTTCCGATAAAAAAATTGGGAAACAATGTGATTGTTATCGCAACGATGCGTTAACAATAGATGTTCGTTACTTCAACATTTTTTATCACCAGGAATTTTTTACTCACATGTACCTATAAATTATGATCGACTCAAGTGGCTCGTTGAAACCTGCGTTTCGTCACATACTTGTTTCTGCACAATTCCAGACTCGACTGTACGCCCCATAAATCCTTAATCGTAGCCAACGAACCAAGGAGTGCCAGGATTACGATGCGGAGTGATCGCGGCATCCTCGGTGTCCGAATCCGGAACTCCGGCGCTCCAACTTTATTTTATCTTCTTCACCTTCGTCTTCCACTCCATACCAACTTTTCCCTCCGGTTGCGGGAGTGTCGCGCTTCTTCGACGTCGACCCGAATTTACGGACGTCTTCCTTCGTGTACAACTTACGATCGAGCGATTAGAACTTCGGTTTCTTCTGTCCCGCTCCCCTTATTTCGACCCAATTTCACTCTCTCGCTTTTTCGTCTTTTCAACCGTAACACAAGCGCTGATTCAAATGAACTTTATTACAACGTGATTTACGAAATTAATGTCCTTGAACAGTGTTTTACTCTTTCGCAGAGTGAACGCTGAAGGCGATTAGGCTGATTAAAAACGAAGAAAGAAAAAATAAAAATTCTAACATGAAACAGAGTCACATGGTTTGCAACTTCGAACCGTTTACATTCCAGAAATCCCGTGGGTGTTTTTTCACTTTTTCTGACCAAGCCAGTGTGCAGTGTATAAAGGTACATAGAGAAGGTTTGACACCGCGGTATGTAGGCTGAAGATGAGTGTAGGGTTGAGGGGATCGAGAACGGTATTCTCTGTGGTTGTGAAATAAAATTGGTGCTGGCGGTTTGAATTTGGAACATTGCATCGCGATCCAATCTGCAAATGGAAATGCGGAAATAGAAAATGGAAGTGTATTTTTATCGGAACGATTCAACGGCATCGCGCGTGCCATCGCATCTCCTACACCGCAACCCTTGTGTGCCCGTGTGCCTCTGTGTTTGTGTCAAAGATTTCATCAGGGTGAAATATCCGTCTCCTCCAACTCGCTACGGTTTCGCGATCTTTCCCAAAGTTGTCCCTCGCTCTTGAGCACTCGATCAGCGCTTCCACCACCACCACTACAGGGTTGTAAATTAATTGGCCTTATTCAGGGGAAACTGTCTTCAAGTGTCAGCCTCACGTGTGAACCAAGAAATACTGGCTAAAGCAACACCTGTCGCTTCGCAAGCCGACTCGTCCCCGACCGTATGCATGAAAGTGAAATTGCGAACTTTGAACTCAGAAATGCTTTCAAAAATGCGAAAAAATGCCTTCCACAATCTGTTTTCGTAACGTGGACGAGCACTCAAGGGCATGACAGTCGTTGCGCAAGCTCAGCAATCAGAATTAAAGAACACTCGAACCACAGAATTAAATGCTTTTCAGAGCATGAAAAAATCGAGTGTCGTAACAAGATTCATCACTATGTCAAATGGATCCGATTCTCGAAAGCTCCGCGAGCAAGTCGCGCTAACACTCGATGAAAATGTTCCGTGATTAAATATAACCGTTGCAAATTGTGAATTCCAACTTGTCGCCACAGAAAGCTTACAGCAATTTCCGCGTTTTACGAACGATGCGGCATCCGCTATGCGCAGTTTGTATTTTCTTGCCTCTTACGGTTCAGAAGACCGAGACAAGAGACTGACTGGCTTAGAACGTGCCTCCAGTGGCGTACGGCAATATGAATGACAATCACCTGGCACGACGCAATAATGTATGTGGTTCACGTAATCATAGAGGACAATGATTAATGGAGGTGGATGTTCTCGCGGAGCTTGCAGAGACGCGCATGGTTCTCGCGACGTTGAAGCGGCCTTCCCACAACGTGTTCAGGGTGAAAGCCGTGCGTGTCCATCTGCGCCTGGAGGAACTTGACAACCACAAGGCAACAGGATTAGTTCAATGCGCGCTACGAATTGCGACCCTGATCGTTTCTTCATCCCTTATCGTGACAAACTCAACGTTTTGGTACAAGATGAACGATTGGTTATCTCGCAACTGGTGACAGAAGTTCTTGCTCTTGGATAAATGGCGAAAAAAGATAAAAAAAAAAAAAAAAACGTTCCAATTACTGAAGTTCTTCTCGAGTTACCGATGTCTTACACAAGCTTGCGTTATTCGAATTTTCTCAGACTGATTTCAATTACACAGTAACGACGTTGCTTAGTTTGTGTTCACCTTCATTGATACCAATAACGTTCCTTGTGATATTACAGACAGACAGACTTCTCTCTCTTTCCAACTTTTTACTGAGACGTTGGAGCCCGTTCACCCTTAACGGCCGACAGCGACGGAGCTTAATTCTTTTGTAGGGGAAATTTTCAGTCTGTGGTTGCGGTCCGTGGGAAAAGTGAAAAGTTGCGGATCGCGTATCAGCGGTATAAATACAAAGCTTTTCGTTGTTTTCTGAGGTGAAAAAGGCGAGAAAGTTTTAACAGCACTCCGTTACGGTGGAAACTGATGCTAATGTCCGGGGCAGCCCTTCAATATTTCAATTTAAGTGGGGTGCCGGTGAAGTTTAGCACGGGGGTCTAATAACATAACGTTTTGCACAAATGTGAACTCTGGAAAGTTCTAGGTGTACTATATATATATACGTATTATACGTGTAAGCTGCGGGTCGTTCGAAACTGGGTTATCCATTCTGGCTCCGACTTCTAAGCACTCCCCTCCCCACCCCCCTCCCCCCTCCCCCTCCCTCTCTCTCTCTTATACACGAATTATCTTCGACGCTCTTCGACGAGCGTAAAATACATCCATGGCCTTCCTCGTTAATTCAGCCACTCTGAATAGCCACCGCTCAGCACCTCGTCGACGAACCTGTACAAGCCCTTCTCTGTAAGGATTATATATGTATAGCTATGTATGTAGGTGTGAAATTTTTTTCTCGTCAGCCGCTCGTGCGGCATTTGGTCATTCTTTTTTTTTTTATATTCTCTTTCCACCTCTCTCTTTTTATCCCCTTCCAATAATGATTCGACAAGAGCTTTCAGGAATATTGGTTAGGCGCTACGTTTACAGCACGGTCCAGTGCTATACCGGCTCTTATTAAAATCAGAACGTGACGCCGTTAGTCGTCAGTCTGCAGGATGCTTCACCCCTCTTGTTCCGACTAACGTAACGAAAACGAATAATACTCTGGTGCAGAAAATTCAGTGGTACCCGTAGTTACCGCGAGTTGAATTTCTCGAAAGCTCTCGTTCCCGGGGCTGCAAACGCGAGGCCGACGCACCTTGGGAGGAGGCTATTTTCCCAAACGCTGATCGTCTGTCTCGATGAAAATTTTAATAACGCGGGCTTATTACATCAGTCTACCTCTCTTTTGAAATGTAATCATTTCAAAGTGAGAATCTTTAAAAGGCGGGGCTCGGCTAAATGCACAAAGCAAAGTCAAAGCAGTCGTCCTTCGCGGCCCTGTAAAGAGGCGTCCATCTTTTTTATTAACATCGAAGTAGCGAGTGCGCCGTTGAGGTGATTTCAGAAAATTTCGCCGAAAAAACGATGAGATATTACGGAGATTTCCCGGCGGCAGGTGCGGCTGGAAACCGAACTGTTCTCAAAAATTTGTCATTTCGATTCGAGATGGAATCGGAAAGCAGTTACCCCGAAAAGCACAGCTTTTTAAAAAAAAAATATATATCCCGGGGATTTTCTACCGCTTACAAAGAGAAAATTTCGCAGGGCTGCCGCGCCTTTCATTCGAGTGGGAAAAAAGCTCGAGGCGAGGTTGCAGCGGGGCACGAGGTCAGCGGTTCGGTACACAGGAACATCTTTGTTTGGTAAGGAGAAATGAAAAATGAAAGAAAGGAAACTCCGTCGACGCTTGCTTAACCGTCGGGCGCAAGGGTGCAGGACTGAAAACAGGGAACAAAGATCCCCTGAGCTTGGGTCAAGGGGTTTGAGTGTCGGGGCTGGCAAAAGGGGAAGTTGGCGGCGGGCATAAATAGGCGACAGGGGTGGGGGGAGAGAGACGGAGAGCTCGAATATTTACCAAGGTAGGTACCGCGTCGCGCCTTAATTAAGGGACAACCTTCCGGTCCGTCGCTTAGCTTGTGGTAAATACATAATAGTGCCGCTGGGTGTCACGCCCATTCGCTCGGGCTAAGCACAATGACTTGAACCTCGTTTAACCCTCTGTTAAGTGTACTTATAACCTCACGGACTCGCGACAACGGCCGACTTTATTTCCGCCCCCTACCCCCCCTTATAAATTCCTCTACACCGATCAGCGCTTTGGGAATATCCCCCCTGCCCCTTGCCCAACTCTCCGCGGTTACTTATTGCAACGGATAAAGATTAACCATCGGCCACTTTTCAGATCCCCAGGTGACAAATTGACCCGCTTTTACCCCAATTGACTTCTTGGATGTAAGAAATTGCCCCGGAATAAAGTCGGTTTTGCATTTTCGTTAGACCTCGTCGACTACCGCGTTAAACTGGAAAGGTTACGGTGACTGGAACAGAGACATCTTTCTATTATGATAATTAAAAACCATAACCATGCGTCTGGGATTAATCCCTCGTCTGATCGATGAAACGTTACGGTAATGGAAACAGTCGCAAGCACCGTGTTCAACGGAGCCGAAACAGTCGGTTTATGAAGCCGCATCGCGTTGATTGAAAAGTTTCACGGCCTGATTGCACGCCGGGAGTAAAACCGACGATCATCGATAACAGGTGGACCGTGATGCACGTAAATTTCGAAGTAAATTCCACAAGCATTATTCAATACCATTCGTCATCCAAACGTACCGCATCAACACCGGTCATCCAGCTAATGGCACAAAGGGACGAGAGGAGTCAGGTTTGTGACGCCGTGGTCAAGTGGCGGACGTGCGGAACGATGATGCGGTGATCCGCGCGTATGTCTCGATGGAAAACAACAGCCGTTGGCAAAACTCTGATCAGCGCGGAGGTTTCGCCGATCGGCAATCATTGCCGCGCTTTGACACGGCGATGACAAACACTTCCACCGCAGTTGGAAAACAGTTTGAAACGAAGCAACGAATGATCGGGGTAATAGCGCCGAGTAAACCGGCCGTATTGGCGCGGGTTCCGCTCGTTTGGATCGGCCGATGGACGCCGGGCGTCGGGGCGTCCTGGAGTCACGGTAAGCAACATTACCATCGGTCAGCTTAAGCGGCGGGCTTAGTGGCCCAGATTATTAGAGTCATTTGCCGTAAATAAGAGACCATCTCGTTCCCGAGCGCCAACGGGGGCGGCTAAAAGGGGCAAAAAGGGGCAAAAAGGGGCCAAGAGGGGCGCTGAACGAGGACTCCGGAGTGGCTGGAAGAGCCGGCTTCGAGACTGCGGGGAGGGCGGGAAAGAGGGTCGCCGCCCTAAGCTGCTCCGCATTACTCCGAAAGAATGGACGCCGGTCAGCTGCTCTCTCCGCTTCCCGACTTCTCCTCTCAATTTTCAACCGTTCGCTGCCTTCGGCCGTAGATGTACCTTCTGGATATCCCCGACAATTGGAAGCGTCCGAAAGCACCCGAGCTTTCCGGGATTCCGCGTCTGCCGATGCGCTTTTCTTCCGACCTTTCTCGAATCCGAGCATCGCTCTTAACCGATACCGATTTTATACTTTAGCAAACGTTTACTTTCGCGAATCCAGACGCTGCGACGACGCAAAAAATGACTTCAAAGCTCTTTTTTTTAACTTTATTTCAACCGACTAGCCGAGTGCTTCGCAAAATATTTTTCTCGTGAAACCGAACTTGAACGAGCGGCAAAACAGCACTGCTTGGCCTTTTAGTAAATAATTAATAAAAGACGCTGCGCGACGCATGAAAATCCTCGCGCTTACGACCGCTGCTTTGAATAATATATTCGAAAGCGTACCGTTGTAACCAACGCCGGTCTCGATTTACGCCCAAATGTCTGGAGTATCATTCCCTCGACCGTATAAGAGAGGAGGAAGCTTTACTTCGCCGAGTCGTCGTTTCCTTTATTCCGCAAAGAGCCTAACTTATTTTGTTTTTACTTTCAGCTCATGCATATTCTATGACCGACTAGAAATAAATACAAAATGCAAAAAGTGAAGAATAAAATATGACGCGACGGAAAAAGCGACAAATTAAGACGTTTCTCTCGTCCTTAATTAAATCCCACTTGCTCGCTCGTCAAGACCGAATCTCTTGCGCAATTTTTAACAATTTTCTCTCTTCCTACCGGCAGAAACGTCTCCCTCGACTCTCGGCCATTCGACCCACTCGACCAGCCGGGGAGAATTTTGTCACGTACTCGTTACCCCGGCATTCAGTGGAGTGGTTAAAATAGTCATAATCCGTGAACCAGATATCACGCGGCCGCTGCTCCTCGGATAAGACTTACAGCGAAGTCACGTCCTCACTTCTTCGTTTTGCTTTCTTTTCTCCCCAATATACTCACTTCGACTGATAACAATTGGTTTTACGGTTGTATCATACGCCGTTCGATTAGCGATTCTTCTTACGTATTTCTGCTTCAACTTTTCATTTGAAATAAAAAAAAATACGTATATTTCTATGCAACTCAAGCGGGTGCCTCGTGTTTCTGGAATCGACGAGGAAAATTCGCATCCACAAAAATATATATAACACATTAACTAATGGCGCGGTTTGTTTCCTTTCCGGTACTCGAACTTCCGCCCAACGTTGATTGGGTTTTTTACCTGAATAAGACGACGTGTATTTTGCGGGAGGATTCGTGATCCTGGCAAGTGGCGGATATTGGGAAATATCTTTGGGGCGCAACTTCGTCGACATCCGATGTTTTACGGAACCGCAAACATTCGCCAATGTCTCTTTGCGAGCTTTTAGCGGTGATTCCCTGGCAAGCGCGTTAATATCCCCGGTTGAAAAGTTTGCACAAGGAAGGGGAGAGGAATTTTCGGGCGCGTTTCGCATCCGCAATTTGTATCGAATACCCGCGTTATACGCGAATTGCAAATTCGCCGATATTCGCATACGCAACGCATTGCACCAGGGAGTTTCTTCGTTTTCCGTGAAACGAGGCAGGGACTGTTGATTGGGGATCCCGGGGCCGATTGATAAAAGTTCGTTTCTGAAACGCGTCAAAGCGGAGGCTCTCTCTTTAATAACAATCAACTCCAGGGAACGTTTGACGTGGACGACTGACCGCTGATTAAATCTTCGCCACTAGAATGGATATCCGCACGCCAACCGACGTGCGGATGTTTCACTCCATTCGCACGCCCGCAAGCTCCAGCAAGGTGAAATTCCTCAACAAAGGGAAATTGAGGATTTTAACGAAGTGGAAAAAAATACAAAAAAAAAAACAAAAATAAAATAATAACGAATTTTTCGCCCGATTTTTTATCTCCCAATTTCGTTTTTTTTTTTTCTCTCTCTCTCTTTTGTTCTTTTGGTACACCCCGTAGCGTTTCTCGGTGTATACCGATCGCTACAAACCTTCTCTCTCCACTTACTCGTGGATATTGCTGAAAATTGCTGAGTGACGCAAACAATTTCCGGTAAGTTTCTTAATATCCGAGAAACCAACGAATAATTTCTCCATATAACTTCGAAACTTGGCTTATGTACATATCCGCATACCTATACTACCTTACACCCAACGGGCTGTAACTACCTCATCCTATATATATGTATATATATCCTACGAGCATTCTCCGAATTGGCTCTGCTGGCTTTCGGGCAAACATTCAACTGTCTGCTTCGCCGCGAGCGAATCCCCGACGTATAAGATCCCTACGCTCTGATATCGATGAGGTGCA
Organism: Neodiprion lecontei; assembly: GCF_021901455.1. Lineage (NCBI taxonomy): Eukaryota > Metazoa > Arthropoda > Insecta > Hymenoptera > Diprionidae > Neodiprion > Neodiprion lecontei. The sequence goes on along the minus strand of NC_060260.1, from coordinate 36,434,675 downwards.
AATCACCCCTAACCAGTGACCTGGGACTTGGTTATAGACTCTGGCGTACCAAACTCGCCTTAAAGCAAAATTCATGGAACGATCGCGATGTGTGAGAGATAAATGATTTTTCATTTTTTTTTTTCACTCTTTATTTCTGCGGAAAAGAGCCTCAGAATTTTTTAGACCCCCCATCCGGTGTACACTTTTAATAAAATCGATGTTCCATTTTGCGAATTGTGTAAAAGTGTATAGATACAGCTAACGTCGCAGCATGTAACGTGTATAACCTTAGAATTCCGTGGCATGAATTCAAGTCGTGGATGAGATAGTTGGGGGTATAAATCGATCCGTGCCGCATCCAGAGAGATATCGAAATTTCTATTTCCGATCAGTATCGTTACGCGGGAGCGAAGGGAGGTCACGTGGGTGTAGCCAGAGCTTGCGGATCGGGGGTCCATTTCCGGGGAGTTCGTCCCGTCCCGGGAATTCTGCAGTCGGTGGTTAGACACGTGAGGAATTCGGAATTTCCTCAAAGTCCGAGCAAGTATACCTGGAATTCGAATAGGATCGATTCGGCCAACGGTCACTTCTGGGCTTAAGCCGCGAAATTAGATTAACGTCACGCCCGACGCGCCCGGCTCGAGGAGAAATTGATTGATTTAGCGGTATCGTTCCTAAAAATTTCACCTTCTCCCGCGGCGAGAAATGCGTCGGGAAGGGATTGGCGATTGGCGAATCCTGATCCCAGCGGAAATCATATTAGCGCGATCGATCTCTGTAACCGTAGTCAACTATCCGCACGTTAAAAAGTCTAAGACGTCTACTAATTGGCAATTAAAGGAATTAGCCTGGCTTAATCCGATCCAAATCCAGTCCGTTCCGATCCAGCGCACACCACTCTCTCAGAGACGGAGATGGAGAATGTTATCCTTCCGGTTCTGCAGATAACAGACATAATTTACGCCTGTTACCGACTCGGTTACACAACTGGTGTCATATTCAATTTGACTTGGTTGCAGCTCAGATCATTTGATTACAGAGATTGATTAGTCAAAAAGCGATACGAATTTTTAGTCTCATTACGATACGTTCTTACGTTGAGTGTATATTTTGTAAAATTGTTGTATTCGCAAGCTCTGAGAATCATTTTATAATTACGAAATGAAATTTTCAAACTGCAAGAAGTAGTGAAATTGTAAAAGATCGAACGGATATCAATGCTTCGTTTTGTATTGTTCCAATATGGTCAAAATTCTGGTAAGTTCGTTTGATTTTTTGTTGCCATTTGTTGGTGATGATAATTATTTTTTCAAGAACTAGGGGCTTCGCCCCTGCGCGCTTCGCGCGCCAACCCCATCTCGGCGCTACGCGCCTCGGGCACTCGGCGCTGCGCGCCTCGTTGTTCGGCGCTTCGCGCCTCACTATTTCCTTACGCATTGTCTAGTAGACAGGCGAATTCCTTCATGTTGATTTAATGACAGGTCCTGCACTTGCTGTCCACTTCAATTCCTTCTGTGCTTACTTTTCTTTTTTTTATCAATCTAAGCTTCCATTCGTTGGTTGAAAATTGGTGTTCCTTCTCTATTGATATCTATCTATCTCCTTGACTTGCTGAATTATTTTTGCTACCGCTCTGCCCGTTATTCTCCAAAATCACCTTCTTTACATTATTTTTTTCTCTATATTTATGTTGCTGTTCACTCCGTAAATCACCTCTTTCTCTTGTGGTCAACATCGATCATGGTCGTTCTCTTTCCTGGTTATACGAATATTTGATGGATATTATTCTATGGCTTATTTGGTTCTTCGCACTTACAATTTTATTTTCCTCTTTCTTTTGTGATACTTCCGACCATCCACCATCTTCATCGCCTTGTCTGCTGCTTGAAACTCCTCCTTTCTCCATTGTCATCGTAAATCCTGGCTGTCCTTTTGACTGTTTGGTGATATATTTAGATTTACTATTATTTGATTGTTACTTTTCATACTTATTACTCACTATCTGAATTTTATTTTGGTTCTGCAAGACATCAAAGTGTCCACTGTCTCCGTCGCCGGTGAAGAGTAGCGAGAATTGTGTTCCATTTTGTGATCCGTTCCGGTGTGGATGAATTTGTTCTTCGCGATACACGATTAAACATATCTTAAAAATATCCGCAGCTGCATATATTGCATTTTTATTCATATGTGATTTGTAATCACCAGGTCACCTAATCACAGCACCGTTTGACTCATTACCTGTAATAAAACCCGCAAATGTAGACCAATTATCCACTATATTTGAAACGATACTCAGTCTCACCTCTGCGTGTCGATCTTGAGTGCCGTATACACAATACGCCAACGCGCGAAAAAGACAATTCCTGTCGGGAATCATCTTGATAATTTTCGTTTGCATGTTCATTTTTTGCGCGTCAGAAACAGATACCTATAAAGATATTTGTCAAAGACTGTCATAAACAGCCGATGACAGCTGTCAAAGGGTTTGCTAGATGCTTTTTGTTTTGTTTTCGGTATCTCACCCCACCGCCAACTTCATGCGTATACTATTGTTATTATAATCTTTTTTTACTATTGTTATTATAATCTTTTTTTACTATTGTTATTATAATCTTTTTCTACGTTCATTTGTTTGAAACTTTTTTATTAGATAGAGAGAAATCTTTTTCTACGTTCATTTGTTTGAAACTTTTTTATTAGATAGAGAGATAACAATAATCTTGACTACAAGGTTGAACCAAAATTTTCGAAATCGCTTTATTTTTCCTCATCTCACCCTAGTCTCTGTTCACTATATTATTCGGTTTTTCTCGCCATGCTAATTAAGGTTACAAATTTACCTGTACCGTGACCTAAATCATCCTGTGCGACAAACAACAGCCACAACGATCATAGTCGATTGAATATTCATTTTCATTCCGGCTTACCGAATTCGGGTGAAATCAATTTATGACAACTTGGTGAACATTGCCCGATCACTCGAGCCCACGGTCCGTGTATCGCCGTTCTAATTTTCTGCATCAATTACAGCGCGGGTTCTCCGAAGGATCAAGAGAGTACAGTTCCAGGATTCTGGGGAGATGAAAAATATCGCGAGTAGGTCAACGGGAGGAAAAAGTTTGCGGTGAAGGTTGGCCAGGCATCCACCTGTTCTATACGGGCATCAGTGACCTTATTTATGGGCCTGGCCCTTAGGACGAAATTCGGTCGACGTCCGTTCGAGGGCGGAACTAGGCGCCGGAAATGGAGGAAGGGGGAATCCCCTTATTTATTTTTCAGATGGCCCCCCATCTCGGCGTTTCTTTGTTTTGCCACTCTTCGCGATTCTCGCGTGGAAAGCTTCCGTCCTTCGTCGGTTATACAGAGTAATTTCAACCGTCTTTCACTCCCACGTAAGTCGTTTCTCCGTCCAATTTTTTTGTTCAATTTTTATCCCAGGATTCCTGATGCTAGTTGAGTTTTTTTATTTTTTTCCACGCGCTTTTCCCCCCGCAACGGCCATCCGTATAACTGCAGCCGGACAAAAACACTGTCGGTGTAAACGATCCCCGGGATTTCGGCACCGGAGTTCTATCCGCGATTTTTGACGTCTGCGGTATCATGCGCGGGAAAAATGGGGCCGGAAAATTTGCATTTCTCAACTTTGTTTATAAATATATTGTGTAAGCACGGTTCAATGGGCCTTACGTACCTATAAGGTAAAAAGCAAGCGTAAGCTGAGCCTTTCGCAGCTGGCCGGTAGAAAAGAAAAAAAGAGAAAAAAAAAAAAACAACCACCTCTACAAAATCCTCGCAGGGACGCGTACATGATATATCTTCGAAGGTACAAGGCATAAGGCGAAAGTAAAGCCGGATCCCCTTTTCATCTCCGTGCGGCACGGCGATATAAACGAAACGCGGAAAGAAAGCATCGCATCTACGGGATTTTCCGCATGTGCGGCCTATATTAAATATTTACCTCAACTTGTCGGATGTGACAGCAGTTTCCCGGAGTTGTGGGGCATAAAATCATGTCGTGCGAGAGGCTAAATGATCCTCAACAAAATGAAAAAAAAAAAGAAAAAAGAATAAAAAATGAAACAGGAACGAGTAAACCGGCAGGATTATATTCTAAAATGCGAATACTCGCCGTCCCTCGCCCATAGCTCTCTCTCTCTCTCTCTCTCGCTCTCTCTCTCTTCTTCGCTTTCTCCCCGGTTTCCCAAACTCGGAATGCAGGGACCAAATATCTCGTTGACAAGAACCTGAGAAGGCTCCTCAAATTTTCAGGAGCCCCACAGAGAAAGAAAGAAGGAGAGAAAGAGAGAGTCCTTCGGGTACACGCAGGAAAAATTTTTCTCGACGCGAGTACCTTGGCTAAAAAATCGGCCGTTATCCAGCCTGTTTTTCCAACGAGCTTATTAACGCGACGGTCGGTGAAAAATCTTATGCATTCTCTTTTCCTTCCATTTCTGTTTTGCACCCTGTTCCGGCGGTTTTTTTTTTTTTTTTCTCTCTCTTTGTCTCACCTTTACACCCTTCGCAGCTGTTTGATTGTTTCTTTTCTTTCTTCTTCTTCTTCTTCTTCTTCTCTTCCTTACCTCACCGAAACAACGTCGCGATGACAATGAGTTATAGGATAACGAGTTGGCAACGCGAGGAACCCGGGAGAACAGAAGGGCCGGAATTAATGGGCGTCGTAAAAGGTGAACGCCGCCCCTCTTTGCGCGGACGGGGCGAAACAGTGACTGTCTAATAACAACCTAACTCTTGCATTTCTGCAAACTTATACACCCACCAGCTATACGTATATACAATATACATGCACAGTGTACACTCGGGTGGCACTTTTGTGCGAAGAATTTAACATCCTTGAGGAAAACTTGAATTCGCGCCTCGTCGTTGCAGCCGCGTCCCTTTCGACATTATCTTACAATTACTCTATACCTATTTATACGTGTACCGCCGCTCTTAAGATAATTCTTATCATACAGTAAGGATGAAGACAGTAAGTTTCGCATGCTCCTGAAATTGTCGTAAATATGGTGAATTGTAACAATGAAAGAAGAGGCAAGTGAGGGAAATAAATTCGCAGGGAGTGAATATAATCGTCGGCCGGTAGCGTGAGGGCTTTTTCAATTGAATGTCACGCGACTCCCTAAACGCGGCTAACACCTGTAATCAACCTGCATAAATCATGATTCGTGCCCGGCAGTCCTTTAACTCCGAGAGCCGTGTTTCGACATAATTGCGATGTCGGAAAATCGTGGTGCTAATTGGATCCCTGACAAATAGCGTTATTCGGTTGCCCGCGATTTTCCACCCCTGCCTTTTCCTCCCTTTCCGCGTTTCCTTCCTCCTTTAAACCATAATTGCTGTAACCGTGTCACGAGTTAGTCATACGCAAAAGAATTGGATAAAGAGAATAAGCGAAATAAAATCTTTATGACGCAAAATATTCACGGCATAATAAATCGCGTTAGTAAAAATTATACAACGGCGATGAAATTATCCGAGTAAATTACGAGTAACGAATCTTCGGATAACACGATTCCGGAGACAAGATATAAATCAATTAGGAAACAACGATCGAGTTAGAACTGGGACAGCCTTTATATCGATCACTTTGACAATCTTCCTCGAAGCGTTGCTTATAATTTAGTAACCAATTTCTAATGCTGAAAATGCAAAATTTTCATGCATCGGGCAGCTCGACGATCGGTTTCGAAATAATTTGATCACAAACTCACCGAGGGAAAACGTGCAGCTGTACGGTATTACTTTTCGTGTCAGACAGACAGATGTTGGAATCTTTTCTCCTCCTCACTTCGACTTTCACGATATTATATTATTGTTCGTTGTTATTTCAATTATATCATTTCTTTGCTTTACCTCTGTTTTTCTTCCTCTCATTTTTCCCCTCCTTCACCTTCTCCATAAACTCATCTCGTAATCGTTTTTTATCCACGTCCCTAGCGTGTTATTTAATTATCCGTAACCGCTGAGCTCGAACAACCCCAATTACGTACAGAATCTACAACTTTTTTCTCTGTAAATTAATCCTCGCAACGATCACGTCATAATTACGACTGCAATTCGCATAATAAAATACAAAAAATAAAAACAGAACAATAACTCTGCCTTTCGGAAAACATTAATGACTTATCTCATCTAAAGTTACCTCTGACAATTATCGGATGAAAAAACGAATTCATCCCTACCGACTACTGAGCAATCTCCACGCAGTGAAGCTTCTTTCCCACGTCAAATAAATCACTCGTAACGTATTTAAATTCGAAAAAATTGAAACAAAAAATTGTCTCGCACGCGCAAATCCGCGCTAAAAACGTAACTTGATATCAAGGTAAGCAACTGACGAGCGGCCTCATAACGCGAAACGACGTCGCGGTTCGATTTCTATTAGCCTCCGCTCTGACCGTGGCAATAAACGAATATCCGTTCATCCCGGGGGTGGGGGTGAATATTTTCCAAGGGAGTAATTAGCCGGGCGCATTATAAGGGTCGTGACCAAAAAGTCCCGAAATTATCCGTCGCGGGCGGGAACCGGGTGGCGCAATTTGCTCGGCTGCATAATCAAACGATATCGCCGGTGAGCATCTCCCGCTTCATCCCTCTTTCGACCCCTTCCTTCCTTCCTTCCTTCCTTCCTTCCTTTCCCCGGGCAACGTGGGGATCTTCCTATTAGCACGGCACAGGTCAACGTCGGTGGCTCACGTAATCCGGCCCGTATCGTCCGGTTAGGGTCGCCTCGTTTTCTCCCGCCATCGGCCAACGCGAAAACTTTTACGACGAGGAACGTACGAGTGCTTGCACACGCTCTTTTTATTGTTTGAACGCGTTACGCTCCCGCTATGCGGCATCGTCCGACCCACATTCCAGCCAGCTTTTCCACTCTCGGACTGCCGCGGATCCTAAAGCCGAATTTTTCCAACCCTTTCCAGCCCGATGCCGAATCCTTTCGTACTTTTCAACCCCGTCTCTTTTTGAGAAAAGGTTTTTTGTCCTGGAATTTCAATAATAGTACGTTATGTAACGAGGGAATAATCGAATTTTATTCTTGTGTGGCGTTTCTGTTACACGTTTCCGTCGCATTCGCGAAATTAGTCCCACCAAATTCCACGTACCGAGTGCTAAGATGTTATACGTCAGTATCAAAATATGGCCTCATATTTCCCGCATATCTCAGGGAATAATATACCACTTTTATCCTGCTCATCAGATAAAAAATGTTATTTTGGTTGAGTCGGAAAAAAATAGTCTATCCATCCGGGTCTTTCGATGATCCTTTTTCAATTCGAAAAAACTGCCCGGTATTGAAGAATTATGATAAACACTTAAAATGGTCTCTACTGGGTTTATAAGGCTAAAGTGCGCTGTATGCAAAGAGCATTTTCATACGTGCATTTGGTGTCGTATTTTTCATACATCAATTCAAATTCCCGTTTCCGAATCAGATCACTGCTAATAGCGTCAATAACGTGATTCGGGCATATGGCAAAGTCTTGATACCCAAAGTGGAGCCGTACGTGAAAAGTTTCAGGATGGAAACGGATGTCTGGAATTTGTATTGTGCCGTATCGGGTACGATTTTGAACGTAACTACGAGTTCGGTATCTATTTGTGACACCTCGCGGGTTTCGGGAAAGGACGCAAGAGGCGAGTCGCGAGAGGCGTTAAGTCGCGAAGAAAACCATTCTGACGACAAATTCAATCCCGTAGCGTTTCACCGAGCACCGTTTCAATATCGCGGTGAAACGATGAAATATCGACATCATCATCCCCCATACTCTTCAGGAGGTAACCACGAAAAATCTTCTTCACCTGTCGCTAAGTCACGCGACGTTTGATGCCTACTGCACATATCCTTATACTCAACTGCGTCGCGACGATGAATTTTCGCTTCCATGTTGTGTGAGGCGACTTGGAAAAAACAGGAACACGTGTTTCTGGGGAAAATTGTAATACGCGAAATTTCTGCAGTACGGCTTCTGGGAAATGGAAAAGCTGATGATGATCGCAGGTCCATATCATTAAGCTCGCTAAAGAAGTGCCCGAGGTGAACAACAAAAAACATTGGATGTGTATTTTTTCAGACTGCTGATTTAGCGGTGAAAACTTCCCCTGCAGTTTAATCACCCGGGAAAATCAATTTTTTAGAGTTTTTCGATGATGCTGTTCAATTTTTTGATATAACCAATTGAACGTTATTCCCTATATCAACTTTTAGCCTCATAGGTTGCATCTGTTATTCGTTGGCGTGGTTTTACCCCTTAAACGATGATGAAAATCGGTGAGGTACAACTCGGGTACTTTCGTTGTCAGTGCCGGCGCTGGGACACCTTCGTTAGACTTGTCGAATCCATCCGTTGCAGGTGGAACCATTACCCAAGACGGATCTTGAGAGGAGTTATTCCGAGTGCATCTGGCTCTGAAGGAATTCTTAACTTTCTTCCAGCTTCGCTCTTCTCCTTCTTCTTCATCTTTTTTTTTTCAAATTCTGCTTCTATTTTTCGTCTTTTCCGGCATTTACTACCTAGCTCATAGCCCAAGCAATGGAGAAAAATAAAAATAATAAATATGAAACTTTTGGGATTTGGTAAAAATGTCTCTTCTGATCTGTAAGTCAGCCTACTATGTTTCAAAAATTTCATATTTATTAGTTTCATTACATGAAATTTGGCCTTCGTTTACAATTAATTACAATTTGAAATAATATTCTCATTATTTGGGAATCAATTCCAGTATTATGTAAGTCGTTTATTTAGGTGAGATCATCGTGTGTTCAGGAATCATTGAACCGTACGATAAAACTCCTCCCATAATCCAATTTGAGACATTCAATTTTCAATTCAAAGCCAGAATAAACATATCAAACATAATTCAAAAATTTCATATTTACTATTTTCATTCCCTGAAGTTTGACCTTCGTTTATAATTAGATTGTGAGATACTGAGTACCTTGTAATCGACTCCAGAATTGCGCAAGTTGTTTATTCAGCCAAAATTGTTGTGTGTTCACGTGTCGTTGAATCGTAAGGTGTAATTCCGCTGACAATCCGAAAATCCTTTAAACATGCCTATCACGTAATTCGACGTCAAACGATCTGAGTTGACGTATGTTCGGTAGCTCAGTTGACAACGATGAGTAGTTATATAATTTGGTGTTACGATGAAAGATTTCAGCTAGTCTAGAGGTAATCGCGAAGCAGACATCATTCTGCTTCGCTTCTAACGTCCACTTGAAAGTTCGCAACTAATATTCCAGGCATTCAAGTGTTATCGAATCTCGAAGAAGTAAGTCATTTTGACTTTATTCCGTTATATTCTTTTTCGCTTTACAGTCAACTCGACCTTATATATACGCCGACGAATGAACATTCTGTACCGTAATTCAATTGTAGCAGTAAATTTTCATTGAGTTCTCAGGACTTTCAGGTTTGAAATACTGTATCACAGAACGTTTCAAAGTTTTAGACATACTCCTGATCTTTACATAGATCATTATTACTCTGGCAACGATGACGTACAGCTTCAGCCCGCCGAGTACCTGCAACGTGTCCCTACCGGGACCGACGTTTCAAAGCCTCTGCAATGCTTCGGCAATATTGGTTTTCATGTCCCTTCTGGATGAGTTCACGCGAGTCGATGAAAAGGTTTCCGGTATATGCGAGCGAATCACATCAATAAAAGAACCTGCCGACGTGTACGACTACATTGTAATTGGCGGTGAGTTAGTTGACGATACGTGGAAGCTTGTTTCGATGTTCGAAAAAGTAAATCGTATGTCGACCCGATAAAATATTGGGACAATTGCGGCTTTTTTACAATAGGTGGAGGTGCGGGTTCCGTGGTGGCCGCCAGACTGAGCGAAGTGCAAAACGTAACAGTCCTGGTTCTGGAAGCTGGTGACGACGAGTCAGCAGTCGCGCAAATTCCTAGCCTTACTCTGGATTTGATAGGTAAGAGAATAACGAACACAACTGACTCTTCCAACAGCTGATGACAACAATTCGAGAATAAGATGAACGCAATGTCTTCAGGGTCCGAAACCGATTGGAATTATGACACGTCAAACGAGACCAATTGCTGCATGTCTACAAATGGCTCCTGCTCCTGGTCAGGGGGGAGATCTCTCGGGGGTAGCACAGTCATCACGGGAATGACATACGCGCGAGGCAATCCTACCGACTTCGACAACTGGGCTGCAATGGGCAATGAGGGATGGTCGTACAAGGACGTGCTACCATTTTTCCTAAAGTCGGAAGACAACGGTGAAATCGATCGGGTCGGAAGAGAGTACCATGCGACAGGTGGACCGCTTTCGGTCGAGAGATTTCCCTACCAACATCCCCTTGGTTACACCATATTACAAGCAGCCATTCAGTCAGGGTTTGGCGTAAGCAACGACCTGAACGGCGAGAAAAGAACCGGTTTCTCGATCCCGCAGGCAACACAAAAAAAAGGAGTTAGACGTAGTAGCGCAAGGGCATTTTTGTGGCCGGCTAGAAATCGCAAGAATCTCGACGTGTCTCTGAACTCTTACGTGACTAAGGTCGTCGTTGAGAATGATCGAGCGGTCGGTGTCGAGTATTACAAGGTAATATCATCATGCGATCCTGAATATCATAGATATGCAATTCCAAAGACCAACTTGGTGGATGTCAAGGTCGCGACTTGAGTTCTTGTGAAATTCACGAATTTCACTGCACTTTTGAATTTTCCGCAGAACGGGGATCTAAAGACGGTGAAGGTAAACCGAGAAGTCATCCTGTCTTCAGGTGCTATCAAGACACCACATATTTTACTCCATTCCGGCATCGGGCCGAAGGATCATCTGACATCGTTCGGCATCGATGTTGTCAAGGACTTGCCTGGCGTCGGGATGAATCTTCATGACCAACCGGGCTTCTCTATCCCATTTACCGTGAACGAACCCGACGTCTACTATAACAACTGGGCCACCGCCACTGAGTATTTGGCTTTTCAGACAGGTCCCTTGTCCAGTGCTACACCTATCGAGATCACGAGCGCATTGGCGAGTAACGAAACGTCGGACGACCACCCGGACATCCAGATCTACCCCACTATTAGCCCCACGAACTGTGCACCGGGTGAAATCGATGCTTTGCAGAGCACGGGAAAACAAACCATCACTTTTACAACGACATACACGCACGTCAAGAGTAGAGGTACTGTGACGTAGGAAAAGAAAGGAACACGTACATATCATTGTAATTTTACCAACATCGACACCTTGTGTTTCAGGACGAATCAGCCTAGCTTCGAACGATCCTTTTCAGGACCCAATTATATGGGCCAATTACTTAGACGATGATAGGGACGTGAATGGTCTTCTTCAAGGCATAGAACATATCTTGAGATTGGCGGATACTGAGGCCTTCAAAGTTCAAAACTTCACCATGGCCGCCACAGTAATCGAGGCTTGCTCCAACTTCACTTTTCCCAGCTCTGAGTATTGGGCCTGTGCAGTGCGACAAGATACTGTTCCTCAGTTTCACCAGGTTGGTAGCTGTAAGATGGGACCATCATCCGACCCGTTAGCAGTGGTTGACTCCCAGTTACGAGTTCATGGTATAACCGGTCTTCGAGTTGCAGATGCCTCCATTATGCCTCAGGTAAACATTTCGGTCGTAGATGTACAGATTATAATTGTTCGAGACTTGTGACGTGGAAATATGTGATAACGAGAAATACAATTACAATTCTTATCAAAGGTGACCTCGGCCAATGTTGGGGCGCCAACCATCATGATTGGAGAACGTGCCGCCGATTTTATCAAGAAAGCTATGTATTCGACCGATTGCTCGAAGAACCTGAAGCTCTAGATGTCTGTTCCAACTTGAAAACATATTCTTGTTAGTTAGCAATGAAAAATAAGCCGATGAATATTTCTTTCCTTGTCAAACCGGCTAACGCAAATTTCATTTCGATCCTCTCTTCACTTATCACTGCGATGTTTATTACATGCCAATGATTCAATGTGACTCAACAAGGTCAATTTCACCATCTGTAGTGGAGAATGTTATTATACCTATGAAAATTAAAGATAATTATGAAAATATGAATAAAATCAAATTGCAAAATTTGGATTCTTTCTCAGTTGTGGGTCAATAATTCCAGCCAAGAAGGTTTTAAGCTAAGTGAAACTCGCCCCTCAACCTTGGATTATTAAACTTTTATTTTTGGCATCGCTTGAGAGTCGTTTGGTGGTGCTTGGTAGTCTTATTTCAAGGTTTGGTGGTGCATGATTTACCTTTTAATACAGAAAGACAATTATCGATGCGGGATGATCGAAGACGAAGACGTGTAACAATAATGTGATAAGAAAATGGCGAACCCACAAGTTTTTTTAGTTAGTTAAAAATTCCAAGGAAATCTTCAGAAATGTTCATAGAACGTTTTTATTGTATCAAATATCTTGATAAATTATTCCAGAGCAATTCGTGACCAGGATGTAGACGAATCCATGATAAAAAATCTTTCTCAGTGGGGAGTTTGCAAATCGTGACACGGCTGCTCTTGAAAAATGAACAGCCTCAACAATCCTGATGCGATGTGGTCGAGGCGTCCCGAGCAAAAAGGCTGAGCTTTTTCATTCATCCCGACGGTTTTATGCACGGGTTGTTTGAATTTTTGAGAGAAAATAGCTGGGACCCGGTGAAAATGTTGCCAGCTTGTACGCCGAGAAGGCGTGGGATCTGAAATAAGAGGAAGGTGGACGTACGAAGATATAAAAACTATCGAGGTATATAAGGTATATCTCGGCATAAATAAGACATTTATTCTCAAAGTGGCGGCGAGGAGGCATTGCGCCAAAGAATGGAGGGAAACTATTTATGTAAAACATAAGAAACAACTTGAGGGGCCAACAGTCCTACCCCCAGACACGGGGTCGCCTAAACTTTCACCCTTAAATAGTATTATTTGTCTTTCCATCCACCCCAGGATTTATTCCCTCGCATAAAAACGTAACTTTGATATTTGTATCGCTGTATAGCACACAACGCGTCTTCGTTTCACTCGCGGTTTCGCCTATCACGACGGAATATAACCAACTTGCTAAAATTTTATTACACAAGGACCGACGCGACGTCAAGAAGTAAAGAAATAACAGACGTGGCTGGACTCACGTTTATATCATAACTTTCCTAAACAGGTACTCACTTCTTTGCGAGCATTAACTAAGGGGGAAAAAATACTTGAATACAACACCGACTCGAATGCTTTAAATAAACTCTTATTCAGACAGTTTCTAATTCCCCTGTAAGCCGATTGTACAACTTCAATTATACCCCGTATTGTTTGCCGTACAGCTCCAGCGTTCCACGTCATTCAGCAAACTGGAATAACGCAAAATTTTCATTACATACACTTTGCAGAATTATTCCTACGCCTATCGATGAAATTCGATAAAATCATAATAACCAACTAGTGAAGAAAACTGCGGAAAATTCGTGCCGAAGGAATTTGCGAGTTACGATTTAACGAGAAGAGTTCAATCACTTTGAGATCGTTCTAATAAGAAAACTTTCTCCAAAATCGTTGATTCCCATCGTCCAGCAGAAACGTTGTTTCGTCTCTGTCCACCGTCGTTGTCCATACGAACGATACTTTCCCTGTCCTTGATATCCAAACAGCTTATCTCAACTCCAATCGAGCCTGACTCTGATCGCATTCGGTCGTCGCCTAGGAATAGCTGGTGGAAGGAAATAACCGCACAGCCAGGCGGTTCGAGCCGCTCCACCTTCGACGCGACGGTTTCTCACGCTCATTGGCAATATCTGAATTCGTCCCCTATTGAATCGACGGTTTCAGCCTGAACACCGACGTACGACATACCGACCATGCACACGGACGAACGGACGCCCGCTATTCCCTTGTCGTACAACTTGCCGGGGCCTCGATCCTCCGCACCTTCGCCCTCTGTTCCACCTACGCGCGAATACTCCTCAATTCGGGCGAGCTGCTCACGTGTGCGTGAACCGAACCGCACATATCCACGTACGATTCGTACTGTGACCAACCCCGCGGACTCGTGCTCAACGGGCGCAAAACCGCACTTGCAATTTAGAGTTGAATCCGTAGGTATTTCACTACGGTTTAAATGATGGCGGCGTGAGGTTGACTTTTGATAAATATCACGTCGATGGTGATACGACGATATGTTTGCATTCCTCGAATTATACTCGATCGATCGCTTGCTCAGAGCGGACCTTAAATTGCTTCGTCAAAAACGATGCGTTATTTTTATTTATTTTTTTCATTATTTTGGCTTATTATTGGCTTTTCACCTCTTTCGACACGTTCGCGAATTCAATTTCCGATCCGATCCTGTACCAGCCATTTTCAGCAACCATATCCCGACGTGAAAAATCCTTAGCAAGCGCGTTCGAAGTTCAGTTTACTCGCCATTTCTTTCACATCTCGTGAACATGATGAGGATAATCGACGCGTCTTACCACTGTACCGATTCAGTTTCCATCCGTTATGCAGTTTGAGGGTAGTAAAATTCACCCTTGTTCCAGAGTTACCGAATTAGGTTGGAGATTTGTTCACGCTCCATCCCGACCTGGCTTTACCGCAGAATCCGGTTCCCGTCAAGAGTTCAAGGATTCCGATAGAGCGAGTCCCAGACCGTAAATAGAGGCCTCTTTCCGCCGGGGCGCGTACACTGGGAAATTCTTTGTCAGGTGTACGTAGCTTTCCTTAAGCGGTAAGGAAAATGTGAATATAAGAGGAGCGAGAATTTCTCGAAAGAAGTGTGGAAGTAAGGAAAACGCGTTTCAGTGCAGCGAGCAGCTCTGCAGCGTAAGAAAAGAAGAATAGTAGAAGCTGAAAAATAACGGGGAACACAGCAGTTGGAAAATGTAATGTCGGGTTTGGCGTGCTTCGCACAGGGAGAGAATTGAATGGGAGAAAAAGCGGAGCGAGCTGGTTCGCCGGACTCGCAGGGATGCCGGGTGCTCTTTGAGCCCCGAGAAGACGACGTGCTTTTCGTGACAAAAGAAACAGCATCGTATAAACAGCTTTTCTTTGCTCCTCCACCAAAACCTTTCATCTCTTCATACGCGCTCACTCTCTCTCTCTCTCTCTCTCTCTTCCTCCCTCCTATGAAGTTGGCCATAAAATATTAGTGGCCGTGTTAGTAGCTGTGTTAGTCACCGTAAACAGAACTCGCTTCTCACTGCAGCCACTTTCCAGCTCTCCTTTTTCACCGAGCTTCGCTTTTTCTGCCCGGCGTTTCCGACCCCGGCAGATACATATATAAATATATATATGTATATGTATATGTATATGTTGTATATATACATACAATTTTGTCAAAGGCTCTTTGGGGGGAAATATATTGCTGACGGTTTCGAGCGACGTAATTGACCGGTCAAGATCTCCTCGAGATGTCAGGATGAAAATTGATCGAGCCTAGAAAAGTGTCGATTACCCTCTCGATCTATCAATGTCTGCGCTATGCGTGGTTTGTTTCTTCGCGAAGAATCGGTGAACGGGATTTCAAATTAGTCGAATTTGTTGAACGAAACTTCGTAGCCGGTTCGAAAGTTGGTCGATAAAACGCGAACGACTTCGAGACAAACGCAATATAAGCGATTTTCTTTCTAGAATCTGTATAACGCGATATATCTAATCAATTCGATGAAATCGGGAACCAGAGGAATGGAGGGAAAAAAACCCATGCGAAGACCGAGACCGAGTCGCTGGTTCGATTTTTTTGCCAAATATCTAATTATACTAAAACGAGTCAAACAACGCGAAAATAATGCGCTGCAATTGTTAGCGAGGATGTCTGCCGATATACATGTATTCACTGGAAGAATATCGAGGGTGGAATATACGCGGCGAATCGGGAAGTGATTTCGTTTCGGAATCAAACGGCGTTACAAATTGTTTTACGAAGGACCAATTTGGGCAGGGGGAAAGAGTTTAAATTGATTCGAACGCTAATCCGAGCTTCGAGTCCCGCTGGAAAAGTCATTCGGCGTGTTTGATATCGTTACGTTTTACAATTATTCCCCGCGGTGTCTGCAGGAAAACCGGCACCAGTCCGCGTCATTTAACAAATTTAATTAACGCTCGTTCAACGAACCGAACGCCCGAATCTGCCTCAGCCCTGCAGCACATTCTCGTTCTCATAATTGATCTTATGACGTTCACCGAACCAGCACCCGAAATTTCCCCGGCTTAGGCAGCCTCGGATCTCCTGAATACTATCACTCATTTGCCCGAATTGAAACCCAACTCACCGCGTGGTTGAAGTTGAACGAAACGTTGCGGAAACCTTGCTAAATCATGCTCATTAATTTTCATCTCAGTCACAAGAACGGAAATTTCAAAATTTTTCGAATTTTTTAACTTTCTCACAACAAAAGTTCTGGACTTTTTTTTTTTATCCCGCTTCAACGAAATTCGATGTTTCAGAATCGCAAGCATTTCTCTGTACAAACCATTAATTAATTTGATCCTCCACGGTATAAAAATGTTGTCGTGTTATTTTTTACTTTTATTTCTTTCTCTCAATCTACAGCACTCAAAATTGGACCATGGTTTAAATCTTCCGACACTTCCCGGCTTTTCCATATATGCTGAAAAAAAAATGCGAAACAATTCCATCCAACCGATTCTGCGTGCAGGGTGCGGATGGATGGCGAACAATGGATTAATCCAGCTATCTGTACTTCCCTGACGGTTCTAAGTAACCCACGTTTAGTCTGTTTCCGTTATCGGGTTTGGATAGTAGTCCCGGTAACCTGCCCGTCTGCTCCGGATGGCACAGGTATCGATCAGGTAAGAAAGCCTCGTGACAATCGGGGTGAATGAAGTGTCTCCGTTTGCAGTATTTTGAGCAAATAATCCCGCCTCGGAGCTGGAAGGAAGGAAGGTCCTGGGAGGATCCGAATGGCGTACATATATATCGTCTCTTCCTCGCTCAGTGGACATCGTAATCGAGCCACTCCCCGAGACAAACAGCCAAGCCCTTTTCCTCGTCCGATTCCCCGTCATCCGACCAGCTGTCAGTCCTTTGGTCCGTGTCCTTTGCTGTCCTTTTTCCGGTTTCTCCAATCCGCAGCGTCGCCTCGTTGCCGCGGCTCGAGGACCAATTTTGCATCAGTTTTTCTCTCCGTTTCGGGTACGTATAAACGTCGGCCGGTAAAAAATTCTAATCACCGCGGTATTAGTCAGTCGCCGAGAAGATTGAGGAGAGTAGTGGTAAAAGCTTTTAGGATCCTGGCATGGCGGTTCAGGAGAAAAGTGAACAGCGATTTTTTCGGCCTGTATCTTC
Organism: Neodiprion lecontei; assembly: GCF_021901455.1. Lineage (NCBI taxonomy): Eukaryota > Metazoa > Arthropoda > Insecta > Hymenoptera > Diprionidae > Neodiprion > Neodiprion lecontei. The sequence goes on along the minus strand of NC_060260.1, from coordinate 36,417,379 downwards.
TTTGAAAAAAGGAAAACTACCGTATCTTTTCTGAGGATACTTTTGACAGCTGGTAATGTCCTTACCGATCCACGTTCCATGGACGAAAATGACCATCCGTGCAGCTTGAATTCCTTCCGAAATTCTTCAGTGACTTTCAAGATCGTCTGCACGGTACAAGTCTGAGAAACCGGGGTTGAATTTCGAACGCTGAATAACGAGGTACTCACATTGCGCAGGGATGAAATTACGATAATTAAGCTTGAAGAGACCGCGCAAAAAACGTTTGAAAAAATCGCTCACATGACACGTAGGTACGAAACTGTTCAAAGTATATCGCGTGTAACTGATTCCGAGAAGACTTGGCACGCTGCTGAAAGTTTCGGTTCTAAGAGTGAGTCTCGCGCTGACTTGCGCGGTCAGAATAAGAAAGCGATAGACTGTCTCAGCATCGCTCAGCTTTGTTTGTCCGGAGCGATTAGCGTCGTGGAATCGATATCCCAGTTCGAAGCGAGACAGATTGGATATCTGGTAGGTAGTGGATACGCGCGTCAATCCCACGGGAAAGGGGAATGGGAATGGAAATGGGAATGGGAAGGGGAAAGCAAGCGAAGTCGGAGGAAGTGAATGGGACACGGGAATTCCATCTGGATTTATTAAAATCAAATCCGTTTAATGTAAAGCAGGATAAGCCCCCTAAAAGCAAGCCGAGTAGAATCGCGGGACGGATTCTAACCGCGATTGGCTCCGCGGAGTGAATCCGAACGTGTTAAATGAACGAGCCGGCGGAATGAATTGGCGAGTGTTTCATAGCTATAGCGATCAGACCGAGGCTGAAGACGCGATGTCGAGGAACCCCGCTCGATATTATTTAGTCACCCTTATTTATTCAGATCCGGGTATCATTATGCCGCCCTATCGCTGCCCAGGATCACTTCAGATTCGCGAATCCTTGAGGAATCCTCGAGCAGTCTTCGTACCTTCACCCTTTTATCATTTTTTACCCTATACGTCATGTTGGGTTTGGCAGCGAAGCCGAAAGAGGAGACGTTTCGTTTGTGTTGGAAATGATTGAGTCAGCGAAATCTATTGGCAACGACGCGATATTCGAAGAATAGACGATTTTTTGTCGGATCGAAATAGAGAGCTTTGGTTATTATCCCGCAGGATACTGCCGGCCGTTTTTTTGTTCAACAGCTGTACCCATCAGGAGCAGATTTATTAATTAGAGTTCAGGAAGAATCGAACTGTCCAGAGTGAGTGTCTCGAATTTCCCGGGAATCTATGTATCCAGTACGTGTAATAAGGGAAAACGTACGATTTTCAGACTTTTTTCATCCCCTTCTGGAAAATGACGTGAGCATAATAGGTGGGCAGGGATCGACTTGCGAGGGTGGACCCAAATTCGGGTTAAACAGCGGGCATGTGCCATTATTATTACGAAATATTTCCATGAAATTTTTCAATTTTAGAAGACCTCACAGAAATATAATGCGAGACTCTCGGAACGCCGAGGATCGAGGATCCTTGAGGACGTACAAGTACGATCAGGGGTGTTCATAATCCGTAGTACCGGGAACGGCGTGTTTCGCATAAGCCCGGCACTTGACAGGTGAGATTGAATACATTCAAAAAATTATACCGTCTTCAGTCTCGCGCATAAATATGCATGCGACAAGGGTGATAAAATTCACGCGTATATGTATAAGTATCACGCAGCTGATCCGAAACTCGATCAACGAACCGACTTTCAAATATCAAGGCGATGACTCTTCGCTACGACACGTGCATGCATTTTTCATACGAAGAGTAGGTACATTAAACGGCGACGATTCTTATCACTCTCGCGAATCATTCTTTTGCCGCATATTTAGGAAGATTAAGTTCTATTCGCAGCTTTTAATACATAACCGACAAAATTAGGAGACTCAAGGGATGTGAGAAAAGCGTCGGAGGAGGTGGGGTAACGTTAAGGATAAAGTTCGCTTTTAGGGATGTAACCGAACGGCGGGCTAGACGTGAAAGGAATCCAAATGATTTCCGAGAGACGAACTTAATTTAATATACCTATACCTGCGGCGGCGGCTCAGTTTCAGAGATATTGGATCTCCCCTCCCTCACCCTCCTTGCGACGAACGAACGGAGAAGAAAAATATAAAAGAAAGGCAAGAGATAAAGAGAGAAAAAAAAAAATAAATAAAAATTAGCCAAGTACGAGCAGCGACTGTCGGGAAACCGGAAAAGCGGCGAACCGCTGAAGAAGAAGGTAATTATATTTGTTCCGAAGCGTATTATCCTATCCGTCCGTTCGACGTGCCTCGCGATGCTGCGGGGTACGGATGTAAAACTCGGAGGGTGGTTCGAGCAGAGCCGATATCGTGTGCAATTGCATTTTGCGCTAGAATAAAAGGCTGGAGGAATAAAACAGAAAAATAAAAGAAAGTGAAATAAAAAACAGAGAGGAAAAAAAGTCGGTGGCAGTAAAGAACATTCAGCACGATTTATTGATTTTTATTTATACCCATTGTACGCGCTATCGGTTGGTAATAAATGAGGCCGAAACTGCAGTGGGTGTACTATAGGTGGATATAATAAACGAGGGGTACCGGTATAAATTTATAGAGTGCAGTTGTTGACGGCACGTGGCAGAGTGTTTTGCCATTTTAATTAATCACGAGCTGAAACAAAACTCGGAAAGACCGGGAGTTCAATGATCCGATAGCGATTGTACCGGCAACAATGGTCAGATATAAAATACAGCGAGAGATAAAGTCCCGGGATCTATATCCGTGATCAACGCGTTGAACAACAAACCCGCGTTGCGGTTTATAAAAACATATTTCACCCCGTGGGCTGCGGGTTAAATCGCATCGCTAGTCGGCCGATCGTTAACCGGCCGGTTAATTCCGATCTTCCGCAATCGATTGGAAGTTAAATTAAAAGATTAATGATTAAAAGAGAAATCGGAGGGTTTTTTATCGGGTCACGATTGCTGGATGACGACCAGCGGATAGTCTTGCTTCTTTCTGGCGGTGCGGATACGATCCGGAATACGCGGTTAGACTGGAGAAAAGGGTAGAAATGCCGAGCCGAGGACGTGAAGAAGAGGGAAATAATAATTCCAAGAAAGCCTCGCGGCGCGATGAGGTTGAAACGTGCCTTATTCGCTAACGATGTTGGTTATACACGGGGAATAAAAAGATACAACAAGGTATTAAAAAGATAAAGAGGGGAGATCGAGGGGAAGAAAAAGAGAGCGAATGAGAAGACGAAGAAGAAATTAAGCAAATATACGAGTGATGAATACACTCTGGTTAGAGCGATAAAACTTCTCACTCTCGACATTCGGTTATATAGTCGGTTAGTCCTGAAATAAAAACACAAATCCTAACGCTTTACGAGCGGCTAATTGATTTACGAGAATGCAGCTCAACCGAGGCGCCCATACTCGACATGCGTTGTATACTGTACGTCTGTGCGTAATTATTAAATAAAAAAAACTCTCATTCATAAACCAACGATGTCCGTGGAGCGATTTTTCATCGAGCTGTACGAGTGGTTCATTCGGTTTTTCTACTGCAATAACTCGTGAACAAATACATTTGTCATAAATTTAATGAAGGAAAAGTGGCAGATGGTTTTCGGACGCAGATTTCAGGCAAATTCTTCTTCACGCATTCTACCGATGTATCGAGTCGCTTGGTGATTAGCCAGTGAACCGAGAAGAGACCCGAGTGTCACACTCGTCGAAATATGGACGATCAGTTGACTAATTAAAGCCGACGTAATGTCAATAGATGAAAAATTTTACTCACCGTTGGCGTAAAGTCAGCAAGACCGTGGATGTTCGCCCGAGGATGTGGTAAAGACTTTAAATAAGCCAAGTCGAAGCTGTTGCCGAATCTTCTCAAGAATGTGAAGATCAGAGCAACGCTGAAACAAAGATCAATTATCGTATAGAACTTGCAACAGTGAGTATAAGAGGATAAAAATGTCTGGTAATTTTCGAAGCGGTGAAATTTCACCGAGCCAGAAATTCATGGAACTGAAAATCTTGGATCATTCGGAATTTCGATGTTTCAGATTTTCAAATTTTCTCATTTTTACACTTTCGTAAGTTTGACTTGTCTCAGTTACAGTCTTTCGGGACCTTGAGCGTCCGGTTTCGAATCATTCGAAACTCTGATATTTCGTCAAAGTTTGATTATTTTACGTGAAGTTTCTCCACCGAAGAATTCGGAATTCGGTATTTTCGGAACTTTTCAAGTACGGGATTCCCTCCTGACCTCATCCACTTAATTTTCAGCCAACAGCGAGTGAAATGTGAATCGACCGAGCGCTGCTCGAGGAAACACATCGACGGAGAAAAGTACGAAGCAACGATTACATCGCAGCCGCGCATCAAGCACGCGAACTTGAATGCACATGGATGGCGGGCATTAATTACTGGAGATAATTACGTCGTCACCCGCACCTTGGTGCGAGGGTGAAGGTTTACTGTGATAGCGGAGTATCCAATATCCTGGTTAGTTACCGCGCCCTGCACCGCGTCTCCATGATATCCATACATGCGGCAAACTTCTACCTTGCATATCCCTGCAGTACACTTTATGCACATGTGCAAGGACTACCGACGTGACACTCGCCCGCATATGTGCGTCGAAGACTGCACTGCGGACATGCATATGTACCGGTTATGTACCTACCTACCTGCGGTGCACATGCCCATGATGCAGACACCTGAGGCCCCGGCTACGCGTACATACGCGAGTTGTTATTATTACAGCTCAACTTCGCACCCACCAGCGACGCTCTCTGCTGCAGCCATCACGCCTTCGATATAACCTCGTGAATGTCTCCTGTTCCCGGATTTGAGAGATCAACGGGACGTGCGATACAACGGTATAAATCTCGATCCGTTTTACCGTTTTCATTCGGATCCCGAACTTGGTTTATTTTATAATTAATACTTGCGGGCGTGAGTTTGAGGAGTGACGGTTTAACGAATCCTCTGAAGATTTTTACGTACACCCGTAAACAACCAGCCGTCGCATACAAGGAATATAACAATTTTGTAGTTTAATCATTTCATAAAAGCTCCGCCGACGTGACACGCGTCGGCTTTATTACCTCAGGGAACAAGTGTTCGAGCACCCTGAACCGTTTGACGCACAGTTTGCGGCCCGGCTGAACGATGTCTATCAAAGAATATTGCTCTTACAGAGGGTAATAGTGGAAGTGTAATTTGCAACCACAACTTGAATTGCCTACTCACTGATGTAATGACTTCCACAGAGAAATGGCGCCTCGGGTCTTTCAGTTGCAGCACTGTCGTTTACTTCCATGGCTTTCTTCAATTTCTCTCTTCCTTCAATTATTCTGCGTCCAAGATACTTCCAAGTCTTGCTGAACGTTCGGTTGAATAACTTTTTGGGTAGGGTTGGGATAGGTAGGAGTATAAAACGCGAAGGGTGAAAGCCTTTATTCGTCTCAAGGATGTTACCGACTTGGAACGTTTCGAGTAATACCGCGACGTTTTTGCACTAGGATGTACGCAGCGAGGATAAAGCGTACACGAAGGTTGCGTCTTGAATAAAGGAAACACAAGCTCAAAGCTCCGCCGAAGTGAGCTTAGCGTTTTTGATGTAATAAGCATTTCGAGCGATTCAATGACGAACGGTATACTCGTATGTACGTATCGTCATTCAAGACAACATACAGCGAACGTGATATTCGGAGCGTTGATGCCGGCTGGAACAGTAAACGTCCTCGAAGTTCGTTATAATTAGCTATTTCTGAGAAATGGCAAGACGCGTTGCTCTTTCTCATGCTCCCTGTTGTTTTCATCGCGATTTCATTCGAGCCCGAGCACCGTGTGAAATATAGAATATAATATACAGCATATTTACATAATATCTTCATTTAACGGTCGTTAACGAAGATTTACCGCAGCCACTTTCCAACACTTTCGGCACGAGCTTCAGCTCGTCGAGACAAGGAGTCGCAGCTGTGGAGGATAAGACGAACAGTCGGCATTAAGCAGCGTCCTGAGCATTCTTAGTAACTGGTAAGATTCCAGACTACGTGAGGTAATTACGAATACAATTATCCCGTCTACAGAGAGCGATGGTAATTGTTGATAACGTCAATGAAGCTGCCAAGAGGCGAGGATCATCCCTCGGCGTCAATCACAACGATGTTACAAGCGAGAGCTTTCGGGATCCTCGGAAAATGTTGATGATAATTACGACCTTCTCTTAGAACTCGAGCACTTGTAATTTCCCGATGGAAAATTCGGCTCCGAAAACTTGAGGCTAAACTCCTCAGGCATTTCGATGTTGTATTTTGGCGGCTCAAAAGTTTCCTCATATTCCATCCAGTCCAAACAAGTAGGTACCGTCTTCTCCTTCTACATATCTCGACTTTTCCAACATCTTCGGTTCAAATCGAGTCTTGTATTCGTTGGAAGTGAGCAGATGGCAAGTATTGCGGACTGAAAACGAGGCTGGAGGGCTTGTTCGACAAAAATTGACACTTTTCGGTACCAATAACCGGCGTGTGTACTCGACTGCCTCGACCAAACTTGCAGACCTGAGTTAGTTGCGCGTAAGTTGAGAGACGAGAGAGACGCTCGGTGGTAAGACAGCTACCAATTGTTCTCAACATTGCCTGTAACAAGACTTGTTAGACCAGTTTCCTAGTACACGAGCACAACTCATCCGAGAAGTTCGCTCCATTCACACCCAGGGTTTCAATCGCCGCCGGTCTTGTTCCCGGCGCCAAATCTTGTGCCGACGAGTTATCGTTGAAGGGTTCTTACGGCCGGTGATCACGCCACCGATTTTGCGGAAAAAACCGACCGTTGGATTCTGCAAGGCGTCCGCTGAATTTACAAAGTCGTATCCAATTCGGTGGCTTACGAAGACGCTTGGTGGCCAGACCACAGGCTGCGTCCTTGGTATTCAATAATTCCTTCTCCGGAGTTTCCACCCGCTCGAGCTGGCTTAAGCATCAACCTCCAGCTGGGAGTGAGCTCGAGTACTCTAAGCCAGAAATTCGAAGCTACACCGTGAACTCGGGAAAAAGTTTTCTTCCAGGGGAGGATGATCCTTCCCTCGTGGCTTGTTGCCGGCTTCTGTACATTCCGGAAATGGGTCATCGAGGCTTCGCCTGGCCGCGGATTACCAGACGGGATAAAAATTACCTGTTCCTAATTATTCGACCATCAGCAACTGCGATTTTTCGTGAAAACTGCGAGGGTGGCGAAGCTTGTCCTTCGGCTGGTTGCAAGAACGTTTTCTCAACCGAGTGCTCATCCACGCGATAATCCAGCTGTATTACGCGTCCCCCGAATTACTCTGGGACTAGTCCAAAATCAGATAGGATTAGGCGACGCAAACCTGCGCCCACGATTCCTATCGTACCTCCATAACTTTCCCTCTTCATGTCCCGTGGACCACTATTCAAGTCTCTTTGAACAGTCTAGCTCTCGTCCTGAGAACACGGGGCGAGACGCGATCGATTTTCAACTCGAGCCCTCATCTTGTCGGTAGTTGTTGGTATCAAGGACGATCTTTTAACCAACATTGGGAGATCAAGAAAATCTCGAGGGATTATTTTCTCTTACAAGGGGAGTGTCAAACTTGGGAATCACAGATTTCCATCACTTTTATATATATTGTAGGGCAGGGTCCCCTCAATAAATATATAAAGCGGCAAGACGCCATTCGTTTTTATTATTGAGAAATTTCAACTCAAAGTTCTATATGTAACTTAAGTAGAAGGAACCTTTTTACCGGTTGCAGCAATGGTTCCGTGGCGTAGCGGTAACGCTCTTGCTTACTGAGCGACTTTATTTTTGATAATATTGATTACTTTGTTATTATAATTATTACAAATCCTATTTTTATCATTTTTTGTATTTTTTCCTAACTTAAAAATAAAAAAATAATTTATAGAAATATTAATTATTAATTATTTATTTTTGTATTAAATAATTTATAAAAAAAAAAAAAAGTAACTCTAACGGAACTTGAACAGCCGTTCGGTCCCTCAGTAAGCAAGAGCGTTACCGCTACGCCACGGAACCATTGCTGCAACCGGTAAAAAGGTTCCTTCTACTTAAGTTACATATAGAACTTTGAGTTGAAATTTCTCAATAATAAAAACGAATGGCGTCTTGCCGCTTTATATATTTATTGAGGGGACCCTGCCCTACAATATATATAAAAGTGATGGAAATCTGTGATTCCCAAGTTTGACACTCCCCTTGTTAGTTATAGTCAGTTGTACCAGCTGCACCGATCCTGGAAATTCCATCAAATCTCTCAAGATTCATTCAAATCTTATGTGGCTTTCGAACCTTCACCGGATCTCACCAAGTGTTATAAAATACTTTCGAGTTCGACAAGTCCAGTGAAAAAATTTTTTTTCAAGCGACTACAACTAATTATTAACTAAAAAACTAACCCTTGCGAATTCCGCCACCGAGTTCCCTTCAACGGAACACCGAGACACGTGTGTTCTTATTTTGGTCCTATTACCGGGGCAAAAAGGTTTACGATCGAATCTACGTTCCCAAAATTCACGCGCTCTACACGCAAATAAGTTCAGCAGTCGGTTGGAAGGCGAGCACTTGGCTCTGTAAAAGTTTGAAGAATCACTTTGCTCGTCGAGTTTCTTTTGGTGGATAAATATTTTGTTAGACAGTTACACGGTGAGATATTGATGGGTATCTACTAGATTCCTCGCCTAACCGACGTATTTTCCGTTGGCATTGGGAGGGAAGGGGGATCGGTGGTGGATCAGCTATACCGATACGGTTGAAAAGTTTTCCCAAGTACCGCGAACGACATGCGGAATTTGGTTTAAAAGCGGATGCAGGATCGTGTTTGGCTATTCAAATAACGAAAAATAAACAGACAGGTAAATATAAGTTTTTGAAGAAGTTAATCCAGAAGCGATGGTTGACGCTGAGTTTACATGTCCCCCAAGACGGAGATTTTCCTAAGCTCGGTGGGTGAAAATTACCACAAGATCGTCGGTACGGCGGGTTAATTCATTCACAGTAATTAAGAAACCGTGAACTAACGGCCAAGTTTTCCAAAAACCCACCCCAAGGTGCAATAACACTCTTGTAACTTAACCACCGTGCATAGATGCCGGGACAGCCGTGCAGCTCATGCATACGCGATGTAACCCCGTAACTTCAACGATATATATATATATCATTCATTACCGATCGAGTTAAGCTGTTGCAGCCCGATGATGACGATCGGAAACTTCCTGCCCACCGTGGAAAATGAAAAAAAAATTAAAATTGGATCTAATTGTAGGTTGCGTATTGTAATACTCGCCAATGCTTCACACCACAGCTTTAAGGGAACGAACGGTTCTTTGAAGAGGCAAAGCTCCCGGGTCAAGGTGAACGGAAAATTTCGAGTAAAACTTTTAGCAAATTTTCAGCTCTTTCACCCTCTTGATAAACCGTTCGATCGAGACCCTCGTCCTGCCTTCGTTTTCGCCGAACTCCGCCGCCGTTCGCCAGCTACTTGATCTTACTTTTGAAAGCCTGAAAGCTGCCGCGCAAAGTTTCAAGCCAACGTTTTCATGTCTATCCTTTCATCGTTTGCATCTAGGAATGTATGTATATACATAAATGTATGTATACATGCATACATCCATACCCGCGCCGTAATGCCGATCGGGTAAAACGATCCTGACACCTACTTGAGTTATCTAAGCCAGATGAAACGGTTTGGGTCTGATTTCAGACGCTTTTCAGCACTTTTCACCTTGGGCGTTCAACGAGGTTATGGCTGGACGTTTTCGATTTGGTAATAACTTTTTTGCTATGCGTGAAGTTAGAGTTTTACGAAGCGCGAAAGAAAAAAGCCAAAGAAACAAAGTAAAAAGCTACTATTGATCCATGGAAAACCCTTTCTCTCAAGCTCTATTACGAAACTGGCATTCATCATCTGTCAGAAGTGTTCAAAGGAGATTAATTTTGCACAAACATCCATTCAGGATAGAATGATTATATCGCCGAAATTTCACTACGAACATTTACGAAACGCGAATCCATTTCATCCCTCGGATCTACTGCCTTCATTTCAAAATGAAGTCATAGTCATTGTAGTCGCAATAAACGCATTTGAGAAACTGCTCGCTTCATTCTCGTCTATGAAGTCATTCGTTTCAGTTTCCCCGTTTCGTTTTCCATCCCCCATTTCAAACGTGTAATTTGAAACCAGCCGAACAAATTTTGACGAGAACATAGAACTGAGCATCTACTCTGTACCGTATTAAAAAAAAAAATCCAGCAACCAAAATAAGGAGAAGCTCGCACCGCCGGCGGCACGGCTCGCGATAATTTTCGATGCAATTAAGCTGCACGGCGAGCTTCAATGATATAATGACAAGATAATACATGAGCTGGCGGTTACGTGAAGGGTAATACAGGATTCAGTAACATTTCCGTACAATAATCACGTTTATCTTCAATTAAAATCCAATCCCTCGAGAGAGAGAGAGAGAGAGAGAGAGAGAGAGAGAGGGTGGGGGGAGGGGGAGAGGGATAGAACATCCGTGGCGTGGTTGTAACTCGCAGAGGGTATAAGAGGTATGCGGATTCGCGCCTCACGGCTCCAGCAACAGCAGCAGCAGCACTCCGTGTGCAATCCTCAAGATATATGGGGAAGCTTGCGTTGCAATATCGCGAACGCAATATCGCACCGATGTGTGTTTGTGTTGGCGGGTCCCGGGTTTGAATTTGTGTACAACTCGCCCATCGATTGTGTCCAGAGGTTCCATTGCAGCAACCCTGGAGGTGCAGTAGATGCGGAGCGCTGCTGCAGGGTCGAGAGTTCAATTAAAGATATGAGAACGAATAGTCATCATTTCGTTCTGTTTTCTCGTTCACACGTTTTCTCTCTTTTTCTTTTCTCTCTCTCTCTCTCTCTCTCTCTCTCTCTCTTTCTCGCTTCGCGTAGCCAATTGACGAGTGAATAATTTTCCAATCGGGACGCGGTGCTTTTGTCAGCCCAGCTCTCTGCACCGTACAAACTTCGTACTCTCGACCATTTTCACCCCCTCGCACACGCTCTTCGTGTATCGTTGAACGCGGTAAAAATCGTCCGCGGTGAGTTGTTTAATTAATTCAAGTGTTGTTGTTAACACTGAAATCCCGACAAATATTAGCGTCAGCTGATCTCACAGCCTTTCATTTATACGTAGGGCTTGGGTTTGGTCGATTATTATTTAGTGGCGGGATTGAAATTCCAAATTTGAAAAGTTCCGCAAGCGCCAAATTACGAATTATTTGGTGGCAAAACTTACAGTAAAGAAATGAAACTTTGACGAAACATCAAAGTTTCGAATGGTCCGAAACCCAACGCTCAAATTTCCGAAAGTGCATGGTTCCGAAAAGGCAAAATTGCGAAAGTGGGAAAATGAGAAAATTTAATAATCTGAAGCATTGCAATTCTGAATGATCGAAGGTTTTCAGTTCTGGGAATTTCTGGCTTGGTGAAATTTCACCACTTTCATCTTCCGTTGTTTTGGATTTTCGATATTCTTACGTTTGGAACCCTGGTCATTCTGATTTCCGGTTTTTCTCATTCTTTACATCCTCTCGTTGAGTAAACTGTCCTCTGTGAGTATATTTTAATTTTCAGAATTTTACTCTATCGCAACTTGAATTTTCAGAATTTTAAGACGTCGGGTTTCCGGCCATTCGAATCTTCGTTGTTTCCTCAAAGTTTGATTTCTTTACTTCAAGTTTTTCCACCGAATAATTCGGAGTTCAGCGTTTTTGGAACCTTTCAAATCCGGAACTTCAATCCCGCCTCCCAATTACCGCAATGTTTAACAACCTCGTACACTATCCGACGAAAACTTTACCGCAGAGATCGTTTACCGTATCCCCAAGAGTCTCGAGGCCAAAATTCCCATCGCACAAATTGTTCCCCACAGTCCGGCTCCTGAGATCCCATGAGGAAGCCCGACCGGAAACGGGAACATCCGAGAGTAACAGGAGCTCAGGAGGCATGCGGGAAAGTTCGCCGGCCAGTTCGGCTCGCTACATTTCACCTTCCCGATTCTCGAAAGCTCTTTTCTGGACACCGAAGGAGTGGAATGATCTCCGATAGCTATAGCTTGAGGAGCTTTTGCACACCTGGTTCTATTATAATATAGTTTCCAATATTTCCCTCACGGAATTTGCCTAAGCTTTTTAAAGCTCCGTGATCACGAGTGAATTTCATGATCAGTAAACGAAGGGGTGGATGAAGCCAAGTGACCTTGAAGGACTCTTTCTCTCTCTCTCTCTGGAAAGTGGTACCAAATTGATCTCGACTGGTGGATGCAACGGAGGCGGAAGTTGCGGCGCAAGGCGTCCAACCGGAAGGTAGATGCGATCCAGATGCGCGCGGGTGAACAACCCTCCGAAAATCGCAGGCGCTCCAAACGCCCTTTGACAAACGATACCGCAAGCGCGAATTGTACAACCGCGAATGCATGTTCCTTGTTCCTTTTGCCAACGCCAGTGTTGAGTTAAATTACCCGTCCCTGGTATCTGGTGACGCGGAAGAGGTTTTCGGACCACCTACCCTCAACCACTTTTCCTACCCTTAACGAAAAATATACTCAAACATAAGGTTTCGCATTTCATACCCCTCGCAATGCAAAGAAAACCTCCCCGCGGAACGACGCTCTGACTGTTTCTGTATTTTTTTTTTTTTTTTCATGTTTTTCATTCACAAGTAGGAAGAATAAAATGCGGGAAAATAGTTTCTTCAGCATCGATCTTTACAGATTTTATCACACGTGCGATTCTTTATCTCTAGCCTGTGAAATGATATCTGTTGAGGTTAAATTTTTTACCGGTGACAATTACCTGCATCATTTGAACTAGTTGAGCTTGCGTTTTCTTTGCAATTTCTAATGCAAGCTGCGAGTCTAACAGAAATTTGTAAATCCTAATACAATTCGATTCGTTTTTAATTCTTGCAATATAATAGTTTCTGACCTCCAGTCCAACTTAAAAATTCACCTTCTTCAACCCCGATGTGTCACATCATAAATGCTGTGTTTTTTTTTTTTTAATGAAATACAATCGCATTACTGTGAGTTGTAATATCCCAGAGGAAGAAAAAAAAATTGCACAAATTTCTTAATTATCAAGTTAAATATTTCCAAGGAAGAAAGTGACGAAAAAATTTGTCTTTCCGTTGTTGAAAGACACAGGAAAATGATGAATAAATTTTTCTCCATCGACAATATCTAAAATTTCGAAAAATAACTTATTAAAAATATTGAATTCGAGTAACCTTTACTTACAACGCATGAATAAATCTGTGTACTGTGTACAGACATAATGTTTGAGCATATGCGTATAACGACAAGCTAAATTAAGAAACGCTGGGCGCGTTCTTCACGGTAGAAACAATTGTTAATCGTGGAACACCGTTCTAGTTCTCTATCGTTCTAATTTATACCTCCCCAGTTCCGTATCACGATCGATTTACACGCTACGGACTTCTCCTCTCTTTTCCCGCAAGCATGATACATATACATGTATAGTCGGTTCGCGATACTCCGGAAGTTGGAATTAAAAGGTACCAGATCGTATTTACGGTCCACGTACGAGGTCTTATTTACACACCGTTGGAACGGATCTGTGATTAGGTTGAAATTATTTACGTGACGGAACCGCCTCTCTGTTTAACTCGATGCTGATGAAAATAAGAAAAAAGAAGAAGAAGAAATAAAAAGAATGGAAAATTACTTCTTACTTACAATTGGATTCTTTTCTCTTCGATGATGCTCAGTCGATGATATATTTTGACAAACGAGGTTTCGTTCTAACAAGGGGAGTGTCAAACTTGGGAATCACAGATTTCCATCACTTTTATATATATTGTAGGGCAGGGTCCCCTCAATAAATATATAAAGCGGCAAGACGCCATTCGTTTTTGTTATTGAGAAATTTCAACTCAAAGTTCTATATGTAAATTAAGTAGAAGGAACCTTTTTACCGGTTGCAGCAATAGTTCCGTGGCGTAGCGGTAACGCTCTTGCTTACTGAGCGACTTTATTTTTGATAATATTGATTACTTTGTTATTATAATTATTACAAATCCTATTTTTATCATTTTTTGTATTTTTTCCTAACTTAAAAATAAAAAAATAATTTATAGAAATATTAATTATTAATTATTTATTTTTGTATTAAATAATTTATAAAAAAAAAAAAAAAAGTAACTCTAACGGAACTTGAACAGCCGTTCGGTCCCTCAGTAAGCAAGAGCGTTACCGCTACGCCACGGAACTATTGCTGCAACCGGTAAAAAGGTTCTTTCTACTTAAGTTACATATAGAACTTTGAGTTGAAATTTCTCAATAACAAAAACGAATGGCGTCTTGCCGCTTTATATATTTATTGAGGGGACCCTGCCCTACAATATATATAAAAGTGATGGAAATCTGTGATTCCCAAGTTTGACACTCCCCTTGTAAGACCGCAATTAAAGAGCATAACCGTTAATCGTAAGACTCGGAATGATGCCTGAAGCCTGCACCTACGCTTCTGAGTTGTTGACAAGGTAACAAATTGTAGTAACGATGCGGATGAATTCACGCGCACGTCTGTTAAAACCTGTTTTTAAACTACTAATGTATTTTTGTTCTCTTCGTATTTGCCTTTTTTCTATATTGTTGGTACATCGTGGAATATAATCATCGAAATGATTAACAGGCGGCCAGAGAATTACTGCAAGTATCGCTCTTATATTCATTATTTTGAGGACTATACTTCTGAAGAATCGGAATAAATGTAGGCTGATAACATAATGTTACTTATGGATTTTTTTGTTGAATTGGCAACGTACTTTGTTCCAGAATTATTTAGTCCGTATTTGGAGAACTGCAGTGAAAATTGCAAGCAGTAGATTTCTAAAGAACGAAACGAGATATTAATTATACAAAGACGATCGAAGGGAAGGAAACAAACCGTCGATTCGTTTTCTCTTTAATATTGAACTTGTATAAAAGCAAAACCTCGGGAAATTATTGCATTCGCTTGGAATATCGTAGCAGATATATCTAAAGGAAAAAGAAGGCTCGCTCGGCGCATCGGAGGAATAAACAATGGATGCTTTTTGGCTCGAAACGGAGGAGAGAAACGTATGACTAGAATTGCAGGATGGGTGCAGCAGTGCATAGGTGTGGAGGGACAGAGACTGGTTTGGCCGAATCGATTTGGCGGATAGAATACATGTATAAACGTCGAGAGCGCACGTGACGGTCGAGTAAAAATGAATGAATAAAAATAAAAATGAGAAAGGTTTTCTGATAGAATACGTTCGATCATATCTCATCGTAGGGAGGCAGCTGCAGTTCGAATTCGCGTGGCAAAGTTTGACTCTGCGATTCGCGTGCGCATGCATAATGTGTGCATATACAGCTAGGTATTTCAAGATGTCGAAGAATCGAGCGAAACATTCGTATTTCTTTTTGTTGGGGTCATTTTGTAATTGAAGAAAAACTTTCGGTGGAATTCAAGAACAAGAATATAAGCAATGATAAATACGACGAATGAAGGAGTTAGGAAATAGAAAAGACTGAAGAATACGAAATGAAAAATAGTGTTTGTAAAATACTTTTCTATCTAGGAAAATTCTGCCGGCAAAAATCGGTTTCTTTACTCGGTAACTAAAGATTCTTTTCTTCAATTCGCCTCGCCGAATATTGCGGATACGTTCCGTTCTTCCAAGCTTCATAAGAATCAAACGCCGACAATAACATACAATAATACGTATATGTACGTGTAGAGTGCAGATTCGAACCCGCATCGAGGATAGTTTTTGAAAAATTCACAGTTCGAGTTCGTATTTCCTCGTTCCCTGGACACTGCGCACATATCCTAAGCGAGTCACGTGCAGGGTTGATTTACGGTGGATCACAGCCCGAGCTTTCCGCGGAACCAAGATGGAAAAGAAAAAAAAAGTGTGTATTATATATAATATATACTGTCAAAAAAAAAAACAAAAAAAAGAAAGAAGAAAGAAAGAGGTGAAAACCATACAGCTGGGGACGTTATATGAGGTAGCGAACGAGAAAGCGAGTGTTGAGAGAGTCGGGAAATATGGTGTAAAATATAAGAGGGGGAGAAATGAAAAAATTACTGGAAGAAATTCAATCTCGAAATCGCGGCAGTGTACTAAACTCGAAAATTCTAGGCAAAAACGACGCGCTTATAACCGGCCCAGCCGCAACGGACAACAAGTAAAAAATCACCTCGTATATTTCAGCGAGTCATCCCCCTCCCACCCCCCTTGCCGTGCACCCCCTTTCTCCATTTTCCCCGTCCACGTCGAGGCCAAAATTCGAGGCAAATTTTAAGTTACGAGGGAAGCATATTCCCTCGTATAACTTTTGAAGCTCCACTCACGGAGCGTAAAATGTAATTCGCCGCTCTCGTATAAATAGCGCCCAGGTTACTCAACTGAGCTACGATGTACGTACAGCCAACCGACACACGTGCAGCGGTGAAAAAAAGAAAAAGAAAAAACAGAAATAAAAAAAAAACTAAACCACCTCGCACGTCGCGATATTTTGGAAAATGCTCGGATTCCCCGTTTCGCGAATAATTTCGAACAATAGGCGATCGTTTTTTTGAATTTCAGAATAAAGTTGTCCATCCGACAAATTCGTCGTTTATGATCCCTCTTTGATCGCTGTATACAGTGAGCCATAGGATCGGGATCGATTTGACTCTCCCACCGGTTTGCCGAGAGGTAATTGACTATCCTTCCGTTTCTTTTTTTTTTTTTTTTTCCGCGAGTGGGTGCAAGGGGGTGATTTTTTCCTAGGCCTCCAAGTACCTCGGATCCTGTTCGTTTGATTAAATTATCATTTTTATCATTTTCTTCCCGTCAAAAGCTCGCCGCTCGCTTTTCGTGACCTTTCAACGTCACGCTAATCCAACGGATGAACGCGAAGATGACATTTTTTTTTTTTCTCCCCTTTTCGTCCTCCCGTCAGCTTCTCATCTCGTCCGACAAGGCCTTGTAATCGATACCCGCGGTATGGCTCAATCGAAAAGAAAAAGGAAAGGAAAGAAAGAAAAAAGAAAACTTCTCCCTCTGTGTACGCGAATTTACTTTACGCGACGTTGACACGTATATCAGGAGGTATTTGTATATATATATATACATATACATGTATAACGTACACGAGTCTCTCTTCGGAGATCAGCTGTGGAATCCCTTCTCGATTCTCATATTGTATCATAATAGCAGTAATAACAACAACAATAATAATAATAATAATAATAATAATAACAACAACAACAACAATACTCGAGGTTGGCGATGACTCGGTGAAAAAGTTCGTCCCACCCCCTCCCCCTCCGCCCCAGCGCTGCGAAATATTGGCAATGCGTGATATACGAAAAAATGGTCGATTTGCTCTTCCCTTGCGATACGAGAGGTTTCCGAATGATTATTACCGTTTCCTTTTTCGTTTTCCTCTCGTTTCTCGACTCCCACTCGGCCTTCAACGCAATCCATCACTCGACCGCCGGGGCATCCGAGGAGGGAAGTCGGGGTGAGAATTAACCAGCCCGCAGGGTTGGTCAGAGGCCGCACGGTGTTTGACAAACGAAGTATAAGGACGGTCAACACGAGTTTCTGGTGAGCTCTCGACTATACATATACATATAACGCACCTTTTCCCCCCGAGGATTTACCGCCAAATATTGCCCGGTTCTCGGATTAGTCTGTTAATCACCGGAATATTCATGAAAACACGGGAAAACAGAACAGGGCCGTAACTCTTCCCCCCCCCCCCTCTTCACCCTCCTCATCGTCCTCCTCCTCCGCCCCCCTCACCTGCACGCGAAAGCAGGACGACAGAAGAAAAGCTGGGGCGAAACCCGGCCGGCATAGCAGCGTTTAATAAATTTATGAAAACGAATTTATAAATACCAACCCGTTGTCGTCGCCCTCGTTCTCCGAGACACTGCAGCTACTGCCGCGTTTATACCGGTTACCCTGAATTTTTAGGGCGGTGAGGTAAATAATAAACGTCCCCTTCAACCAGCCCCTAATCAATGAAGCCGGACCCCAACCCTCCACGAATATATATACATATGTTATGCCCAAATTACCTCGCATCCGGGAAAATCTCATCCCGTTGGAGTTCGAAAGATTGTTCCATGGCGTAGAAAAATTCAAACTTGCAATTAGCCAGATTTTGTTACGATTTGTTTTTTTTTTTTTGTTTCAAATACGAAATTTCGAAAAGGATCGTGAAAAATTGCTGACGATAATCGAAGGTATAAGTTCATTTGTGATATCAAACAATTCTCTATCGTATTTAGGCAATGCGGATTTTGTTTCAACGTTTTTTCATTTTTATATTTTTTTTTTTTTTGCAGACCGATGTTTCATTTTTGCTAAAGTAGATTTTTCACGTTGTCTGACATTCAAATTGATGTATATTTTGGTTAAAAAAAATTTACCATCGAGAATTCCTGTGGGTTCTTCTTTCGTGGAAAGTTAGCGAATATTAATGTATAGGGAAACAATATTGGTGAGAAGGAAAATAGTGATTCGTTTATATAATCAAAACTCTGAACAATAAGTGAATATCGATAGACTCGAATGAAAATCAGACGGCCTGAACCTTCATCAACGATTACCGATTATCTGATATCTTCTTATTCTCTACTCTCTTATACTTTCCCTAATTATTGTCAAAGAGTATTCGGAGATGACGTAGTAAGAAATGAGAAAACAAAATTATTTTATATTCATTCCAAGATTAAACAGTTCCATACATTTGTTTTTCAACAATTCCCACGGATATTAAAAAATTCGTTGCCGTCGTCACCGTGCTTCTCTCGCTTCTTTTTCATTCTCGATACCGAGAATTGCTAAAGTCGCTGCAAGTAACCCGGCGATTGCAACCCCGCTGTTTGGACCTTGGAATCTTCGACGCGGCGGTGGTTGTAATAAAAATAGCCAATTAATTGAGAGACTGATTTGTCTTTTTCTTTTTCACCGGTATTACGCGCTACGCAAGATCCTAATTGACAACGACGTCGTCCTTCGACTATCTGTCTGGAGATATATACGAGGCATTTTACATCAAGCCGACGTACGTATGACCCTCAACATCGACAAATTTTTTTATTCCCAAGTATGGTGCAGAGTGTACAAAAGAAACACCTTTCACCGGATCTTAGACTTTTTGGACCACGGGTTTGATGTTTACTGCTCTGAAAAACACGAAAACCGAATTTTCGAACGAACCTCCTCAATCGTTTGATGTGAAGTTTTGCTCATGAATTCTTCGTTAACAAACGAAAATTTTCAGACCAAAATGGAAGTGGGCAGGCTTTTAATTTCGAAGCTTCGGGTGAAACAAGTAATTGAGAAGTGAGAAACATCGAATTGAATATAAATTTAAAAAAAAAAGTGAGAGATGATTTTTTTTTTTTGCTCAATCTACGCCATAATTAAAAATAAATAAAATCGCCGATAGTGAGGGTCAGACGTAGGTCAGTTCAGGGTGAAATGCCTCGTACAGTTCAAGCGTCATCCACCCTCCTCGATCCGATCTATACTTGTTGCCTTGTCCCTGACTCTAATTTCCTTTCAGATTTGCCAGGCGTACTTACTCAGCGCTTCGGATATTACTCCAAAGGAAAAAAAAAAAATTTACGAGCCAAAACGAGGCCGCCTTTTACGTACTAGGAGAAAATCTAGTTTGCCACCTCAATTTAGTCCCGGATGTGTGGCGACAAGAAACGCGGCAGGATGCGATGCCTCAGTTTTCTCTCGTCCGTAAACATTTCGTTAATTTTTTCAGACTTAGAATATGTCTCGATGAGATCATCCGTGTAAAAACTCTTTTTCGTTATTTAGAATTCCCCGTAACATCATGTTCGTATAAATTTCGAAACATTGATCAATTTTTAAAGCTAAGAAAAAAGCTACCGCACAATATTAAAGCCAGCCATTTACTGGAGGATACTTTTCAATACTCAGCGAGGTTCAACCTTGCATACGTATCATTTTCAGCGTGAAATTGAACTATAATAAAATTGCCGTACCTACGTATCTAAAAGAAAATGGGTGTAAAGACCTTTGGAGCTTTTGGTAGCAGAGCAAAACGACGGTGTAAAAATTCCAGCTAAAAACAACGCGACGTTTTATCTTTTTTGACGCAGAGTGTGAACCTTGTGCGTTCCCCGGTACTTCTCGGGGGGTCTCCAAAGACTGCGAAAAAGCGTATTTATGACTCGGTTTACTCACGTGCGCGTTGTGTAAAAGGTGGAGAAGCCATTTTCCCCACGCGGTATCGTCCTCTCCTTATTTTCTCCTTGGATCACATTTCGCCCCGCGAGTCTCGACTGTCTTCATCTTCATCTCCGTAATCAAATTGCCAGCGAAGTACCCTCTTTGCGGCGGCATTGCCGAATCTGATAACCGCGTGCCACCGCCGGCTGGAAATGAGATCAAGTGAATAACGCGATCCATTGAGTGCAAGCTCGTAATTCTGACGCGAGGCGACTAGACTGCTACGTGTGCTGGGTGCGAAACAAACAGTCGACGAGTCGCTCGATGCCGGAGGACAATTCCTGGATCTCAAGGATCACAGGACACCTTCTTTTGCCAGCCGTTTTTTCAACGAGTCGATAGCGCGGTGTGATAAGTGCTTTAAGCTACACTGTCTCTGCCTGTCTCTTGCTCTTTAGAAGCGACAATTTGAACTTCCATAATGGAGGTTTAAGCGCGTGTGTACAAGGAAACTTGAATCGACTATACACACCACGTCCATTCGAGTAACCGTTTCGATGTCTAAGCAATGTCCGCGAACACACGAGCAACAAAAACTATTCGAGACAATAAATGAAAACTCGAAACTGGCGAGACGAGGCAAAACTTTTTTTTTTGTTCTGTTCTCTTCAAAACTGGCTCCCTTTAAGTTTTGAATGAAAATTGATACGGCAAGGTTTTTGGAAAGCTGATCACGAATTTAAGATCAGATTTGAAAAATCCAAACAAGCGAATCCAATATGGTGTAAAAAAAAATCTAATAACGTTCGAATTTTGGTGAAAGTTAGTACGCGTAAGATTTTTTCGTCTCCAATAACGAACCTAAGGTCAGAATTACAAAACTTATAATGGTGGATCCATTATAATGGCTCAAAGTAAAGAAATCTTCATATTTTCATGCAATATGGTATCCAAGGGCTTTTGAGTCGTCAATCACGGATCTGAATTTGTAGTTCAAAATTCGAACTGGATATTAATATTTTTTTGTCCCGTGATCATTGAACCTACGGTGTGAAACGGAAAATTCTAGGGCTGGCTCACGCTCAACCTGAAACCATTTGTTTAATTCTAGCTGTCGTCTTGTGCTTGAATTTCGTTATATAAAATTCTTTTGACACGTATGAACAGAAGAATGCATAAAGTCTCGACCAAATCATGTGAAAACGGACACCCAATTAAATCGTGGAACAAAGAACGAGATAAGCACGAAAGTATTTCTATTCTTACGGTGATTTTATCGTAAGTGTAACACTTAATGCGATCGAAATTTATCACGATGCAATATTTCGTACCCTGATATATTCGCTGAGAATCTACCCAGGTTTCGGTTTTCACACACGATATATGTTTACACGATTTGGCCGAGTTCTCCAGCTTGAATCCTAAAAAGTTTATGTACCCAAAGCGAGACGGCGGTCCAGCAACATTTTGAGTATATAGGCTAGGTAGGGCAACATTTGTATTTAGTATTAATGAGAAGGGTTTCGAGTTTGGAACTAAACATCACATATATATTATATATATATATTGGTATGTGTATAAACCGCGACATGTCCAACATAGTCGACGAATGTTTACCTATAGAGTGTTATTTCTCCGGACCCGTAAAGGTAAACACCTGAGGATAAGCATGTCAAATCACGTTCAGCCCACTCCGTAGAACAGGGGAGGTTTGTTATCATCTCTGAACCAGCCTACGAAATTAGAGGAAAATGTTACTACGGCCCTAATGTTGATAGTTTTGCTGTATTTTCGGTGGAGAAGAAGGTTTTCTGAACTACCGAAGTTTTGGCTATCATTCTTTGTTTGATTTATTTATTCATTTATTTTTTTTTTTACGGACGAAAAATTGTATAATTGAAAGAAAATACCGCAAGCTACGAATTTTTTTTTTTACCGTCCATTGATTATTATCGACGACAATTTTGACCTTTATTGACAATTGATAGCTTTCGAGACCGTCTGAACTTGGTAAGAAAAAAATTTTTACGAAAACTTCGATAGAGTCAATGTTGAAAAATTCGTCTCACCTTACGATCCCGGCTGCTTCGAGAGCTTGTCAAAAACGATATTAAGGTATACGTTATATTACGATATACGAGTACTACGATATACGAGTACGAACTTTTTTTCCACGAAGCATCTCGAGCAAGCGGATCTATACCTAACGGTAGAAGTAATATTGGAAAGATCCTTAAAGATATACTCGAGTGTTTTATGTGTATCTAGGCGAACGGCTGATCAGTAAGAGCACTGTCTCGCTTCAAATCTAAGTAAATACGTAGTGTAATCTTGGGTAAACGGAGAGAGGAGAGGAGAGAAGAGGATCCGAGAGGAAACGACGAGAATGGCCCGGCAGAGCGAAGAAGCTACGAGGGGGCTGAAAAATGGGGGTGATCGAAAATATAGATCTATGGCGAGGCTGCAGGTAATAAAGAAGGGCTCGTATATACGTATAGGTATACACGCACCTCCGTGTAACCTTACGACGGAGGATAATCTAGGCCTAATCGCCCCAGTGTCGTTTGTCTTCGAGGGGAGGGGGAGGGGGGGGGGGGGGGGGAGCGAGAGGTTGACGCGGAAACGAACCGAGTGGGTATAATATATACGCCATAGCCGAGCAGAAGAGACCGGATCGAAGTTGGCTCGAGCCGCGCCTGTAAGGGCTTGAAGGAAATAAGTGGCGTGGAACCCGTGAGGGATGCGAGGAAAGTTTAAACTGCTGTGGTTATCCGAAACTTATAGACAAGCGGTACCGATAAATAAGAAAACAAATGAAAAACCGATCGCCGGCTTGTAAGCCCGACCCTCCTCGCCCACCCTCCACCCCCCTTTAGCAAACGGTGGCGGACATCTGTTTCTGTTAACTTTAAAACTGCGTTTCTCAATGCGAAACCGCAGGAACCACGCTAAATTTACCCCGTTTACTCTCTATCCATCTCTCTTCTTTCCCCTCGCGGTTTTCTTGTCGAGACGCCCCCGCCCCTCCCTCTAACAACGTGTGAAAAACAAGCCGAAGATCAATGGACTGTCCGAAGTCACCGCAGGATTCGAGAGTTATGAAAACTATCCCCTGTTCGGGAAAAATGTGGCACGGGAAAAGAGAAATCGAATCTTTGCCAGATACGCAATTTCATATTTTCTCGACTTAATTGCGAGGCTGGGATGTGAAGTCGACCGCGGAGTAGATTTCGCAAGTTTCTACCCTTCCGTTGAGACGAGGAAAAAAATTCGATTCCATTTTTTCCTCTTTTCTCCAAGGGCGGAGGGGCCGGGGAGGGGGGGCGGAGATACGACTTGTCCAAAAGTTCGATTGTTCGAACTTCGCTGTATACCGCTTTCGGTACTTTTTTTTATTCGCTCACTTTGTTTACTCTCCAACCATAGTTTACGGTTAGGGGACGAGAGAGAAAAAATAAAAAAAAAAAGGAAAAAGAAAAAACTGTTAGTATTTTTCTTTTCTCCATCGCTCATTCCACGGGCAGAACTTTAACCCGATCTTTGTTCTGCGTTTCCACTCCAAAATCACACTTGCGAATATTATATTTTAGATACGATCTTGCGCAGGATGTGGAAAAAAAAATTACAGCCGCAAACGAATAACAAATTCTAAGTAACGAAATTCGGCTGGTAGAAAAACGAACAAACGAAATACACGCAAAAATTGTCTAGTCGGTGAAATTAGATCGCTACATTTTCGCGTTTTACATATATTACATATTTATACGGCGTCTGGAGAACCGACCTGAAAGTTTATGGCCAATTATCGAGTGTACCAGACGAACGGAGGAGTCTTTGCACGTTACAGCAATTTTATGACGGTGAAAGATAAATGAACAAACAAAAACCGAGAAGAAATAATAAAATTCATGGAAAAATAGAACAGCGAAGACTCGATGAAGCAAGAACTTGGCTCATCTTACGAGCTTCTCCAAAGAACAAGTACAACTCGACCCCGCTGCGCAGTGACGCTAGATTAAACCCATTAAATGTATCGAACTTATTGGACGTATCAAATCTATCCCATACAATATACAGGACAAGCGTACGAGTATATCCGCGCATGAGCTTAATATCCACGAAACAGAAGCTGCCGGGGTTCAACGGTCGACTAAGTATCTGAAATTACTCTTGTAGAAAAGATAAAGCTGCGCTTTCACGCTCCGTATATGTCGTAATTTAACCCCGTGATAACGTAGTTCGAACAGTTTCAACCGCATGGAATTTTCTTTAGCGTAGATTATCGAACTGCGTTTGTTGTTCTTTGGTTGCTGTTAAAATTTACGACGTAAATTAGAAGGTAAAATTAATTGCGGATAATCTCCGTGAAGCCGATGGCGAAATATCGCTGTATCGATGCAACCTGGCCGTGCAGCCAGCACTTTTCCAGTAGTAAAGTCACGCATGGGTCAGACCACGCTGCTGAACGAACGTGCTTTCGCCTTATTGGATTTCGGTGCAAACTGGGTGTTATTTTTTTTTTTTTTTATTCTTCCTCTCTCGCTTATTTCGCACCATTCCGCATACCTGCCGTATTCTCATATTTGTTACTATATACACCTTGAACTTAATTTCTTCGTAGTTTTGTCCATGAGCTCAGAACGTTAACGATTCTTTTATTAGTATAATTTAGTTTACTGCCAAACTAGTTACCTACGTGTGAATAAAAATCCATTTCTTCCAGTAGTGCAATTTATGATTCATGTTTTTTGTGATATTGATCGTTTTTTTTTTCTCTATAAACTTGAAACCTGCAGTGTGAGAACGGTAAGCTGGAGAACTATCTCATGGACAGTCTAAAATAGCTTATTGAAAACTTGTTAATGCCTTACAACAATTACCAGTGATCTTGATTAGCGTAATAAAAAGTGAGAATATGTACGATAGAATCGGTTAAACGTTGTTTATAAAATCAAACCCACGGTGTTTCAAAAAGTAAGTTTAACCTCCTCTGGCGACTTTGTGCATCGGTGTTGGATGTGTGGCACATTGCGTACATAAGTCGGTGCGTGTAGTGAGATGCATGGATCTACCGCTCACGATACTCCGGGCACTGGAATACCTACGTTTCGCTTGCAGGCAGTTGGGTAGAAAGAAAAGGGAGGGAAGCGAAAAGAAGGCGGAAACAAAGGGATGAAGAAATTGGAGTTCGACCTTTGAACCGCCCCTGAACGTGCGGAGTTCGGATCGCGGAGTGTTTACCGCATCCTCCCCTTGTTATACATATTCCGCGTCTTGTCGGGGGTGGAAATCCGGTGTTATACCGAGGCTGCCGAGGGGCGGGATTTTTCCCCACCCAAACTTTGGGGACTTTGACTGGTGGTTGCAGGAACGTAGCATTTGCTTAATGACTTTGTCACACGGTTTGCCTTTCGCGCGAGCATTCCGAGGCCCTCGGATTTATACGTCGAGTCCTCGTATTCGAAGCGTTACATTAGCATTTGACACTTTATCACTTTTCTTTCTTCTTATACTTTACTATACGACGCGCGCGACTTTTTATACGCAGCTCTTATACTTTACTTCGGTTTCTCCTGCCGAATTTTTTTACTCTCCCTCCCTCACTTTTACTTCTTCTTTTATAAGAACGCATGTAACCGGCGTGCATAAATTATTATCGTTTCCCTTGTCAACGAAAGAACAAGCCGTCTTCCGTTTTCCCCTTGCATTCGCCACCCTTCGAAAAACCGCCGCGTCATGGCTGAACAAACAACGCGATAAACAAATTTTTACGCCCGCGAAAAAGTCACAGGCTTTCACTTTTTCCTTCTTTTATTTTTCTTTTTTTCTTCTTTTATATATACGTCACTCTTTCTACTTCTCTACGTTTCTTTCTTTTGTTTTTTTTTTTTTTTCTTCTGCGTTCAATGGAACCGCTGCGGGATCGCTTTGATAACTTGCAAAAATACACAAGGTTGGCAGTCTCGTTGTTATCGTTCTTCTGGAAATTGCGAATGTATATCAGGCATACAATCGAGTAGAAAAAAAATATAACAAGTAGAAAAAAGTGGTAAAATCGGAGTTTCAAACGAGCTTATACCGAATTTGATTGAGTTGAATCTTTTTCAAATAATCTCCCGATAATTAGATAAAAAATTAAAACCTTAAAATCGAATGAAGAATTTTCGGTTATTAAAAACAACTTTGTATCATAATGTTGCTGTTGAATTTTTGATAACACTCACATATAATGTATATTTGTAGTGAAACACAAGTTTTTATACCTAATGATTTTGAGCATGTTGTTACTTTGGTGATTCACTGTAATGAGCTGATTGAAGAAAGTACGTGACGAACAAAATGACGTTTACAATTGATCAGAAACTGACCGACCGGTAAGTTTTTCGAAATTTCAATCGTTCCGAAGTGATGAAAAATTTGAATCATCCGCGATAAACGCAAATGGCTGGGAAAAAAATCTCCTCGCCGCGTAATCTCGACGGTCTGTTATAATCACCGATAGGCGGTATCGGTGAGCAGGGTCGAAGACGATTATACGCGGCTGGAATTTCATTTTCGCGAATATCTGCTCCGCGGCATCGTGGATTATACACGCGGTTGTATCTCCGTACTTTCGAGGCACGAGACAAAGTTATAAATTACTGATTAAATCTGCGTAGAAGGAGCCAGCTCTTCCTGCAAGCCAAGGGGTTATACGAGTGGTTTGTTCCCGGAGCAAGGATCGATACCGGGGTTTTACTTAACGTCGCAAACTTCTCTCCACCCATCTACAACATTCATAAGCAAGTGTACATCGTACGAATTACGCGTACGTGCGTATTATACCCGTTATACATGCAGGCGTTTGCCAAACGGGCAATTTACACCGAAATATTCGCCAAAGTGAGCCTCCGCCTTCTTCGACCTCAATTTTTGCAGCCTCTTGTCGTACATTATTTATCACGCAGGTGTTCCTCTCTATTCTGCCCTGGAAGGCACGCCCGCGTGTTGAACAACCAAATATCCGGCGGCAAAGATGTACGGGAATGAACATCACGCTGCTCGCACGATGTTGGAGCTTATCGGCAGGGGCACCGCACTCGCGTGGCGGTGCTTAATTTACATGTAAAATTTCAATTTGCATGATAATGAGGGATGGCTTGTTACCCGCAAAGTGTACCGAGACCGGTAAAAATCCAAAGACTCGGATGCAGCTCGACACGGTTCCGAAAACCTCTGCATTACACGTTTTACCTGTGAAGAAGTAATTGCTCCAAATTTGAAAAAATGAAAATATAATAATTTATAGTTTTAGGATTTCCGGGATACCTACGTCAGGCAGCTTTTTTCTAATCAATAAATTAATTTTCCGACTCTGTTTACAAGCGGGAAAATTATTATTGTTATAATAATGGAGAAATTAAAATTTCGGGTAAATTCCTACGTCGAAATATACCCAACTCACTTACAGTATACATAATATAAACCGAGGTATATTAAAATTTTCACTATGTAGCATCGTAAAGGTTTAATAATATACACAAGCACGCGCCGCGCTTCTCCTCCTTTCGCCATTCTCTTTCCCTCTCTTCCTTCGGCTAAGAGCTTCCTGCTACATTATCCCCGGCTGCCTTGAGAGGATAATAAAAGATGTAGGGTCGGGTAACATTGTTTTAAATTATAATTTTTCAAACTCGAGTAGGACCCCCCCCACCTCCCTGGCCTTCCGGACTTAGCGTACCGCTCGACTGTGTCGATCGCATAGTTTTCCATGGGCGAGACGCAAAGGAGACGAGCGGATCTCAAAATCAATCGAAACGATCCCCGTTAGATAAAATCCACCCTCCGTGTTTCCGGTAGGTATAAGTATAGGCGAAGAGATAGAATATTTTCGAACGAACAAAAGACCCCAGCGTCAGTGTAACACCGCCTCGGAATATCGGAGCAAAAGTCAACAAAGGCCATGAATCAGAAAACTGCTTTAATTTTGTAAAGGGAAATTCAACGGATATCTCTCGTCGTAAATATTTATCCAACCGCGTTGGAAAGAAAAAAATGAAAGAGTCGGCGAAGAAGGTGAGAAAAAAGATGAAATCGAATGATTCGAAATACTGTGAAAAACATCGAATGGAAATACAAAGGGAAGAATTTTTTTTTTCCGCCATACAGCTGTGGCGACGAAGGAAAAACATTCGCAGTATCATTTTTTACGAACGTGTTTTCTAATTCTCAAAATTCGAACTACAAAATTTCACTTACATTCGCAAATTAGTCTTCGTAGCTTATCCCGTGTATTTTCATTTTCATTTTTCTTTTTTTTTGGACGATCTCAACATTTCGTGGTGAACGCAACGTCTTTTTTATCCAAAAATAATTGTTTACCCTAAACTTTTTCCGCATCCGATTCACCCAGTTGCTGAAAAAGAGAAGAACGTAAAATAAGAACCAAAAAAATCAACAAGACTCATCGTATTTCTTCGGCCGAGAAAATTATCCGCTGTTATCCAGTACGTCGTCTCAAAAAGTTCGGCATGAAAGATCCTCCGCGATCTAAGCTGTATTCATTAAATTACATACAAACAATACTTTTTTTCAAATGATAAAAAGGAAGAAGACAAACAAATCGCGAAGGTCGATCGCATTAAAAAATGAATATTCCATGGAGAAAGCTTGCCACCTTAAAATCCAAGTCGAAAAAATTTTTTTTCCCCTCCATCGACATTTTTTTCACCGAAATTTCGTCCCCATCGCTCTTTCATATTTGCATCGAAGCGTCTCGACGTCCCTCAAGATCCCGGACATTTTGGATTCGGGTTAAAAGGGGTCGAGTCGGATTGGTTTTGGGCAAAGCAAAGACTCGAAAACCGGGAAACGGCGGGAAAAATGGATCGCTCCGAGATTCGACCGGCATTCCGCGAGATTCGCAAGGTATTACAAGTGCTGACTGAAGAGGTGTTTCAAAAAGGAATGAAAGTGAAGATGAGCGCTGCATGACAAAGCGAAAGTAAAAAAAAAAAAAAAAGAAAAAAGAAAACGCAGTACGAAGAAAAAAACGGAGAATAAAGGGAAAAACGCTTCGCGTAAATTCCCGGCAATCGCGGTCGCGCCTTGCTTCTCGCCGCCTTTCGCCAGCATTTTCCATCCCCTCCTCCGCGCCTCATCTATTTTCCTCCCTTTCAACATTTTATCCTTATTCCCCCGACAGCTTGCGTCCCTTTTCAGACCGTCAAAATTATGACAAGCATCTCCTTTAATCTGCTCTCAGAAATTGTTGCATCAAACACCCCATCATCCCCCCGTCCTTGGAATCCTTTTCACCCTTTCATGGATTTTGGGACTGGGTGTGTACGTATATCTACCCATGGGTATGGGTAATGAAGAAAACCAGACCGGGCGAGTTGTGAAAATCCCTTTTCTTCCCAACCCGCCGTGCCTTCGTCGATCCAAAGAATCTCTTCATCATCTTTAATTGGCAATTTTATCTGGGATGAAAACCCTGCTGCTTATACGCGGTGAGTTCGTTTCGGTTCAATGATCCCTGGGAATTATACGGCGGGTGGTCGTCGTATCAAATTATCAATTCATTTTGTACGTATCAGAGCTTTCTTATTATTGTGGAGTTAATGATGACGATTGCAAGCTGATTCGTGATGTGGAATAATTATTGTCACGCAAAATTGGCCGTATTGTATCTGCATATTTTCTCGTTCCGTTTGAAATGTTTACTCAAGTAACTTGAGCCTGATTTTACACGAGTCTGTCGCAATTTTCCTCGGACTGAGTAATAGTTGCGCAAATTTCATACCAGTGTGTGCAAATTTTATTATGCAATGGTAATTATGCGAATGGACTTTAATTTTCTCGAGAAGATTGCGAAGTTTTCACCATATGTCAGTCTGAATCTTATTGGAAGCTTAATTAAACGCTGCATCCTAATCTATCAGTTGATAAAATAACTTGCAATTTTTTTCAACCACAATTAGTACCTACCATTACGCGATGTTGATGAATAATTATTTCTATTCATAACTTAGCTTACAACTTGTCAAAAAACAAATTAATTACCAAGGATTTTTCTCAAACTCTCTAATTACGAAATCGAAATCCATTTTGAAGAATCGACAACTGATTCAATTCTTCTCAAGAATCTCGATGAATTTTAATATATTTCGTAAACTCGAAGCGATTTCAGCAGACTCAAAAATTTGTCCCAAGATATATACGTATATAAATAACAAATTTCAGAAATCACAGATCGATTTCACCCGATTTCACGTGTCGCCAAGTATTGTGTAAATTACAATCTCACGAAATTTCAAAAGATATCAACAACTTACAATGTAACGCACGAGCCCCGCGGTTTTCCCACCGTATTGGAAGATCGGAATTCCAAAAAAATCAGCATCGGTGCAAAGCTAATCTCCCGTCACGCGGGAATGTACAAAGACAAGATTCGACGTTATCAGCCGAAGGATAACAGCCACGAGGCATATAAACGTGACTCTCTTTCAAGCAACAACATGTGAAGTCTGTTAGCTCGCGTGTCTGTCGCTGATTGGACACACGGTATAGATTAAACTGTAGCTCAGTTCCGGGGGCGTTTGATCCGAGAAGATAAAGGAAGGGGTGGCTTTTCGGACGTTCCATTAAAGTTTAGATTAGCTACTGTGTTCGCCTGTCTGCAGGTTCTAAAAGATGCTTTGATCTAAGTGAGCAGTCACGCGGTTCTTGAGTACATCTTCGCCCTGTCAAGGCCCCATTTTACCCCCTTTCTCATCGCCCTTGAACCCAGTCGATTCTTCCACCCCCTCATTTTCCCTCCGCCCGAAACGTCCAGGACACTGACAAAATGTTCTTTCAAAATTTCAGCCCACGGTTCCGCAGTCATTTCCTTCTCCAACATTTTATAACCTCACTCCTGCGATGTGAAATATTAAAATAAAAAAAACAATTTTTTAACGCTTTTATTTTCGACATTCGTTTCAATTTTTGCTCAGATTCTGCCATGGTGGTGAAATTTGATATTTGAAATCCGTTTGACGTCATGTCTTCAGAATTCTGACAAATTTTCCGTGAAATTTTTTATAAAATTCGAAACCTTATCCAGAACTCACGTGTGAATTGAAAGCGTTCCAAAAATTACAGAAAGATGCCGCGTAAATATAAGTAATCAGTTTTCTACGAATTGGCGACACTTTTGGAGCCTTTTCCATTTCCAATGAAAATTTGATGAGGTTTCAAATTCTTTGTCATTAGAATATATTCTACATAGCACGTTCATGATAGAATTTTATTTTCATACTGCAACACTGATTATATCTTGCGCTTAGATTATCTTCTCCAGTTCGGCTTTCCAAAGATCGCTGTTATCGATTATTATGATACAAACAGAAAACCATAACGCGGATTGCACATTGAATTGCAAATCGGTTCGCCGGCTTCTACAAAAAAAAAATCCCCGCACGAGGATGAAGAAGCAGCAAAAATTGGCCGGAAGTAGCGATGCTTGTTGCCAATTAACGGTACTCCGACGGAAAAAATTGTCTCGCCGTTTTTTTTCCACATCGTTATAATACTTCTTATCCTTTGTTCCATCGCAGCTTAGTTTCTGTCCTTTTTCGTTAACGCATCATTAAAATATATCGCGTATAATACCATTCGAGCTGAATGTGTCAAAGCAAAAAAAGGTTGAATATAATGAGCCGGCTGCAGGGTACTAAAGCGCTGATATAGGCGCCGCGACGAGTATTCATTAAATAATTTTCATTGTCGCTCGAACATTTACGTGTGGGTCACATCCCTGTATCTGCCTTTTTATCCATTCCCATCGCTTTGTTTTTGGTTTTAACCTCCTCATTTGGCACTGCTCCACGACGCGGGAGCTTTTTCTTGTTTCAGTATATCTGCACTGCATTGCAGAGAGCAATTTACATTAATACTAATGCAGAGCGCGCATCCCGCAGGCATGAATCCAGGAAATGAAAGGTTCGGGATCGAGCCGACCTGACCCAACCTTAGAGACCCACGTATTTCCGGTATTTTCCCCGGCTCGCGGAAAGTCCCAATAATCCTCAGGGAAAAATCTTGGAATTCTAAGAATGGTCGGAGAAGCTTTCGATGAGTCAGGGATGGTCGCGGATTTCGCAGTTATCTAAACAAGTATCGGCTTAGTCGTAAAGTTTGTTCGATTCGTTAATTTTTGTTGCTCAAACATCGAGTCGCGGATCGCAATTGAACGCAACGTAACGCGAGAGAGCCTGCAAAAGTATGTGAAGAGGCGAGGCGAGGCCATCAGTCTTCGAAATCCGGCCGAAAAATTCAATAGCACCGTACAATGGGAACCATTGTCAATAAATGATACAGGGCTTTTAGTCCGCAGGGTGCACAATGGAAAGCTGGGGAAAATGGCTCACTTTCCGAGCCTTTGGACGTAGTCCGGCTCTTCTATATTAACGATAATATAACAGCCGGTCTATTAATATTATCATACTTGCGCAGGATCGATCGATTTATCATCGACGCAACACCACGGGATATTTCTCAATGCTCGAGCTTTTTCTCCACGAGCTGAAAGTACTCTGTCTTATATTATACGAGATATTGCGATATCCCGAGGCTAAGAAACAAGAGAAAAAATTATAATAAAAATCCGATTTCATATTTCGGAGTAATAAGACAGAGGCCCGTAAGTATTTGCGACTCTGCAAATTTACTCGGCGTAAAATTGCACTCCGACTCTGTATCGTCGCAAGTTAAATCCCTCCTCCGTTATATCCTCTTGTATAATAATTTTGCAGCTTTACGTCTGCTTCAAGCTCTGCAGCGAGTGGGTATATTTGTTTTTTGCGTTCTTCAATCCCACTTAGTGTTATTAACTGTAATAGCGATCTCGTCGTCCAGGAATTGCATAACGATTATTCCGGGAGTAAAATTGCGTTACATAATTCGAACATTCACTCCGCGATGGAAAAACGAACGCTGGAAGTAGAAAGAAAATAAAATTGATTCGGATCGATCGCGAGTGCAGGAAAGGCGTGCAGGTAGCGCAGCGGTGGTGAATAATATACACGTATGGATAATTCGACGGGGCGTGCGGAAAATATGAGAGACGGAATAATTACGCGCACTCGAAAATCCAAGCCGTTAATTGCGGGACAAGTGTCTCTGGTATTATTAGAGAAAACGAACGGCAGCTGAGCCGGCGGGAGTCTCCCCATTATAAAATGATCACACGGGTATAATAACAACGAAGCGACGCGACGGGGGCGGTTCAGAAAATGAAAAAGCAGCCCTCTCCGTCTGTCCGCGTGTACGTTGCAAGCTGGAGGAGTAAGCGAATTCAATGAAGCTGAGTAGAGGGTCGAGTCGCACTCGGATATCAGGGACGAGATCGGGGGAGTGAAAAAACAATGGGGTAAAAAATTATTCACTTTAAAAACGAGGGGGAGAAACAAGACGACGAGCAGCACGGGGGCTGAAAGCTTTCGATGACGAATATCTGCGGGGATACGGAATAAGGGAATCGAGCTGAGGGCAAATTCGAGTCGGGGAAATTCGGAGAGTTTCCTCTCCGGGAAAACAGCCTTAACGGATTTAACCCCTGGGAAAAGGAGTGCAGCTAGCGAAATCACTGCAATCGTTGGTACAGAGCTAACGCCCCTAATTCCTGCTTGTTTCTTCTCCTCCGAATTGATCCCTTCCGATTTCCGGTCTCTCGTGGTAACCTGAGCTCGGCTTCCTCTCGGGTTTTATTTCCGCCCTCGGTGGCGCCGGGATAATTCATTCGTCGGGTTCTACCTACGTGACGCACCTTTCATCATCCTCTCGCGTTACCTTCGACCTTAATCGCCAATCCCCATCGATTTCCAGTCCGTCTATCGCTGATTGTGGACTCTGGTTACCGTGTAATCACCGGTCACTCACGCCTGAATTTATCTATCCGACTACTGGGGGAAAATATAGAGTGCGAATAAACGACCGACGTGAAAGTCGAGACTGATCGTTTTAAACGCTCCGAGTCGGTAGTTCGGGCGCCGTTTCGTCAGCGCTGATCATTCGTTCGACTTTGCACTTACGACTAACGAAATTCTCTACACGATTTAGTATTTTTATATTCTCACTTATACCCTCGTCTAATTTCGTCGAATACAAGTCTTGAAAAAAAAAAAAAAATATATCTTTTCTCGCACTGCGAAAATTCGACGCGGGTTACGAGATGAGTTTCGAAATTAGCAGCCGATCTCTTTTATCTTGAATTTGTAATCGCGTAAAATCAAACTTAAACTCAAATCGTTTTTCTTATAATTCCTGAGGAAACAATAATGTTTCTTAATTGGAGATCGGCGTTGCGAATCGTATCGTGTGAGTATAATAATTTCGAGCCGATCAATTTTACCACGAAACCGAATTGCACAGTGGACAAAATGCAGCAATGCAGCATCTCGCCCTGTGTTTCCGTTAAATAATTAAGCTTGCTGGAGACAGGAAAAGTGGCGGCGAGAGGTGATTAACTCCGGGCAAAAACCACTACAATATTTAGAGGGATAAAGTGGCGCTGTAGGTTGCAAGGTGCAGAGTTCACGCCGTAATTCACTTGGCGGTGCACCAAGTCTACCCGGGATGCAGCGCGGTGCAGCAGCACCGTACATACATACACACCTACGTACGTACGTACGGTATCCTGGGTCTTGTACAGGTATTAGCGAGAAAATTTCAACCTGGCGCTGGTGTTCCGAAATTGTGTTTCAAACTTTAAAAGACGATAGAAACGAGGAGTTTATTTATCGGGGCGTGGCAAGGGTTGAAAAACGGATCGGGAAGGGGTGATTAAATACTCATTAGGTTCGACTCTCTGTGTTCGAATATATCGCGGGATAGTTAAACGGCAATTTGATTTAAAAAGTAATTTCCCAGGTTCGTTAATACGCGAATATATATATATATATATGTGTGTGTGTGTGTGTGTGTACGCGGAGAGTTTTCCTCAACTCTTCGAGATTCGCCAACTTGACGTAATCATTCCAGTTAATCTTTGAAGTTTTTTATACCAAAACCGAATCGATCGCGCTCTTCTTTGCCGCTCAGGAAAGATCCGAGGAATTCAATAATCGTGCAGGAAATTTACCATTCGACACACCGATTTTCTTCCGAATTAAATCAGAAGTCGAGCGTGAGAATCACGCCCGCCGGCGGATCAGCTTTTTTCAAACGTTCTACGCTCGTCTGCTGGGCTCGGGATACTTCTTGAACAGAGGATATGAATGAAAACGGTGAAAAATGAGCAGAGTGCACTGAAAATAAATCAATAAGCGATTGTTCCAGCGGCGGTGGACAATTGCAGCTAATTTCTCAAGTCGATTGAAATGCAAAGTACGTAAATTGGTGATCGCCATATTCCGACGGGAATAAATTATTATACAACGTTGTATTTAAATATAAAACCACTTTTTATCGTAGATCGTTCCCGTGCTTACTTTGCATCGATTTAATTTTATAAAATGAAGGTCTGAGGCAACTTTCACAAAGCTTTTACTTTTTATTACTCGTTAAAGCCCACTTTATAAGCGGTATAATATATTCGGCACTAAAAAAATTGTCTTCTCTTCTTCTTCAATCACTGGAGTTAATTCCGTTGTATGAATGTAGATTATGAACGATGAACCAACTTTGCCTTGTGTCGAGGACTGGTGTTAACGATATGTTTTTTTCTTTCACTTTTTTTCCGTCATTCAAAATCGAAATGGAATTGAAGAACCCGATTATACGGGGTAATTCGAAAGCAAAATAATTAAACTCGAGTGTTAAATTGATTTTGGACATTTTGAACCCCCCCTTGACCCGTGTAAAAAAGCTGCAAACACGTAACACGCTGGATCCGTCCGGCGACGCCTTCTTCAAAGGGCAGGGCGCCGAAAGCTCGGTGGATCGTGGCGGGGCACTCAGGCCGTATTTATAATTCATCGGGATACGTTGGCTCCGGTGATCTTTGCCCGGGAGATCGGCGAGCCTTGGTCTGGCTAATAGAGCCGCCCTGGTGAACGAGGAGAAACCTGGAAGGACGTCCCGGATTCGATAGCGGGCAAAAAAGGAGCGAAGTTCGATCGGCGTTCGACCCGAAAGTGGAAAAAGCAGAATAAGAATAAGAAGGACGAGAAGCAGGAGGAGGCGGTGAAATTTTTAAGAAGGCATCTTAGCAGCTGCGCTGCTGGCCCCAATTTTTTTCATCGGTAATTTGATTAATTTCGACAGTAAAGAAAGTGAATTAATCCAAGTTTGCCCTCAAAGCGTATATTATTTAAACCACGCCCCTTCGGCCGCAGATTGTCCAAAGTTACTCGGGCAAGACCTGACAATTTTTAAGTTCGTTCAGAGTTAACTTTGCAGTATCGGGCGAATCGGGGGAGCGGAAAGAATTTTTCTTCCACCCTGAAACCTAACCGGCTTCATCGGTACGACTAACTTTTCGATCTTCCAGGGTCGCGTTTAAACCCCAACTCGTTAAGGACCGACCCCAAAACTGACTAGCCGGAAAAATATCCGAACTTATAAAAACCGACGAGACGAAGGTTTAAAGCGTGTCAGTGAAGTTGGCGCTGTTTGACTTACGTGGAGAGTATCGGATATCAGGATCGTGGATTCTGCTCCAACTTCTAGGGTCGTTTCCTTGGTCTAGAGAAGAAAGCCTGTGATACGCGCTTAATCTTACAGACCTCTCTTCACTTCGCGTAAGATTTATCGTATCAGCAGTTCGATGAATGAAACACCGCGATAAATGAAACCCGTTGTGTATTTTTGCCTTAAATAAGTATTTTCGTTGAATATTTAATTGTACAAATTGGGCGAAGAAGGGCCCGATAGATGAAACTGTCGTCGAGAGGTTAATACTTTCGGTCCAAGAAACAGCCCAAGAAGTTTGATGAAAATCCCTGTTAGTGAAACTAGATTGATTGATAAAGAAAAAATGTGGAAACCTTTATCAAGTTCGGTACATCAAGATCACATTATCGTTACGTTTTTCGGCTTAACTCTATTTTTACAGCCAATTTGATTCTCATCAACGGCACGTAGAAGAAGATTTGGGAAGATCCAACTTCTAAATTTTTAACCCCAGCTGCGTGCCGGATTACTGATTGATGAATTTTTAATTAAAGGATAAATCAATCACGCTCTTGTACCGAGTTATCGGGTAGCTTGTAGTTTTTGTTCTTTGTTTTCCTCTCTTTAATACCAAACGATCTCTCGTTATTTTTCGACCTTGAATCGTGCACTCAATTATTCAAACCTTACCTGTGATCGTGTGACGAGATTTACGTATAAAATGATCAACGACTGAGAAAATTCGGCTAAAATAATAAAACAATTTGATTTTCAGAGAATCGCGGGATTTGAAACGACGCGGCGACGTCTGTTCAAAATTCGGCTGCGAGTCGAGCCGTGAGGAATGGAAAAAGTCCGAGTTAGCTGGTACATACCTGAACGTGGATACGGCAAGTTTATACGTATAAAGGTCGCTGAGTATGTAAACTGCACACACAGAGAGGTAAGGAAGAAAGGGTGTAAGACTTTTGTAAAGCTGAGAATATCGCGGGGAATAAATCACGAGAATTCTTGGACCCTCAAGATAAACTTTTCTCTTCTTATACTACGACAACGTCGGGGGTGAGATACAGTCGAGCGGCCACCGCGCATATCAATTTCAACCTCGGTATGTATACACACACATTTATACATTACGTATAGGTAGAGTACCTACGCTTTTGAAATCGTCCCTAAGAATCTCTCTGCGTTTAAGAAATTATTACGGGCTCGTGAGTCGGGATCAAACTAGTTTTGAAAAATCTCGGCAGCCATTTGCGTGCGAGAAGAATAATTAATTTACAAAATTTCAGGTAGGTGAATCTGATTTTTGTTAAATTAAATCGTGCGAGTGTAACGAGAAATTAATCGTGCTTTTCGTAAATATTCTTTCCATACTTCCGATCGGAATTCCACTTGCAAAATCTCGTATTACGAGAAGAAATCTTTCTTTCTCCCTATCGTTCGGAGGAGGCGATAAGTTTCGAGTCTGGTTATTCTAAATTTGAATTCAAAGAGAACCCGAAGGCGACGCGACGCGCGGGAAGTTCCGAGTCGGATATGACGCGTGTCTGCCGTTCGTGTTTCTTTCACCTTCCCTAACTTTTGGCAGGCGGTGATAAACTTTTGGTATTAAACTTAAGCCGGCCGTCTGTATATATACTTATATACGAGATAACTTTGATGATACGTAGACGTACCCGACAGTAAACTTTTCGCACGGTCGTTGATACCTCCCAGTGTAGGTATTCGGTTCACAGGTACGTTATTAAGTAGGATGAAATTTATTCCGATGATCGAAGAGCGCGAGCGCTCCCGAAATCAGTCATTCAATTTCCTCCTTCTGTAGAAGATGGAAATAATAAATGTTTATGAAATTGAATATCGTTACGGATCGAAGAAACTCGTCGTGTCGCTTTGATACATATTAATAGGATCAACTTTTCTAGAACGGTAAGTGAAAAAAGAAGCTAAGAGTGAAAATTTTCACCCTTACTTTATACGCCTATCGCAGTTTTTTAAACGAGACACGCTGGCTGCGTTCTTCAGTATTTTGCACGTTTGTCAAACAAGTTTTGTACGCCCGTTAAATTGCATCGAATTGAAAACACTGCACGCTCTGATTTGGTACAAAATCGGTTAGCAGATGGGAAATTTATTCTCGAGTTGAGGGCGTTTCCGATCCGTTCGTAATTACTTCCGTCCTCGTGGGCATAAAGCATCTCTCTGGTTGAAATTCCAACTGCATTTCACTACGATTCGCAGATGCTCTCGATCTGAAAATTGTGTGAAATCTATTCGATGAATAATTATCGAGTGTATTGAATTTGCAATTTTCCAAAACGAAGTAACGAATTGACGCTCATATTGTCAAATCTTGAAATTAAATTGCCGATTTTTTTCTTTCGCGAAAAATGACCACGAGGTTTGGCACTTTGTATTCCCCGATGAGAAAAACCACATGAATAGTTAAAATCACGTGGAAAAAACTGAGGTGACGCGTGAATATACCTCAAGCTGCATGAGTTATTGCCACTGCTTGAAAAAAGTATTCCCTGAGCAAACCAGGCAAGAAAACTACCCGTAAACGTGTTAGCGGTGAATTTTACGCTGCGGTAAGAAAAAAAAAAAAAAAAGAAGAAGAAGAAGAAGCCTTTTCAAAAGTCCATTGTGAAGATTTCATGGACACGATATTGTACAAGGGTGCAACAAAAACTATTGTTAAGAGGACACAAAAGAGAACAGCTCCCTTCTTTACGATCAAATCTCTGTCACACCGAGCGATCAATTACCCGAAAAACTTTGGTAGGTTAAAAAATTTCTAAACCAAGATAAGAATTCAATTTAAGAGTGAGACAACTGTCGCGAAAAATAAGTCGGATATGAATTTTTTTAAAAATCCAAAAAATTAATTTCAGACTGCTCAAAATTCGAGATTTTTGTTGCCTTTATAGAATTCCGAAAAAGAGGAAAATTCCGCGAAGGATTCGGACCTTGCAAGGATTGTTCGGGGTAAGACAAGGACATTGTTGTTACACGGAGGGGGGGGGTCAGCGTTGTAGTTTGGGAGGAGTAATATTTCTTAATTATTGCACTTAAGGTCGAGGAAATTGGCGACGCCGAGGAAGGGAGGGAGGGAGCGGTTCACCCTTGCTATTTGTATCGGACTTGACCGTCGCGTCGGCAAAAAGTCCTCGACTACTATTCATCCGCTGATGAGCTTAATCCAGATAAATAGAGCTTCGCTTTACAGACGAAGTGGAGGAGGCCGCCGGACGGACAGAGGGTCACTTGACTAATCTCCCGGCGTCGGCCACGGCCAAGAACTAAATTACCCTCCCGCTTTAGATTACAGTTCCAGGTTTCTGGGTCTCAGGCTCCGCTCTCCATTCCCCGCTATCCCCGAAACCCCTGGGCTAATTTAATTGGCCCAGATATCGGTCAGCTACCCACATCTTTCATAGGCCTAAGTAATTCCCGTTTAAATCAATTTCTATCGCCCTTATCGAACGGCTCGCCGTCCGCATTCCGATAAGCCTTTGATCGAGCTCGCTGATTCATTTTTTTACAAGTACGTATCACCGGACCAGCAAGTTTGGAGTTCGAATCTTTTCAATTACACCACGAGTCGTTTTTGCGAATTTACTACAGATCCCGGAAATTGAAAGAAAATCGGACTGCTAATCCGAACGGTTTGATTTGTTTGAAGCAACATCTTCTCGGAATATCATTACCCCATATTTTCCATGTCGTGGATTAATTCGCAGGAGAAAACTCGACCGACTGATCAATTTCGGTTCCCCTATTTAGGCCCTTGTTTAATGCCTTTCAAACCGAAACGCGTTAGCCTCAATCGTCTTGAATGGCTGCACTCTCAGCGGTTAACCGCTTATTTCCCAGGGTATTTCATCCTGCAGCAACGCCGCGTCAATTCCAAGCCTCGTTGCCCGGCACCATGAGTCGCTTCTCATTAACTATCCGCCGTTGAATTTCGATCATTCCAACAGCCTGTTTATTTGTTTTTTTTTTTTATTATTTTTTTTTTATTTCTTCACACACTTACTTCGTGATTTCGATGGTCTTGGTACGATATTCAGAATATCCGTCGCAGAGAAATTCAGTTTTCTGCTGATAAACTTCGCGAAAAACTTCGGTCGGATGTGCCGAATGCAGATGCGGAAAATCCGCTTGACTCGAAAACTTTTTCACAAGTTGCAGGCAAAGTTCTATATACATAAACTGGAACCAAAATATTATCCGCAGGTCTGTGCGAAATGAACTTTCTTACATTGTGCTTTTCATTCCGTACAAGCTCAACACATTTGTCTGAACACATTTTCCATAAATTAAATCGAATTCGTATATACATATATATTCTATGTTATGAAGAGCAGCGTGCAATCGTCAAAATTGATAAATTACGATCGTCTTGGGTGTTTGACACAACGGCCATTTCAGTATTATAAAATACATCGAAGGGAGAATGAGAACTATAACAGGATCATCCGACTGTAGTCCTGCAGGAATTCCGCGAGGCGTTATTGACCTGCAGAGTATTTTCCTCCGACAGACAAATTCGCAATGAAATTAATCACAACCGAGAAAATTGGCTTTCGTTTTCCGTTACTATACAGAACCTCCGTCCATTCGTTTGCCGTTCTCTCCGCCTTGCGGTTCAAAATCCGTTCAGCGATTCGGGCATATTACCGAGCGCATAACTTTCCGCTCCAAAGAGCGTGAGGGAGTAAGATTCTCAGAAATTGGCAATCATCCTGCCGATAATGGGCGCGAGTTCATGAAAATAGGAAAAAGGAGATCCGGCGGTAACCGCGACGGATATCGACGGGAAAAATGCATCGTTTGAAATTCTAGAATCATATTCGAAATCTGCGGCCTGGAGAACAAAGAGAAATATGAAGAAGGATCGAAGGAGCGAAAGGCAGGCGGGAGAATAACGCGAGAGAAGATGTGTCGTTCCGGTTCGTCGAAAGTGGCAAACACACTTTACGTAAGCGTACTTCCAACAGCGGGATATTCGCTGTGCTCGATGCTCTCCCTCCACCCCTATCCCCGACAAGTAGATGTTTGCCTCACCGTGGATAAACATTTGCGGGAAAATTGGTGCACGCGCCGTGAAGAACGCGCGGTCGTTTGTACTGCACATAAAGCACATCGCGAATCGTACAATTCATCCGCAGGTGAGTGAGCGAATTTTATTCGCCAAGGTCTGCGTGCCCGGCGATAACGCGAAAAGGCTCGGGAAAAGCTGCTTGCTGGGAATTTCTTCGAGGAGGGGGCGAAACGCGGGCTAAACTCCGTTAGGCAAGCGGCGACACGAGTCGAAGGATAATAAATTGCAAGGAACACTTAACGCTCCTGCGGAGTTCGTTTGCCCGGCCGAGGCGTCGGTGGGAAGAAAAATGCCTCGAAGGCTTCGCTTCTACCCCCGACTGACGAAATTCATTCATGCAACCGGTTCGGCCTTCTTTTAATCTATAGGAAAATTTTAGTCGATCGGAGGCTCGCGCGAAGCGAAGGAGGAAGACTGTGGAACCGTTTTCTCAAAACCCAACGTCACCCTGGAAACGCTGTTTTATATGACAACACGGTTAAGGGGAATGGTGAGCCGAAAATCGATACGTTTTATCACTTTTGTTACGAGATAATCGTGTATCTATTATACAGGTAACAATCGAGTTAGTATAGTCGTCAGCGTCCCTTTAAAAATAGCAAGACAGAAAATGCTGGAATTACAAAGGAAAACTTGAATATCGACGCTGATTAATTTCGAATTACTTCAGAGTCGGTAAAAATTTAGTAGATTAGTCAGATCTCACTTTGCTATAGAAATATCGGTTTGTTCAAAACACTGTAGTATATATATCCTCTACAAATTGACTGAAACACTTGTTTTTCATCGCCTTATCATCGGTGAGTATTTAATTTTTCAAAATCGTACCGACATCGGTTGTGATCTACAAGTGACAACGTTTAATTGACTACTGAAAGAACAGAAAATCTGTTCCAGTGACTTTGACCATATTCAACGATGGTCTACTGAATAAGATGAATGAAATGAATCCACCAAAGTTTCAACCATTTTCAAACGATTTCTCGTTTACAATAATTCTCGTGATTTCTAAGTCTGTATTTTAGACAGATCATTGAAGCTTGCGAATACAATAATTTGATAAACACTCGCAACGCGGCTGTATCTCGCAATGAAATCGATAAAAAGCCTCGATTTCTGAATCAATTTGCGAAAGTTGACCCTCAGGAACGAGAGTTAAAAAGTAAAAAAGCCACGTTTTTGGAATCTACGATATTTGAAAATGTTTTTTTTTCCCCCTATTTTAATTCTCAACTGCTCCTCGAAGAAACGAGCGGACTTTTCACTCG
This sequence comes from Neodiprion lecontei, assembly GCF_021901455.1. Lineage (NCBI taxonomy): Eukaryota > Metazoa > Arthropoda > Insecta > Hymenoptera > Diprionidae > Neodiprion > Neodiprion lecontei. Next base: position 36,374,141 of record NC_060260.1, on the reverse strand, counting down.
GAGGCTGCGGAAGTTGAGCTACGAGATTGCTGAAGACAATCCGTAACGGTGTGGGTGTTATACGCGTGTGTGTTTATGGCGCGATAGCCTTTTATAGCCTTGGCGTCTACGCGTGGCAGGCAAGCGGATACACATATAAAGCGTGATAATACGAATTGTCTTATGGAGCGTCGTCACAAGCGGAGTAATGAACTCTCCCTTGACTGTATAACTTTAGTTTACGAGAAACTGAAGTTTAACTAACGCGGTAAAACGTTACTGGACTATAATTAGAAAAGTTCATTATTGCCGGGGTTTGTCTTCCTTTCCTCTTTTCTTTTTTACTTCTTCAGTCCCATTTAATTTCTTCCATACTTTCGTTTCGAATGACCGGTTCGCTATGTCCTTGACGAAATAAATTAAAGAAAAAAAAACGAATCGTCACCCTCGAAATGGGAACTGCGAAATTTGTAGCAGAGAAGCGGCAACAAAAAAAAAAAAAAATGAACAAACAAAAAATTAACCGGTGGTACGTCACAGTTACCGACTTATTTTCGAAAGATCGAAATTTTTTTCCATACCGTCCGTTCGTGCAATTTTTTTGCTTCCTCTCCCTCCTTATCCCCAGTTTCCGGTGATTTGTACGTTTAAAAATTACCTCTCCTCCTCTCCGCCGCGCATACAGTTTGCCGGAAGTTGAATTCTACCCATTTCTAGCTCAAACACGTACGGCGCCAAGACTGGGGAGAAATTTAGATAGCTTAAGTTCTTTCTGCTCGCGGAAGTTCTCCGTTCTCCCCGTGAGTTTTCTGATTGTTGATAAAGCGCGCTCTCGCTGCTTTATGTGCTTTATGGCACTTGACAAATTCGGGACGGGGGCGCGTCGCGTCATTCGCAGCGCGAAAAAGCGAAAGCTCGAGGATGTTTAGGACTGTTTCATTGTCAATAGCTGCGCACTTCCGGTTGACCGGAGCCGGGTCCCGTCGTTGCATGTCGCGAGGCAAGGACGAAGGTTCAAATGGCACGGAAGGATCCGCGATTCCTTTGCATCAGCGAGGCGGCGTACCTCGCGAGTACCGCGCCGCGATCCCATCGATCAGCCGAGGGGCGAGGGGCTTGATCAACTGCTCTGTCGGCCCTATTTCCTTCTGTGATCAGGAGGAAATTGCTACTTCATCAGTTGGATAGTGCGAAGATTAATGCCGGCCGAGAAATGCCGCCGTTACAGGCAAAGCGAGTTTCAAGCTATCGAACTCCGTGCGAGCCGCGTGCAAGCTCGACGGAAAATTGTCCTTTCTAGAGGGGTGAAATCCCGTTGGATCTTTGCAACCGTGAAGTGTTTTTTCTTTCAGATCTCCTTCAGAGCGGTATGGCGATTCTCGCGAGGATGATATTTCCCTCGAAAATACATTGCGACACGATAAAATGAAAAGGAATAAGTTATATCGAAGCAAGTAACAGTGAATTTTGATAAATGGAAATCGAAATATGGAGGACTGTATTCTAGAAAAGTTATACGGAGATTCTGAGAATTATGAGGGTTTTGAAGTTCGGGCTACATCCGTTTTGTAACCAGAAATCTAAAGGTAGACAAAAAACTTGTGTCGTATCTCGATCGAAGAGTTGATTTTTACCCCAGATTTTATTCGAATCGATTTGACCGTTTGTTCGTCTGTTTGAAATAAAGACATTACATGTAACCGGAAATGGCACGAGTTGTGAAAGTTTTTTTATTCGTTTTTATGTACTACTTGACGTGACACTAAAATCTGATCGTAATCGGTTAAATAATTCCTCTGTAATAAAGGATACGCAAAATCTATGTAGTTACAAAAAAATTGAATAATTCGCAATTCGGCAACCAGAAGCAGTGTGCTTAAAAATTTTCACGTATTATCTTCATCCAACGATTGACTTTTCACCCAACTTTGACTCAAATCGATGTAGCCATTTTCCCAAAATGTAGAATATACAATCACGTCTGTGTACGACACCCACACAAACATACATTTTGAAAAACGATAAGAAACAGTTTTGTAAATAGCAAAACGCGTTTTCAAGTGAGATATAATTTTTTCTCTCTTCAAAGCAACTCTCTTTCCGCTTCACCATCGTATACCAAAAAATTTATTCCCGAGCACGGATAAGCCCTGAAAAAAAAAAATCCATCACGTCATTTTTCCCCGACGGTCTCGTTGAAATTTTACGGATCCACGTTGTTCCCGTCATCACCTTGTGTTCCGAGTTCTTTCTGCGCCTAGACTGGGCAACGATCGCCTTCCCCGTGACGTCACAGGTCCGATCTTGCCCGATCGTGTAATATGCGTTTGCCGATGGCCTTATCAGGCTCCATTAAGGTGAGAAAGAGAGAGAGAGAGAGAGAGAGAAAGAGAGAGAGAAAGAGAGAGAGAAAGTCTGGATAACCTCGCTTCTCTAAAGTTTCGGGTAAAAATTGGTGTCAGCGGTGGGACGGCGGCTGAACGACCGATTGAACTTTTTGCGAACAGTCGCATTGCCGAAGACCGTTTCACGCTAGACGTAAACGACGCGTCACCGGATCCCAACATAACCCTTCGGCAACAGCTCCGAGCTCAGCTGCGCGATTAAATTCCAGATCCGTGCAGACAAGCAACGGCGTCGTTCATACCGTCCGACTTTCAGTGGTACATACAAAAATTTTTCACGCTCAATGGAACTTCGCAGCGCTCGCCAAGCCGGGCAAAAAAATAGCTCGTAAAATTTCCCGTTTCGTCGTGGATGTAAAAAAAAAAAAAAAAAAAAAAACCTTGGGAGAAAAAAACATTTCCAAAAAATCCTGACGGTCGCGTTCGCGCCGAAATATATTCAACCACCCCGCAAAATTCGGCTGCATCACCGTCTGTTGGACAAGTTTCAAAGAATTACTAACAATCTCTCGGTTGATCTCGGAGCGTTGATCGAAAATGAATAGCGCGTACGTGCCGCCCTCCGTAACGGGTTCCCCCGTTTTTTTATCTACTATAAATATATATGAGCTGACCAGTGGAATAAGAACGATATAAATCCCCGCGTACAGCAGAAAGGCAACGCAATTACGAACCGAGACTGTAGACTCACCGGATCCTCCGCGGCACTTCAAAGAAGGCATCTTCTTCCCTCCTCTCTCATCTTGCTCGCCGAATTATTGCCTCCTAGGTACGGAGGAATCGATAAAAACGAATTTCGTTGGATCGGGATCAGAAACGAACAGGCACAAGTCTCGAGAATTATGATTTCCCTGGAAACCTGTAAGCTCCAGAGACCAAAAAACATTATCATCGTACTTTTTGTCGTCATTTATCGTTTACTGCTGATTTGAAATTTGCAAATCGAGTTATTTCAGCTGACTAGAGACTCTTTGACACTTTGGTAAGATACTCTCGATTGAAAATTGATTGTTTTCGTATCCAGCGAGGGCTGAAGCTCCTTGAAGGAAATTGTTTTTCCAGCACAGCAACCGACATTCGAGAGTTGATATTCTATCCCTGAATTCCTCGTCGAAATGAGCATTTACCGCGGTTAAGTTAAGGTGGATTTTAACGTCACGTAGCGAGTGCGTATTTCCGAATCGCGATATCCTCGCGTTACTCCTAATCGTATGAAATAGGATACACGCAGCGCGGTGGACCGGGACGGCAGCAACGATGAACGCCGATATTTTGACCCTGCGAAGTTTACCGCAGGGAGGTCCCTATTATCACGACTTCCACGAAGGGTTATAGGGTGATAGAGCGTCGGGGTGGCGGGAAACGTTATCCAAACGAAGGACACGTCCCTATAGATACCTTTTGAATTTCACCTCCCGTAGCTGATAACAGTTCATACACGCGGCTTATTCGACCTATCAATTCCACCAACGTCTTCTTCGTCTTGTTTTTAGTCCAGGTTAAAACTCCCTCAACCATTCGGTAGAATAAACCGCATTCAAGACACTGTTGAACAGCGACATCCGAAAAAGTCTACAGGATTTCGGTTTCAGCAAAGACGGGTATTTTGAACAATTAAGAATACGAACTCCGCAAGCTTTTTCGGTCGTCGTTGGAACTTTCTTTCCTTCGCCAATTTCTTACAAACGTTCCAACACGCGATGTGTTCCTAATCGAACAGCCCCTGCTGCTGTTACAATGCTGACAACTAGTGTAGAACTCTTAGCGAGTCGACGGACGAATAGCTTAAAAAATCGAATGAGCTTTTTTCCTCCGATTTTTGAACGCGGGATTCGGATGGAGAGGCGGAGTGATTTGGTCCATTGAGTGCGAAGTGAATTTAGCGTTTATTGTCCGACTTGTCCCTCTCGTTTGTGCTCCCTCTCGACCGCGGCTGGTACCACACTGATTTCAATGATCGCGAGTAAATCCGGCAAGCCCGATCGGTTCGATCCGTTGCCTCTGTGCTTCGTTCCCTTACCGATCGGAGTGTACAAACCATCGGACCGCAGGTTTTCACTGAGCTATTTTCGAGTCCTCTCGTCGTTCGGATTTACAAATCAACAGGCAAGATTATTTCCAACTGAAAAACTGTCAAAAATGCGCGCAGCGATAGGCGGAAAATTTGGCATCCCGGACAAACGGGTGGACAGCTTGAAACCCTCGTCACTCTCGGAAAATTTCGGTACACCGAGCTCGCTTCGATATCTCTAGTCAAACTCACTTGGATCGAGCTTCATTCACGGTTTCCCCCTTTCTTCTCACGGTCAATGTTTATCCCGGCTTGCCAAATGTGAAAAACAGATGCGTAAATTTTTCATTTCATTTTTGTTCCTTGTTTGTTTTTCTTTGCAAGTTTTTGCCAAGCGAATATCATCGCTTCCGAAACTTGGCTCCGCAGAGTGCGAAGACTCGAGTATTCAGCTCGAGTGTGTAAATCGGATGGCGGCATAGCTGGGAGCTTATTCCCGTGAAACTAACGTTCGAATCAGATTTCCCGCGAAGTGCAGAAGTAGCGTAGTATTTACGGTGGCGGGACGGCGAGCCAACTCGAGCTTTTAATTATCCGCGACGCACACGTGAGCTTTCTCGATCTCGCCTGTGGCTGCCGGGATCCTCGAGGCAGACAATTGGTAAAGATATTCATTGAAGATGCTGCCGGTGGGTGTTTCATGCGAGGCGAGGCGAGGCGAAGGTTTGGCTGCAGGCACCGAGCCAACACCGGAGGGAAAGACAAACGCAAAATGGTTCATGAATATGCATCGGGCGTCGGCTTTCTATTTATGCATAGGTACCCATATTTTCTGAATGTATCTACGCGAGAGAGGCGCCTTCCTCCGAATTCGCTCTTTCCCTGTCTCCTCTCATGCAGCATGGTTATACCACTTCCCGAATTCTGCGGGAGCTTCTCCCCTTTTCCCCCCCTTGCGACGTATAATTTCACCCTACATCCTAATTCTTATCAGCTTATATCTTTTTACTCTTTTATTATACAGCTGTAACCCGATTCCATCTCCAACCGCGATAACTTCATCGTTACACCGTCCATTCGTAATCGAGTTTCAAAGTCCCGGTGTAATCAGGTTCTGTTTTCCCTCGCCGGTTATTGAATCGTTTTTTATCGCAATGCAACGGTAAACAATTAGGCACGTTTCACTTTCACCCACAAAATTAAATCGATTTTTTTTTCTAGATCAAGCAAACTACAAATTTCTCGAAGGGTTTTCCAACTTTCCGCGAATTCGGCCATGAAGATGCAAGCTGTCGTTCTTTGATCGGCGTGACTTGAGGAATGACGTGAGAATAATTAACCGGAATCGTGGAGATTGGATTATTTGGAAAAGGTTTCTCCCGTGACGTGGAGAAGGATAGTCTAACGTTGTTAGACGTGTACGATGGAATACCACCGGCTACATCCCGCCTCGAAGAGCCACGGAGATAACTTTAAATTGGCAAAGTTGGCTGGTGATTTTCCTTCTCCTTTTTTCCTCCCCCAATTTATACAACTCCGATATAAGATTTTCTCCCCGGTTATAATCCGGTAGGAAATCAAAGTATTTTAATTTCTGTAGGGTACAAGAAATTGTTGTTGTTGTCTTCGCGTATTTGGGAATTTACCTCTCAAAGGATAAAGAAGGTGGATAAAATTGGACAAATACAATCCGCGGAGTGTTTCGAAACTTTGAATCGAAAACCCCCGATTTTAACGATCGTTCAATTTTACCACCCTCAAAGTTGCAAACGAACTTTTCTATTCCATTCGACACGGAGTGTAATCTATAGGCATTTATACCGATCAGCGTTGCCTCGGGGAGAAATTTCACTCCCACGACCAGTCGGAGGAGAAAGAAATAAGATAGAAAAACAAGAGAGAAAAGCAGCGGGTTTGATTGTTTTCTCGACGAAGCGACGTCAAACTGGTCTCTAAAAATACCATAACTTTACCCACGTTCAAAGTTCCTTGAAGAATACGTCTTCTGCAGGACGTTAAACTCCAAGGAATAACTGACTGTGAACTGACAATGAGACTCTTCGGTTTGTTAGAGACGTCGGAGGAACCGGTTCCTACCATCGTTGGAAGTTTCACCAAAAGCTCTGCAAGTAGATACTCGGTTAAATGTTCCACGTAACTTGAATAAAAATCGCCAACTTTCCAGCTTTGTTTTAATCCTCCTCCTCTTCCTCCTCCTCATCATCATCATCATCATCATCATCCGAGGTGCGGTTGGAAAGGATGAGACTCTCCGCATTCTAGAATACTTCGAACAACGTCGGCCTCGCTTCCTTCCCTCGACGTTTTTGTGCCTGTCGCGCACTCGATTGGACCGGTTATACGACATTTCGAGGAACCTAATTTCCCGCAAACACGCAGCCGGGCGTCTCGTCCAATTTTCCGCTGCACCTGAACACCGTGGCTTCCCTTTTATTCTCCCCGAGTCATTCAGCGAATACCTAATAGAAATGCATCCTACGGCTGCAGGATAGAAAGAAAGAAAATCTAGAGTAGACTGGATACCGCAAACTTGTCGTTATATCTACTTGACTCTATCGATTCCCGTACATCTGCAAAAGAATAGCGAATCCGAGCAGCATCTGCTCCTATCGTAAGCTCGCTTATATAATTTGCGCAGGTATTATGTAGCTGAAGTTGGATAATAACTTGTAATATGCGAGGAGGAAAATATCGCAAACTTTTAACTCCAGTTGCTAACCGATAAATTTCAAGGGGGAAGGTGGGGTGGGAAGATTCTAGTAAAATTTGGTAATGTTACAACTTACAATCGACGGTTCAACTACTGCAGAAATCTGATTATCCAATAAAATGTGGCGCAATCGACTGTTTAATGTGATAATATTTGTCTATGATAGACTTGATTATTATCGCAACATGAAATCTGATTCATTGACTCATCGACGTCGAATTATCCGAATTGTTGGAAGAAAATATAGCACAAGTGGCTCTAATCAAACGAATTCAGCGTTACAATAACTGAGAGAATGTAGTATTAGCGATTATAATAGCGAATCGTTGTATTGCATTTTCAGATAAATTTCAACAGTGGTTAAAATTCATTGAAATGATACCGATTTAACTAAAGTTTGGGCACTATAGGATCAAATGAGCCAGATATAATAAGCCCACGAAAAATAACGCATGTGAAATATAATTCAATTTAATTTAATTTTTAGTCATCGTTTATTTTTGTCTGCATTGAGAAAAATTTCATTTGTTACACTAACTAGAAAAATTCAGTAAAACAGGTATCGTTGAAAAAACTTTTTGAATATTGTTGGAATTACGAAAAATGAGGTACGCCTAACCATTTTGCGCTATCGTCGATCCCTTTTTCGTAAGTGCAGCGCAAAATTAGTTTGTGAGGTTTACTCTTGACCGTCAATTTATTCTTGCACAAGCATTAAATTTTCGCAACAGTTCCAAAAAAATATAGTAACAGTGATCGTAATGAGAAAGAATAGTAACGGCTGGAAAACTAATTTTCATTTTCTACCTAGAACTGTATTTTCCGATTGTGGTAAAAAAAGAAAATAGTTAAGGACCGAGCGGTAACCGGAACTAAAAATTTCTCTCAATGTGTTTCACCAAGATCGGTCAGCTAAAATTTTCCGGTACAACCGTCCCTTACAATGAAAATTTTTCTAAATGTCCAATCTAGGATTCAGCTGGGAATAGATGGCAGGGCGAAAAAGCGACACGTCCCATTAATTCTCTACCGATATCCGGCAACCGCCTAACGAAAACGGTAAATTAGAGGAGGGTAGATGCGCGAGATACGGTTTAATAGAACCCTATCTCACGAGTCTCTCCGCCCCCCGTCCTCCCGCACCGATTCGGCTTCTTCCCCGCGGGTCGCCTTCGCGTGTGTCAACGGAGTCGTGTGTGTGTGTGTGTGTGTGTGCGTGTGTGTAGGGATGAGGGGGTGAATCGAAGGCGCGTAATACCTGTGCAGATACTCGAATCGTGCCCGCCGGGCGGCGATGCTAATCCTGATGACGTTAAGTATAAGCCCGTGTGAATACAGCCTGGCGAAATGCGGCCCATAGAAGCAAATTTAATTACCTAACGGGCGGACGAGGAGCTCGCTGGAACGCATCTTAACCATTCATCCATTCACTGGAGATCCCCGATCCCTACACGCTGTCTGGTATATCAACGAAATTGCAACCGCGCGAATTATACTCGATTCTAATTTCTTGCCGTTCTAACTTCGAGCGGTATTAACCGACGCTGGACTACGGAAATTCACCTTTTTCATCTTGCCTTGGTGCTAGATGAGGAAAATAGCAATGATGAAGAAAGAGAAGAAAATTGATCGAACGAAAGAATTTTATAAATTCTACGGGGTTCGTAAAGTTGAATGACGTCAACAGAGTTCAATTTTGTTGGCAAAATAGCTTCCGATCTTTTTTCAGAAATGTACAAGCCATTGATTCAATTATACAAAGTTTACTTTTTCTTTTCTTTTCCCAAAATCGTGTTCTTCGTTCAATTCTCTATGCTTCTCGTGAGTGATTTTATTCATTGATAAATTCTCTGAGTAAATTGCGTGCAATGAATTCTCAGTATCGTAAATAAGTTTCCTAATTGACCGCCCAATTTCTCAATTCACTCGCAATGATTTTACATACAAAGTTTTTCCAGTCGTCTGAAACGCTGAATTTTCGATAATTCGCAGTGAGTTCGCGATAAAGAGCAATATCGGGTGAAGTTAAAATTCACGTAACTTTGACTTTTCTGTATAAAAAAAAAGTAACACGATATCTGAGTTTTTTTTGCAAAAACATTGGTCTCGACATTCTCTTCCGAGTCTGAAATAAATTCTGAACCGATCAACTTTGACCACGGTACATCATCCACAGCTTAACGTCGAGTATAGTTTTTTTTCCGACGACTCACTTGACGTCCGAAACTGTCAAAGTCGGTTGACTGTGAATTTCTATCGAGAGTCCAGGCATGCAAAGTCTATAACCTGCGTAACGTAAGGGTTGCGAGGGTTCGGTTTTAGGAATGCAGGACACGTAATTACAGATGTCGAATGGAGAGTATTAGGGTATCGGAGAACGCAGGGCCGGATCACGTCGGCGGGGTGCAGAATTGTCCAGAATCGTGAGCGTTGGAATTCGGGATGAATCCGCGGGTAACGTGTTATTGTAAAAGTTTCGGGCCAAAAGCGTTATCCACGAATCCAATTACTGGTAGTGTCAGGGAGAGAGAGAGGACCGAATTGAGGCGAGGATAACGACATTGCGAGTGAAACGATAAATTCCCCCGCCACCTGCCGAATGCCTATTATTTCTAACCAATATGGCACGGAATCCTATTATTTCCTCGCTTCTGCCCCCTTATCTCGCATCCTCGATACACCTCGAAGATTCTCTGCAACCGCAGAGCGAATAATTCCACGATTCGACACTGCGGGCATCGAGGTATCTCCTCGCTAATTAGCGACTGTGATAAGCCGGGCCACGTCGAATCGAGATCTTCCTTCCACAGAATATACACGTTGCATAAACGAAAATCGTAACGAGGAAAGCCTCGAGAAATCGTCGAAGAATTGGCAGCAAGGATCTCGTCGAAATGATGTATTTTTTCTTACTTTTATTTTTATTTTTTCGAGCGGTAAAGCTGCGAAAAACATTGTGATTTATCGTTTCTTCCCTCATACACTTCCATCCGACCGATGAAGAAAGGAAAATCGTGGTATGTTTCTTACACGTGACTCGCTTAGATTTTACATATTAAATTTTCACGGCTCGTTATTTCCCGCGCATATCTTTGCATCGCCTTCGACGTGTCGCCAACTTTTCGCGCCTATACGAACAAACGCGTTTAATGGCCCGTGTGATTCCCTTTTGGCTTCTAAGTACACGTGTCTCCGTAACCCCGAGGATAGCGACAGGTGACAACCTGCAGAAAATACGCACCTCGCAGTTCTTTTACACGCTTTCGAAACCGATGAAATCCCCAGGATTTCTTTCGCAAAATCGACGAAACGCGGTAACGAGGACAAGACGCGGGACGATTTCTACTTTTTATATTTTCAAATTGCGAGTCGCGAGGGACAAAGAGGCGGGAAAGAGCGGATAGATTGGAAAGCTGCCACTTTGTTTGCGGAATTGAGCGGTGAACAAAGGACCGCTATTCAAGCCCGACTCGGATCCGAGATCCTGCAGCCATCGAATGTCGATACGGTCGCCAATTACCCGTCGACATTCCGGGCCTCGAGTCGAGTCGCCTTTTTGCATCACTTTGCTGATTAATGCGAAGCTTATCTCCCAGAGAAGACACCCGACCCGATATCCTCGTCATTATCCGATAATCGACCGGCATTGACTGCCGCTGTGTTCCAGAATCAATATTGTTCCCGGTTAACCCCCGGAACTACCCCGCAGCGAGTCTTCCTCCCTGTTTCGGCTACACTTTCCGGCTTATTTGCTTCGCTTTGCTCGACTCGACTGGCAGGTACCGTCGTGGATTGGCACTTGCCAGTCTCGGATTCGTCCCTCAAGGAGGGTGTGAACTTCCCTGAGAAACTTGGGGACTCGCGGAGCGAACGGCAAGACAACCTCGAGTCAACATCATCCCTAAGACGAAGAGCGGTGACGAGAAACTGCCGGATAAAGTTCGCTACCGTTCGGCTGCGCGATTTCGACACCGAGTCGCACTGCAAACACGCGAGTGTTTAATCGAATTTCTAATTATGGGTGGATACGAGGACGGAAAGCCTGCCTGGGAGTTTGTCTCGGTAATTGGTTAAGGATAAACGGGTTCCGAAGTCTGAATCGAAAGTTGGGAGAGAAGTAGACACTTTGTTTTATTCGTTCCTACTATCATTGGCGCGAAAAACATTCATGGAGATTATTTTAAACGATTCCTTCGCTTCTTATAACTTTTTACTCAGACCCTGGGTCCCATTCGTCGTTAAGATTCCGACAGAGTTTCCACTTCTTCGTCTACCGTTTCATCTTCTTCTGTGGATGTTCGCGAAACAAGAAGAACAAGAAGAACAAGTAGTAGAAGAAGAAGAAGAAGAAGAAGAAGAAGAAGAAGAAGAGAGAACAAAGGAGCAAAGAAAGTTGACAATATCGCCTGACAGAGCGATAAAAGCGTCAACAGACTCGCTCGCGCTTCGTCGTACGTAAGAACTTCCAATTTTCGTGGTTGATCAGGTTTCTTTGGGAAGAAACTTGATCGGGGTCGGGAAATGGATACAGGGGCGAGCCGAGAGGGAGACGCAGAGCCACGGATTGTCTCCCTTTGAAAAAGTGAGAAAGCGAAAATTAAGAGAAATATATGAAGAATCGCTGCCACCTGTTCGGTGGCTCGTGTGAAGGTGAAGCTTAATTCACCCCCGAATCGAGGGTTCAGCTCCCGTTGCGTTGTCTGCGCGCCGAAGTCGCGAGATTAAATAAAGAAGAATGAAATTTCGTCCGACAAACGCTGTTCCCCGGCGATAAAGAGCTCCGCGCCTAAAGGTAAATCCGCGAATGTGTTCGCTAACGCGTGGCTACATAAATCAGGCATATATACCCGGAATTGAGAGGATATAGCCGCGCGAATAGCGATACAAGGAGGGTTCTGGACACAGATTCCTACTACCGACACTTACCGACATCTTACCCAAACTCGATAGAACTTTTGATTAGCAGAGAATTGGAGTTGGGAATTTCGTTGAAAATGTTGATCGATGGGAAAGATTGTATATGGCCTGTAGTTCTGAGGGATGTTTCAACAAAGGATACACGTACAAGCGAGATTTTTTCTCTGAAAGAAAAGGAGCGGGAAATTAAGAAAGAGAGATGAAAAATGGGTGCACGGGAATTATCTGCAGATCGTTACAACGATCGTTGAAAAACAGGTTGGAAAATCAGTGATTGAAGATTTGCTACGTAGTGACAAATATCTTGAGACAAACGATGAGAAACTCACGAACTAAACTACGTTGATTATATTTTCAATTCGGTGACAATTGCAAGGCTGCAGCAATCCGAACGAGCAAGCAGCGTGAAAAATATGATATTCCCGAAAATATAACAAGCAAATCATACCGATCAGCCCGGATGCGCGGTGTGAATATTTGTATTACGGACATAAATATTTAAAACTCAGTCGCAGAGATTCGTGTATAAAAAATTGTAAGCATTGAAAAATCAGCGAGAGAAATATATCACATCCCGTGTTACGTACTATTTCGATCTATCATCAGTGCAAAACGTGTAATTTTCATGAGGGTGGATTTTCAGTCGAAAGAGAGGGAGCGGGGGAGAGGGGTGAACGTAACCCCGTTAAACGGCGAAAGAGGGTGACAAAGGGTTCGAATCGGCAGGAAAATCCTTGCGAAAGGGGCCGAGATGAGGTGAGGGTGGTGAGTCTGAAGGCGTTGGATGAGATGGGCGTTGTCCAAGAGTGATATATGGCTGTTAGAGAGTCGAAAATCCCGCGGCAGAGAATAAGAAGGATTTGCGTGGGTTCGATGCTGAGTGAGTCGCGGCCCTTTATGCGTCGTGATGAGGCCGCCGGTGATGTGAATTCGGGGTGAGGGGGGATCATGGGGGATGATGATTTAGCGAAGAGACGATCCAGCGATCTGGTTCCGCCGATAAATTAGACCCTCCCTGGCTGGGCTCTTTGCTTGACGATCAAAGTATATACGCATGGAGGAATTTTTCCGGGGGCTGTTTACCCCCGAGAATAATAACCGATAGCAGATATGCTTAATCGAAAGATGCGGTGCAATCAACGATGCTGTGATTACTCAAGTTCAACCTCGTCCCCTGTCGCAAGCAGCAGCAGCAATTGTTGACAGACGTGTATTTCGATATGGCGAAATAGATATTTCGTTATTACAATCAAATTTTTTTTGAGCCAGTTAACGATCGATGAGAATTTGGAATTTCACGAGTAGTTGAAATATTCATCAGTTTATTTGTTGTTCGAGGAGCGCCGTTGTGTTTCCAAAACATGATGAAATTTCGGCACAAAAGCTCGTAGAGTATTATATCATGTAATCTAGCTCTGAGTTCGCTGCATAACTTTGTTACACCTTACCTGTTACGTACATCGGAGTTGAAAATAAGTTTGATTGTGATACGAACGCGTGCAGTTAATTTATGCCTGTTGTAATATTCATATTTGCGTTATGCAAATTTCAAATTCATAAGGGAGATACGTCCCGACGTATTTGAAAGTGGAGTAGTGCCAGAATAAAGCGGCGACAGTCGCGTGGTGCATGCTGGTTATGCTTTTATCGGGACGGAAACTTCGCCGCGTCGTCGTCGACGATCGATGACGATCCGTCACCTCCGGTAATAATCTGCATTAGATTGGATTATAAACAAAGATGAGTGATACAGCTTTTCAGGATCAGTGCCGGCTGGCTGTATAAAAATTCCGGAAGGTTGAATGAATTTACATCCTTCACGGATGTAGCCGATATAACCGGGGTTATTTTCATACCAGAGAAGGAAGAAGAAACACGATCAGGGCAAATTTACTCTACGCCCTGGATTCATTTCAGGGCTTCTAAAGTACATATTTGTTTTCTCGCTGATACGCTACCCTCTCCCCTACAATTTTTTTTCATATTATTATACAATATTGTAAAATATACGAAACACATAACAGTGTTAGCTAATTAATATTATACAACGTGTCGGGGGTGTTTAACCAAATAATGAAATTGACGTTGCGAAAATTGCTGCAAGCATTATTATAATATACATAATTTGTTCGAGTAATATTTATGCGTACGAACCGTTCTTACGGGCTAAAAAATGGAGTCAAACGCCGTTGATAAATCATTGCAAAAGTAGCGAAAGCCGAGCCATCGACCCCTTAGACTGAAAAGTTTCAGGGGTTTTCGGCAAGTTAAGGTCAGAGGAATTTCGTTGCTGGTGTAAGGAAATAACTCGACGTCGCTAATCATTCTCCCTGAAGATTTCGGGCGAGGTGGAGGGTGATTCACCGTCTTCCAGAGTCGGTAGACGAGAACGCAGCGAACGAAGCTCGGAGCAATCTTAGGGGCCAATTAATTAACCCGTAATTAGTATGCAAATGTGACGTCACGTGTCCCCCACTCCGGTTCCAGTAACTGTGCAGGGCATGTACATGTACATTATATGTATACATATATACGCAATCGGAGAGGGAGGGAAGCGCACGCGGAAAATTTCCGACCGCTGAATCGCGGCCGACTTTGATCAGTGGAATCGGTGATTAACTTGCAGATGAATCTAGAATAATTACGTTTTATTGTCGAGAATCCGCGGCGTGCGGGGAAAAAATTACTCTAAAAATTACACTAAGAGAAATTTTTAGTTCCGGTTACCGCTCAGTCCTACACTATTGTCATTTTTTACCATAATCGAAAAATATAGTTCTAGGTAGAAAATGAAAATTAGCTTTCTAGCTGTTACCGGAAAAAAAAGGATCGACGATAGCGCGAAATGATTACGCGTAACTCGTTTTTCGTAATCCCAACAATATTCAGAGAGTTTTTTTAACGATGCCTGTTTTACTGAGTTTTTCTAGTTACTGTAACAAATGAAATTTTCCTCAGTGTAAATCAAAGGCTCGAATTTCCGACGGTTTGTAATATTTCCGCGGATCCAGGTGCAATTCCAGTTTATATTATTCACGGAGAGATAGAGATGATATTGACGTTTCGGAAAAGCGGATTACCAAGTCGGCTAACTTATATTTGACTTGACACTCGAGGGTTCGCATTTGATTAGAATGTTTAACTCAATCGCTTGCCAGCGAAACGTCTATCATGCGATTATACAACCCGCACGACTCCGTCGAGTTTCCTTCCGAATTAACGAATCTTATTATAAGCGGATGCACGTATGTGTGCAAAGCTTGCATCCCGTTTCGACTATCCTTCGCTTTCATCCGTCGCGTCGCTCTGGATGAAGAAAAAACTTCCGTGAAGATTGAGAGAAGACTGAAACTTTTCGACCTCCCGAAGTTCCCGGTTCTCGAAACGCGAAACCGACAGCTCATCCAGTCACCGAGGACCGAGTTTAGGGTTATTGACAGAATTTTCTTTCAAACCAATCGACGCGTCCGTGGATTCTTTTCCTAATTCTCATTCCCTCGACTCGTTTAACAAGCCCCTGAAGCTCCGGCACTCAAACCAATGATAAAAGCCGGTTAGGATTTGCATTTCCAAGCAGCCGTACACAGCCGACATTTCAATTGTTCTGATTGGACCGTAGATTTCTCTCCTCTTAGGAGATCTACGGATTGCCTCGCAAAGCTCGATGCGAATATCGGATTTATTTTGTTCTCGGGTAAAGCAAGGAAATCAAGGTTAGAGAGAGAGGGAAATAAGATATAGGAAATAAAATACCGAAAATGTTCTTGGTTATATCTAAATGTGAACAAATAAAATATACGAATAAGCTTGGAGGTGAAAAATCCGATCAGATCTGCCGCAAAATTCCTCCCGTACATTTATAGATGTAATAGAGTGCACCGGATATTATTGTATTATTATACAGATATAATATGCTTAATTCTGGGAGAGGAAAAATTTCTCAAGAATTTATTCAGGCTTTCGAGGTAGGTAGATACACGGGCATAATATTATATTATCCTGCAACCGGTGAATATTTCCGCGGCTGTGTATTTAGCCGAACCAACAAATTCGCCCCCACGTTGCGGGCCGAGAAAAATTAATATACATGAGACTCGTTGCTGCCGGGTGGGTTTTCTTTTACCGGAATACAGAGGCTCTGCCAGGAATTTCCATCGTTTTTTCCTTCATCGAGCCCGCGATGAGCTCGGCGCAAACGTGTCTCTTCGCTCACCCGGAAAACTGAGGAACCGAATATGAAGAATATGAAGAAGAAGAAGAAGAAGGAAAAGGAAAAGAAAAGAAGAAGAATACCTCGTTGTGCGAGGATTCGTTTATTCGCGAAATGCGGTCGCGATATCAGTTGTATTAATTCGAAAAAAAAGGAAGAAGCAGGAACTCGTGAAAAAAAATCACTGTCCAATTTCGGGAAGGTCAGACGATCGTCTGCCTTGAAGATAATGAAATAAATTGCGTTAGCGAGTCGAATTACTCGTTTCATCGTAACACTCCGCGTGAGAATGAGGGGCGGCTTTAAGCTCGAAGAATTAGTCGCACAGTGCAGAAGCAACCTGCTGGGAGCGTGATTCTCGAATTCGAATTAGCACTAATCATGGATTTAATTGGACCGATGAAACACGGTAAAATCAATGTAACCATGCAACAAAACCACTCACTGGCTAATTCATCGTTCAACCTCAAAGTGAGAGCTACTCGAAGCTCAAAACCGGTTGGACCAAAACTCGATTAGATTGATTTCAATAATGAATATACTCGTACCGTCATTCTACTGTCAACGATTCTATAGCCGATTAATTGTTTGTTAAAACCTTGCACAAACTGAGATAAAAGTTTGAAATTTCTTTCACGCAATACGTAGTAAAATTATTCACAAACTTTTTGAGAAATTAAAATCAAACGTAAAATATGACTAATCGGATAATTTTCCGCCTTTCAGATAGACCGAGATAAGAGGTAGAAATTTGAAATTCCAATATTTTTCCACCTCCGCAGAATCCTGGGATCAAGATAAAATGAGACTCGCCTTACGTCTGTGTGTTTAATACTTGAAACAGCGTTCAACCGAGTCTCTTACACAACGGATGCCGTCCTGGTAAATTGATCTCGGTTTGCATTTTTCCCTCGTAAATCAGCCGGGATAAAAAATGGTGGATTTGTCAGAAGGTATCGCGGCGCGTATCAACCCAAAGGGCAACAATGAAACAACGGGACGCATATTCATGTTATGGAAAACGGCGTGCGTGCAAATTCGTCCCGGTCTAGAGCCGAGCGATCGGCCAAAGCTTTGGGCTACGACGAAACGCAGAGTTTCGTGAAAACCGATCGAAGCTGTTCGCAAATCGCGTCACACCGAAATCACTCGACACGCGAAGACCGCATTAAGGGCAGTGATCAACGCGTGCCGGAACCCTTTTCTCATTTTTTCCTTCCGATTTGCACCATTTTTTATCACCCTTAGCGAGTCAAGCTCCCAGCTGTTGGTGAAAAAAAAATTCCAATCTTTCATCCGGATTTTTTTTTCCACTTGATTTTGTTTTTTCTTTTTTTTTTCCATGTTCGTGACGCCGTTGGCTGATCGGATTTACCGATTAATCATTGTTCGAGAAATAATCTGAGATTGATAAATCGATCGTCACGGATAATTCTGGTTATAATACCGACTGCAGAGCTGATGTTCATTATATCCTGCTGTAAAAGATGAAATCTGCTTGTCGAATACAAATCAACAGCTGCTCGTTCGATTCTATAATTGTGGAAAATCAAATCGGATCTGGAGAAAGAAAAACTTTGAATCAGAAACTGATTTAAATATACAGACAATTAATTCTCACAGTATATTAAAAATGTCTACCTCGCGTATTAGGTATAATACAATATAATTAATACGACTAAGAAAGTTGGATAAAATCTCCGATCGTCACTCAATTACGGCGATGAAAAGATTCGCCGTCTAATCAATTAGTTCAAGTCGATATATTTCAGATATCTTCTTTAATGCTAATTTACGAGTGAGATGAAGAAGAAGAAGAAGCAAAGTGTAAGCATCCGTGCTCAGAAACCGTGACGTATAAGTAATTGATAATAAATTTCCATTGTTTTGGAAAAAAAGTTCTTCCAGAAGCCGCAAAGATTTGCGTGAGTAATAAAAAAAAGTGAGATAAAAATATCCCTGACCTCTTTGAGCATTGAGTTGCCTCACGTATATGGACAAATTGATCGGCTGGGATAAAAAAACGAGCAACACTGCGTGCGTGCATGCGAGAAGCACGGATGGAGATACACGCAGATACACTTGGAGAAATTTTTATGTCTGGTTAGCGCTCCTTAACTATTTTCATTTTTTACCACTATCGAAAAATATAGTTCTACGTAGAGAATGAAAATTAGTTTTCCAGCTGTTGCCGGAAAGTCTGGTATCCGTTACTATTCTTTCTCATTACGATCACTGTTGCTACATTTTCTTGCAACCGTTGCGAAAATTTAACGCTTGTGCAACGATAAATTGACGTTAAAGCCTTGTTTAACTTAAAAAGTAGAGTAAACCGAAAAAAAAACTGATTTTGCGTTTTTTTTTTTTAACGATACCTGTTTTCCTGAATTTTTCTAGTTACTACGTTAAATGAAATTTTTCTCAGCTTATGTATACTAGGTATACTACACGTACGCAGGCATGCACATATGTCGAAAAAAATCGGAAGGCACCTCGGTCTATTAACTTATTGACATCGGATATAGGGGAGAAGGAACACGGCAGAGGCTTCGATGCGTTTGTGCGTCCGATAATACATCGGGCGATAGAGGGTGAGTTTCGCGGGGTTCAGCTGGGCGGGTATATAGCCAGTTTCAGCGGGGTGGCGGATAGAAAAAGCAGGGCAGTGCTGAGATATACGGGGAAAGTTGGTCGACTATTGTATTTTTATAGCAGCCTCTCTCTTTCTCTTTCTCTTCCGCGCTTTCTGCCCCGGGAGAAAAGGAGGGGAGGGGGAGGGAAAGCTCGGGATGCCCGGGGCGGCTCGAGAAAAGAGAAGAGAAGGGCGGCTCTATTTCTGAAACATTGAGCAGCCAACTGCCGCCAGATTGCAGAACGATCGAAGCGTGCGCGCGGGGAGGCGAAACTTATATCGTTAAATTATCGGCGTCGCCCGTATGGCTTATTTTATAACAACCGTAACGGCGCTAGGAGAAGGGGGCGGGGGGGGGGATGGAAGGGAAAAAAGGTAAAGGAAAGCAAAGGATCAAGCGGGGTTAGAGGAGACGCTTCCTCCACCGAGCGGCTACACCAGGGATCGTATTTATCGGGCTTATTAGCTGGAAAGGCGAAAGGCGATGCCCGGTGCTTACGCACGTGCGTAATCGCACCGGAATTCCCCCGTTAATGAGGGTCGTTATTATGCCGGAGGCAAACGTAAAAAGAATATAAGCCCTCCTCCCCCTTCCCAGCTGCACGGCGATACCGCAGTTAATTAATTACAGTACGCACACCTCGCCTCGCCGCGCAAAGAACGCTTCCAAAATTCGAATTATGGACAGCGAAAACGTTTCGTACCTGATTCCCGGTGCACCAAAGCGTCCGAAAGCTCGCCCCGCCGGCTTTCGACTAACTGAATTATTCCCTGCAGCCTAGCTGATGCTTGAAGATAAATTATATATATATATCGGACACGCACACGCGTGAGAATATTTTTTAAATCTCCGGCTGGCGCCTTAAGTAACGCCGAAATTATATCATTGGGTTTGCTGCGGACCTCCGGCAATTAAAAATCGCTGAGAATCCGCACAGGACGAGACTTTGAATTTCAGCTACCGTGATTTTGTCTTTCGAATTCGCGTTTTCAATTTTTATAGAAATGGGAAAAACGGTCTTACGATTTGGTTAAATTCAACTCAATCGTTCGATCGCAATCAAGTCACGCTTCGAAGATCACAGACCTTTGTAATATCTATATGAGGAATTTTTTCCGCGAAGACACGGAAGAATCTCGCCTCTTAGCAAGCCTCAAGTAAAACGAGGGTAAGAGAGAAGAAAAGAGGTGAAAAAAAAAATTTTAATTTACCGCCAATGAAGTTTCGGAATTTCGTAATGAGCACCGGAGAAAGGACCTTTCAGGAAATATTTATATCCGCCGGGATCCCGGCTTTGTTCCAAAATCACCGACCGATGCTCGCACGCAGCTCGAGCTTCTCAACCCGCCGCGTATGAAGTCCTCGTCTTGCCTAAGTGTATGATTTAATTAGTCCGTTCCACTGAAAAATTCGACAAGAATTCTGTATTGCGCCCTCGACTTCGAGGAGACGATTTAACCGACTGATTTCGATGCAGAAAGGATGTCTAAACGAGCGAGAAATGAAGAAATTCTTGGAAAGTTGATAACTTGTGAAATTTTTATTTAACGAATCTTTATTGAGTCTTATGACTTTCAAATTTTTTTTCTGCATTGAGTTACAGCTCTGTCCGACGAACAATGAAACTTTCGTTGATTGTAAAATGGAATTCGAATACCGTTTTTAGGACTCTCTCTCTCTGTTCAACGAGTTTACTTCGTGCGCTTGAAAAATTGTATTTACTCGTACATACGTTGTTAATTTCATTCTTTCTGCCGGTATTATTATCGAATGGATGATTATTCGAGGTGTCGTTGATTCGACGTCTCGTCTACGCGTTTCGATTATTTGAGAGTACAGCGGCTTGGTTATTGCTCCGAGAGGATCAGGAAAACCGCAAGAACGGTGATGAAAATAATACAAAGCAAAAGCTTCGACATTTGGTGAAATCGTGATCGTCTTACGTTTCCTTTAATCTTATTTCCTTTTATCTTTTCTACGGGTGGCCAAGGAGATTCGGCCTACGGCAAAAAAAGGGCAAAATATAAGTCCCTTAAATTTTCATAATTTCAATCTCTCCCCTTGATTCCTCAAAAGAATCCACCGCTGAATTAGGTCTGAATGGGCACCTCAACCGAGGTGAAGGAATAAAAGGACGAAATAAATAACTGAGAAAGTATAAGGGTGAGATAAAAGTGAATTAAGAAATTACATCGGGTTATGCGAAACACTTTCCGATGGTTGAACGCGCAGATTACACCCTTGATTTCTCGCAATAATCTCTGTAAATTTATTCGTTATCAAATTAATGCCTGTATAGGCATCCCGTGATTTTCCAAACACAAGAAAATACACGCGTTCACTTCGTGCTATACGGAAAGATGGCCGACCTTGTTTCGGAGCTTTGAACCTCTCAAGCCGGCATTTTCGACGCGATTTTGCCCCAGAGTTTGAAGCGAGGTTTTCTCGGGTTAAAGTAGGGCAGGAAAATTCAAAGGACTGACAAAACACGGGACACGCTTCGAGGTTCTTTGAAACCGGTAGAATTCGGAAAAACGCCGATGAGTATGCATAATACGTACAGTGGCTGCTGATTACGGCTAATTGGGAAATGAAGCGAAGAAAATTAGATGCTTCGTCGCACCGAGCGGATAAATCGATCGGTGGCATCGACTGCCTAAAACGTGACAAAATGTTCGACACGAATTTTCAATCTGAGTTCCAGATGTCAAATTTTGATTTCTTCCGCGTAGCCAATAAATGAAAAAATAGTTTTACTAGATAAAGTTTTTTTTTTTTTTTTGTAGAAACCAGGACAATATTTAAAATTTTGAGAAAAATTACCTGGTTTCTCAAACTTATATTGTAAATAATAATTAAACAAACTTCAGTTTTGCATTTAAATCACTTTTACTAAAACGTAATAATTAGTAATAAATTACAAATGTAAAAGAATTGATAAACAAAGTTTAAAAATGACTATTTTTCGTACTTTTTCTATTTTTGTATGAACTTTCTCGAATCAAATCCCAAACGTAATCTCCCGTCATACTTTCATTCCATCACATCTTGGTGAAAACGTTTTCATTTTTCTTCCGAACAGGCACCCATATTATCCATCAACCAAAAACTTCAAGACTTATTTATCAACGTAAAATAAAACACAAAAAAAACAACTTTGTAATTAATAAATAAAAGTTTTGATTATTATTCGATGTATAGAATGAAAATTTGTACATCTCAATAGTAACTCATGAATAAATTTTTATTTCTTTTCTACTCGTTGACCTGTGCAATCGGAAGCGAAAGAATCTGGATACAATTAAAAAATTTCTTGTTAGAAGTAGAATAATTCGGCACGTTTACCTTTCTTTCCCTAATTGGTTTCTTTCCCGCACACGGCTTATACCGAGGGATAATTCATTTTTTCGTCCTTCCGACAGACTAATTTACCGAGCAAGTCGTATTTCTGGCTAACGTCCCGGAGGACCAGCTTCCGCGACCCGCCTTCTAATTCAGGGATATGTGTCCCGGCTAATATCTACCTGCAGGACGGCAGCGCCGCGACGCTGGTCGTCCGGCCCTCGAATTGACCGCTCAGGACCTCCTCTCCCGCTTCTGACCTTTGGGCTGATTACAGTGAACGAGGGGGTCTCTAAGCGCCGCAGCTTCGTGTAAGAATGTCTACATTGTGCGGAAATGACGAGGATACGATTTAAGGATCTGTCAAACATAGAGTACGGTCGAAGAGCTGCACAGACAAAAGTATGATGAAACTAATGTAAGGTGAGAAAGTGCAACCGAAGTTAATCGAGTTGAACTTTGCTGAAACTGTGTTTTTTCCTTGACACGAAAAAAAAAAAATGTAGCAGCATAATTATTTATGAATTTAGAGAGACCGATTTTAATGATCTAGGGATCACTGTCTTCGAAACTGAATTCTCTACAAATCCGCAAAATCGTATTTTGCGCAGCAGTGGTGTGTTTTGTTGAGACGTTGGTTTACTATTCATCATTTGTAACGATTTCACTAATCATGTTTTTTTTTCTTTTTTTTTGATCAACTAAGAAGGCAAATAGAAAATATGACTGTCGATTTGTAGAGAATTCATTTACGATCAAAATGAGCCACAGTTCATTAAAATTGTTGCAACGATTTGTTTTTTTCATTGTACAAATGATTTAATTCTAGGATCTCTTCAGAGTCATCAATCATCCCGCAATAATAGCTCAAATTTATGGACTTGAAATTTTTATTTCTATTTTGAAGGAATACAACCAGTTATGACTTATATTCTGGAAGTTTTTTGTGTACCTATACGACAGAGAAAGAGAGAGAGAGAGAGAGAGAGAGAGAGAGAGAGAGAGAGAGAGAGAGTATATAATCGGTATACTTTTCTCCGATGGAGGAAAATGGCCACGTGCAGCTCGGTTCTTTCTCTCCTTCGAAACTCGCGGTGAAAGATAAACAATAATGTAAGGTTAGACCACCTCCTTCGTCCTGCACGTAGCAATTTTGTTTCCGCCCCCTTTCCCCGGATCACTGACTTTATTTTCCCGCGGATCAAGACTCGACGCAAGTTTAATTAAAAAAACAAGAGGAGAGATACGAAAACAGAACAACTGTAACGCTTCCTGACAATCAGGATCAGCCACGGCGCTTCATGATTTCCTTCCATCAGCCGTCCTCAATTACGGTTTTCACGGACCCGCCGAAGGGTCGCATTAAGTTCTCCGTTGTCCTGCGGCAGATTTTCGAAGGCTTCCAAAGTCGAGGGATATGCAAGCTCCGCGAAAGACGGACCTGCAGAGGAGGATCCTTCGAGTCCCGCGGGAAGTCCGGGAATCCCAATAAGCTCGACCGATGTCGAGAGTCCCGGCTCAGTTCCGGTCCTTTCCTGTTTTTCTTTCGTCTTTCGGCCCTTATTTGCGGACCAGGCGGCTCTGAGCGGAACCGCAATCAGTTGTCGCCGCACGCGCGGGTCGCCGTGCGGAACGAAAAATGTTGCGGGGAAAATCTCGGAGGCGTAGGAAAACGGGACGGGTATGAGAAAAAGGCGCGTCTTAAGATCGAAGAGTAAATTCCTGCCTCGAGGAATCCGCGGCGATACCGAAACCAATTAAATCTCGCACTCGACAAATTCCAAAGGCTCCGTTTGAACGGAGAATCGCGGGCAGAACTTCGGTCAGGTTTGTTACGGTTTATTGACATTCTCTTCTCCGCCGCCGTTCTCGCCCTCCGCGGAAAATTGTGAAGAAAACCGAGGGTAAGGGGCTCTTTCGCCGTTCCGGATATTTCGAGGAAAGCAAACTCGATACTGCAGAGTCCGTGGAATTTCAGCGCCCCCCCCCCCCCCCCCCCCACAAAATTACACAAGCATTTCATTACGCCCTGCAGGGAGCCGTTATATCTGCTGATTATTTCGTTTCTTGTTAAGTAAATTTAACGAGATGAAAATGTGAGGGAAGAAACCGGTTTTCGAAAGATGTGTAGAGTCGAAATCCTACGACTTTGCGCGTATTTTCTTTTTTCTTTTTTACCCTTCCAGTAATTATGCGAAGAGGTCCGAATAAGATTAAACTTTTATGGGGAAAAAAACTTTTGCGACAGATTGAGAATCTATTCTTCAAATAGTGGAATCCGAACAATGGGAATCGTGTTAGAAAGTGGAACACTTTTGTAGAAAACATTAATAGCAGTGGAAAATTTTTTTTTGCGTCAATTCATTTTTTCATTTTTTAGTATTCTCGACAGGAGTATTAATAAATATTGAAATCCGATTTGCATAATCTGCGATTCAAAAATCCACAAAGAAATTAATTTTCTTCCGAAAATTCGCCATTCACTGCATTTGGAATTTCGTATCGCAGTGTAAATTTGTCGCGAAACTTGTTCTTCGTGGGTGAAATGAACTTCGAATGAATTTCAAGCTGAAACTTGAAAACAGCTGTTCCAAAAACACGTGAATTTCAACGAGGAAAAAAATTATTCGCACCTTCGAAAGTAAAGGAATAAATATTTCCAACGTTTTATTATAACATTGCGGCTGACTCGCGATATAAAGTTTTTCAAAAGGTGAGCATCGTTCGCTTCTCTGAAGGGTAAGAAAACAAGAATGCTTCATCAGGGTGACTTGACGAAGAATCAATATAATAGGCGGTTCTTCTAGGCTTGTAATTCCCGACTGCAGTCGCACCTCTGGACTTGAAATTCTCGGTGAGTATCAAAGAAGGAGGAGGAATAGAGGGGTTTGGATAATGCCAAGATGTGACTGGAATTTTAAACCTTTTCACGGATTGTTATTAGATGGCAAGCAGCGTGGCCGAGTGATTGCGACCGAGACGAGGGCTAAAGGAAGCCCAGCAGGATATCCGGGGAATTTCAGGAGGGCGAACAATTAAGCGGAAATAAATTGGGGCCGCCAACTTTGGATAACCAGCCAGCCGATGGCTTTCACTTCCGATTGCAAAATCTTGTTCATTCGGAGCGAGAAAATTCAACCGCAAATAGATTGAAAAGAATCCGATGAGAATTATACTTGCGCGAAAGTTGAAGGACGATCAGGATGCGTGCACTGATTAAGAGGGAAACTTCGTTTCTCATACATGTATAAGCTGACACTGTGAAGTTTTGGACGAAAATGGGGTGGGGTTAAAATTCCGAATTTGAAAAGTTCCCAGAGCGTCAAATTACGAATATTTTAGTGGCGAAACTTGAAGTAAAGAAATCAAACTTTGACCAAACATCAAAGGTTCGAACGGTCCGAAACCATCGAAGCTGAAAATTCCGAAAGGACAAAATGCTGAAAGAGCGTAACTCCGACAAGGCAAAGTTCCGAAAGTTCGAAATTGAGAAAATTGATGAATCTGAAACCTCGAAATTTCGAATGATCAAAGATTTTCAGATCTGTAAATTTCTGGCATGGTGAAATTTCACCACATTGATCTTTCCTTGTTTCGGCTTTTCGATATTTTTACGTTCGCAATCCGGGTTATTCTGATTTTCGAGTTTTCTGATTATCTATTTCTTGCATTTCGGAACTTTGAACTTTGTTGTTTCTTCAAAGTTTCATTTCTTTGCTTCAAGTTCCGCCACGAAATAATTCGGAATTAGGCGTTTTCGGAACTCCAACCCCGCCAAGGAAAACTCGATGACCGTAACCAGTGACTTAAAATACAACTAGAAATTTCTCTCGGTCTGATTTACGCGATTCGATCATCGCGATTAGACGGCGCGAGGGATCGGAAATGAAAGGATTGTATTTCACGTGGTAATATTCAATTACCGCGCTGACAGGCTCGCTTTATATTATACGTGCATGAATTCTTTTCACATTCGCGTTTTTATTTCCCGAGAGCAGCCCGAGGGACGGCGGCGGCCGCCACGCGAAACGGTTGAACGATGTATGAGACAGCCAAGCACGTAATTAAAGATCCGAGATAACGCGTTTGCATTGTTTCGGCTCGTAAAACGAAAGCTGCTTTTCCCTGGCTCGTTAATTTGTCACCCCGGCGACAAAGTCCGCGTGACCGAACTTCAGTTCCTTCGTTTAGAAACACAAATACACAGGCCGCGACTCCGATTTACATACGTCACTCCCCGTTTAGAATTCGGCTTAACTGCGTCTCGTGCGACCTTATTTTTTGCTCTTATTCACATTATTTTGCTTCTCTTTACATCACTATTTTTTTATTCTTCTCGTTCTCCTGCTCTACGACACGATTGACAGAAGGCGATGGAAACGCTGACAGCTGGCTAGAGTTTCAAACCCGTCAAACCGAATCACATTCACAGTATTTCATCGACGTGAAAATTGAAACCAAAAATCACAAGGCTTGTCAATGCGGTTACAAACAACTCGATTTCTCACGTAATGCCGACAGATTTCTCATCGCAGTTTGACGTTTTCTAAATCAGAATATTTTCTTTTCTTTCTAGCGCTAGAAATATTCTTCACGTCATTCAAAATTCAGAAAAATCTTGTATCTTTTATGGTATTGTCTTTTTATCGATTTATTTATTCTTTACATTCAAATATTTGTCACGGATATTAAAAAAAAATGTTCGAAAAGGTACAAAAAAATCATCCGTTTTAAATTTAATCTCCTTTTTTCGTACGGTGTTCACAAATTCTGACTTAATTTTACAGACAAGTGAAACAATTCAAGTAGGATGTACAAATTATACATAAACACCCGCTCCATATAATTACCCCTGAGTCACGCGGCGAAAAATTTTGGATTAGTTTGAAACGTTTTGTCTCGTACAAATCGGTTTCCTGTATATAAAATTACCGAATCAAAGAGGTTGAAAATCCCCCCGAGACGCCAATTAAGTCGCTCGGACGGAATTAAGAAATTTGAAAAATCGCCGTCCAACCGCAATTGAGCAAACCGTGTTACCGCACACACCTACCCCTGAGCGTTGTGCAGAGGTGAATATACCTATAAAAGCTCCTGCAGTTACACGATAAGTAAGGCAGAGTCGTTCGGTCGGGCGGAAAGCCGAGAAGTTCTTGACTTGATTGTTCTCAAAAGGCTACAAGCCGAACTGTAAAGAAAAATGTAAGAAAATAAAGAAGAAAAAAAAGTAACGAAAAGAAAGAAGGGGTGAAAACGATTATTTTTTAACTCTCTTTCTCTCTCTCTCTATCGCTCTGTTGGAAAATTCGAAGCCTTTCCTTCCAGACCGTCAAGCGGAGCTTTTTTCGGAGGCTGCTCAAGTCCTCATTGTTTTAAGCCGGTAAAACTTTCACTTTATGAAGCACTCTTGCAAGCTCGTTTCAAAAGCTATGCACATATAACCAGCCGCCCACTCGCCGCGGCCTTTTCCACTGTTTTACAGTTAAAATTTTCCACCCTCTCGACTTATTGTTATTCCTTCCAAAAAACAACTCGCTATCCATTCTCTCTCTCTCTCACTCTGCCAAGTTGCCAAGAAACTATGTAATTATATGCCAGTGTATTTTTCACTGCGAAACAACGCCTCTTGACCGGGCGTCCCAGCGCGTCTCCAGAAGCCCAACAGCTACTCGTGAACATTTTTTTCTATCAGTTTTTTTTCCTTCCCTTTCCACGGAAACCCCATACCGCTGTGGAAAATTTTCTTCAACCCTGTTTTTTTCACCCCCATATCTGGTGGTTATATGCGCAGCCACGTTCCTCGCAGAGCAAAAATAATACGGTCCGTGTCGTATTTATTTTTTTTTTTTTTTCGCCACGAACGAAGCACGTCGAGCCATACCAGAGTGCGACTCTCGCAATCTCAATGACACTTTTTTCGCGATTTCTTTTTTTTTTTTTTTTTTGATGCCGTGTGTGTACGTGTATTTTATTTTTTTTATTTTTTTTTTTGACGTTTTTTTGTTCTCTCTTTGCGCCAGTGCTTGTTTGCTTTTAATTAACATTCTCTGGGTAAACTTTTATTCGCGCGCGTGTATGTATTTTGGTGTATATTTTTTTCGACGTTTTTTGCTCCGTTTGTTTGTTTATTTTTTTTTTTTTATTCTTCATTCTTCGTGCTTAATCCAAGACACACGTGACGCTCATCCTTTGATCCACCCTGTCTCTGCTTTTAATTAAGCTTTTTCTCGCTAGAAACGAACAACTGTACACACATGATGAAGGGTAGGTTGATACCGGCAAACATTTTACCACGACAACAAATCGACGCTTTGGGTGAAAATTTTTTTACGCTCAAAGTTGAGTCGAGTTGGACTGAAAATTGAACTGGATACGGCAAAAAATCAAGGCAAAGCTCGCCGGCAATTATTAAATCAGATACGGTAGATTTAGAATCACGCAGTCGACCATAAAATACGCCTCAAGTGTGAAACGATTACGTTGTTGTTGTTTTTTTTTTTTTTTTTCTAATCGTCTCGTCGATCGCCGTAACGATATTCCCTTATAACGGACAAAACATTGTTACGGTCCAAAGTTACGGAAGACGGCGTTGGCTAATCAGATCGAGAGGTACGTGTAACGATCTTGCAGCGTTGGTCGTTCGTCGGTTGTATTTTGCAAGAGAGGAGGTGGAAGGCCTTAGATTTAATGCTGATGAAGACACACAATCGGCTGAGGCAAGTAACCAAGCTACCAGGCAGCAGCCCAGGGTTAGCCTCGGATTTGAATACCAGATTGGGAATTACACGTGTAAACCCATGAACACCCTTCGCATAATAATTTACCTGAGATCATGAATTAATTTAAGTACATTGTGTGTTTCGCAAGGCTTGCGTAGCGGTCCAACCTGGCTTACAATCAGCTGCAGTCTTCGTCCAGACGTCCGTGCGTCGTCCGCCGGTGTGCCCTTGATAAAAAAATCTCGCAAAATTGCCTTTTCTTTTTACTCACGCTCGACGGTTTTTACCAAAAGCAAATCAGGGTCTTTCTGTACGTCTGCTGTGGGAAAACTCTCTCGGGGAGAGATTCGAGATTCCCGGCTGCAGCCCGTACCAAAATTCGCACGTTTACTCGAAAAGAGTAAACCGATCAAACGTTCGGATACGGAGCGAGCCTTGGCGTGACTGACTTGAATAAACGACCCTCGACTCATCCCCGAGTCTTGCCAGGTCTTTGCTTTAGGAGAACCTTCATGTGTGTTAACCCTTTCAGTCCCACTGGTAAGTATTTTTACCACCATTTTATTTTATATCAATTTTTTGTATATTTAGAATTCTTTTCAACATATTTCTCTGCGGTTTTTTGCTATTTCTGACAGTATATTAACGTAAGGTTTTCAAGACTCGGGAGTAATTGTTGCGGTGTAAAATAAATTATTATTGTTAGAAACACATTGATTAGGAAAAATCGTGAAAATTGAAAGAATAATTCTATACAAATATACGTGTTTTACGTATATTATAAGTTTTCGAGGTTACTGATTACGAATCTGAAATCAGATTTTGAAAATTCAGTATGGCGAATCAGCGACCTCGGAAATTTCTGCATAAACTTTATTGACCGTATTCGATCAAATATGAAATGTTTCACCACCATATCGGATCCACCTTCTTGAATGTTCAAAATCTGATTTCAGATTCGTAATCAGTGACCCCGAGAACAACAAAATACTAACTTCTTACAAAATTTGGCTCAGCACAACAATGTGTAACTCGAATGGTTAAACCGAAGGAGGCTGGAGAAAAAAACCGGAGCCATTAACGGCGGTTTGATTTTGCTTCCCCGAATTTTTTCTGAACCGATTCGCCTTTTTCAGCAAAGAAGAAGAAGCGAGGAACAAGAAGAAAGATAACGGGAGCTTGTTTTATAATTCCCCTCATTTTTCCGACTCCTTGCAGAGTAAGGGTGGAAAAAAAGTAACTTCGAATGATTCGAATTAATTACAAAAAAAAATATACTCTATTCGTGATAAGTTGTATGATGGCGACTAGCGGACGAAAACTTGAAAAAAATTCGAACCGTACATCACTCTCGAATGCTGTTCATCGTCCCGAAAAAAATTTCTCAATAAAATAACGTTGAAGGCTGAATCGCTTCGAAACGTAAAAACACACGAAGTAAAAGCTGGAGTTTTCTCAAGCTCTGGGTGCATAAGAGTGGAGGACAATTGCGGAACAAACAAACAGCTTTTCAGCGGAGCTTGCATGCATGCTGGAGGCGCGGAAACACGACCCCGGAATTTATCCTCCCCTGCACACATAAACGGAGTTTATATGTGTGCATTATACAAGTATTCAGATGCATCGTATACACGTTACATATATATATATATACATGTGTGTGTAGATGAAAGTACCTACTATTGCTCCGTTCTTTTTCTTTTACTTGCTTTACACACGTAGGTATGCATCGACTAGCTCAAGATTCTCCCCGAAGAAGTTGCCGATAGCAAATTCAGGCTCGTGTATAACGTAACCGGTAACGCAGCATGCAGACACCTACATACCACACTCGTATTTCCGCGCATTGCACCCACGGCATGCAGGGAAAATAATACTTTATGCACCGCAAGGCGTTGCGCCCGCCTTCGTGAGATTGAATTTTTCGAAGAGGTCGCGTATTAACCCTTTCAGTCACGCGATTCAGTTCTTTTCTTTTTTTTTTTTTTTTGTTTTGGCACCGAAGTACGATCATTATACATTTCCCATGTATTTTTCGACGCTGAATGCGAATGTGATGCCAACAGTTTAATAAAACTAATAACAACCCCTAAAATGGCACGAAAATGGGGTGAATTATCAAATTTATTTTAAACGGTGTTCTTGAATGAGACTCATGTGAATATTTATTTTGAGACACCTATGCATTGAATTTTGTAAATCTAATGGCGATCCTAACATCATCTCTGTTTGTCAACGAATGAATTCCAAGCGTTTTTAGTATAGAAAGAAATAAACGTATATTATTATGAAATTTCTCTGCTAACGAATCATAACGTTCACGAGAATATCTTTTTTGTGCACATGTTTATTTCAAAACAATTACGAAGAATTATGGATTCGCGAGAATTCCTAATTACTCCAAATTTTACCTGAAAATGCAAAAAAATTCTGCGTTTTACATGGAATATAAAAGAAATGACAAAAGAAAAAAAAGAAAAAGGGTGCCACTGCAGCGGCTTCTGTGGCCGAAAGGGTTAAGCTCGTTGAAACCGAACGCTGGGTGAAACTCGGGGAAAAAAATCGTCGGACAGTCCCAGCTGTAAAGCGCGTTGACTAATTTGCAAAAGGCAGGAAGCGGACGAAGAAGGAGAAAATAAGAAGAGATGGAAAGAAGACGGGGCGTCGAGACAGTCGGCAGGGGTGGTGGTCCGGAGCCAGCGATGCAGGGTGAGTAACGAGCCGAGATTCGCACCCTCTTGTCGAACAACCACTTGGCCATTGAAACCATTAACCCTCGACTCAGCCCCGCTGATTTCCACTTGATGGAAGCGTCCATAAGAAATGAACAAGCCCGAAGTGCGATCCACCCCATCCGCCTCGTACTTCTCGGGGAGTTTTCGCCCCGCGCTCTGTATTACAGCCACGGATTTCGGCCAGCAATGACACCTGATTTACGGCAGCCGCTGCAAGGGCCGAGATATACCGTGCAGGACGGAATAAAAAACGAAGGATAAAATTCCGCCAGGAAATGAAATTGGAAGAGCATCGAGGACGAATGAAAAGTTATGGAATCGGAGAAAAACTAACGTTCGTAATTAATCTCCGGCTATTTTGTACTACGTTCGTGTTCATATGAAATAGGAATGATTAGACGTTTGAATAAATTCGAATATCAACGGTTGAGATGTCGGAAACTTCAGAAAAGATTTGACTATTAGAACGGTTAAACTAATGATTAAACGTTCGTGTTTTTGTTATCCGATCCCGCAGATTTTCTCACGCTTATTTTAATCGTCGCGAGGATAATTTAAAAAATTTTCAAAAATCAGCCCACAAATTTTGCTTCGGTAAAAACAGGGATTTTTATTCATCCTTGAGATAACAAGTTGTAGAAAAAAAATTTCGGACAATTTACGGAGATGTCCGTGGCGAATAAATAAGCCTAAGACGTCAGAGTTGAATAATTTTGAACGATCTAATCGTAAGTAATGTATTTTCTCAAATCGTTGATATCTTAGCCTATATCGTTTGAATTCGTTCAGAGTAATTTGAATTACGTATAAGCGATGTTGTTTCATTCGGTTTCATTACGATTAGCGCAAATAACATTGCATTAGATGTCTCAAATGTTTTTTCTCTTTTCCCAACTCCGTGTTCAACCTCATATCGGGAATCTCGCGCGTCTCAATTATCCCGTAACGCCTCCGCAATCAAGAAAATACGATGTTTATACACACAGAAGAATAAAGGACCCCGCGGGACGTTCACCATGACCGTAACGAAAATAGAACTATTTCCAAGTTTGCAAAATTGTTGGCTTAGCGTCGGCGAATAGGCGAATTAATTAGCGAAACTCGGCGAGCGTGGTTTTCTCTGGGCGAAAACTGTTCCCGGGGGTAAAAAAAAATACAAGCGAATTAATAGAATTCCCTCCGACCTTCGATTGAGTGAGATTTTTTTTTCTTTGTTGCTTTCACGTCAATAAAATTAGACAATATCCGCGACACGCACTTGCATTTCGCCTAGTTTTATTCGGCAGTCCCTTTTTCCCCGCATCCTTGCACAAGGAACCCTTATCCATTTGTTCGAAGCGTAAATAATGGAGCCCGTTTACCCGAAGGTTACAGCGGAATCTTTCATCGTCAAAAACCGCCAACCCTTCCCCGCCGACTCTCCTCCTCCGCGAAGTTATTTGCATAGACCAGATAAGGCGCCTTTATTTGCTCCGAACATACAAGAAGATTGCTGGCTGTAACCCCGGCCATGATCCTCCGGGGAGCAGTCGACACAAAGCAGCCTAAACTCCACCTATAGTATATACCTACCCGCCGAGCGTGTACCTTCAAGCTGATATCGCGATAAGCTAAGTCGAACTAACTTCCCCCAAAGTTCCAAAACGGCGCCCCGACGCCGCGTTTCCCATTCAACGAGACCGGCGTTGCCTATCCCTCCGCATCGCGGCGCCTCGTGGCAACAGGCGGTGTGGTCTTGGAATCGGGTTTACATGATCTGGGAAAAAGGCGTCGACGCGGAGAAAGAAACAGAGAAATAGAAAAAAAAAAACAAAAAAAAAAAAAAAAAAACCTAATTAATTACCGTACGAAGCTTCGAAAGCTGTGTACCGAATTTAAAAAACTAATTTTCAGCATTAAAAATGTATTCTCATCTTTCGAAAATTAGCGACGTTACCAAAGTTTTCTCATCTAAATTTCTTGTTACGTTACTTTTTCTTTCCTCTCATGGAGACGTGTTTTGCAACGAAATGAAACGCAACCAACATCTGCTCAATTTTTTATACACTTATTCCACGATGTTTTTTTTTTTTTTTTTTCTCTCTACTCCTCTGCAATTTCCAAACTGTGAATGTAATCGTTCCTCAGAGCGATTTCCACCCGCACGCATCTTGGATGTACAGAAATAATCTAAACTTTTATTATATTATCGTTATGATACAAAAACAAAAAGGGAAACTAACAACAAGTCGATGGATTAATATCAGAGAAATAAGATGCAAGCTTGTAGGAAAGGTGTGAAATTTCACGAGACCCTTTTTACCTCGGGTGGTGAGACAAGGTAGAGATTGAATTTTTCGTACAGCTTCCGCGGAAGGGCGTCGCGAGAAATATGAAAAGCATTAATATCGAAAGTTGGAATGGCCTGGAGAGAAAGAGACGAAAGCAGAAGGAAGTACGCGAGACAAAAGAGGAAGAAAATTATCCTTGTCGTCCTGCTGCGAAGGTGGAAATAAAAATAAACGAATCTCTTCACTTCCTGTTATACATACCTTACCTGTCCCCGGAACTCTCCAAAGTTTACCTCCGACTTCGGATACTCTCGCAGGTATAACATGAAATATTCAAAACCCGCCCAAGACTTGACCTTTTCACAAATCGTGCCTAACGCATCTGACCTTATGACTTCACCCCAGTTTTCAGCCGAGTTCATAAATTTTGAAGGACGTTAAAATACGCCAAGTGAATCGAAACGGCGTCGTATAAAAACTTGTAGTCAATTTTATTTCTCCACTAATTCCCAACTAAACGACTCTGGTTTCATGTTACATGTCTGCGGTGTACTGTGTTTGATTTTTCCACATTACGAGGAACACAATCGGCAAGTTTCAGGAGACGTTGTTTTCCATCTAGATATTATTCGGTATTATTTCCATAGTCTGCACGTGAAAGGAGTTCCAGCGGAGAGTGATGATGCGTGGAATTAATATAACCAACGCGTAGTTCGCGTGGTAGAATTATTACAGCGTGCACAGAGTTTTCTCTGTCTGAGCTATCCGAAGCGATGCGCCTTGCTCTGTTCCTGGCAGTTGGAACAGCATCGAAATCCGGAAGAGTTTCGCTCCTCGCAGACTGTTGCTGCCGCTGTGAGAATACCGTTGCAAGCTCGGTCCGCAGTTCTACGCAGTTATGGTGAAACTTAATATACACTCGGGTTTGAACCGTTGCCTTTCTCATTGCGCAGCCATGCAGTTCTCGCAACGACGGAGCGAAATGCTCACTGCTATCTGCTTCGCCCGTACTTCTTGGCTTTGACGTGATTAGAGCCAAGTACTCGCTTCTGCGTGTCTCGCAGTCCTCAACGACCCGGATAAACTCATGGTTCAGACCCCGAACTGTAGCCTTTGGACGCGGTGCTTTGGGGTGAGGTTGAAATTTTGAATTCGAATTTTGTGGCGGTGATACTTGAAGTAAGGAAATCAAACCTTGACGAGATGTCAAAGTTTTGAATGGTCCGAAACACGACGCTCGAATTTCCGAAAGCACAAAATGCCGAAAGGGCGAGTCAAAGTTCCGAAAGTGGGAAAAAAGGGAAAATTGAAAAAACTGAAACATCGAAATTCCGAATGATCGAAGATTTTCAATTTCGTGAATTTCTGGCTTGGTGAAATTTCACTACTTTGATCTTTTGTTTGGTTTTGATTTTCGATATTTTTACGTTCGAAATCCTAGTCGTTCTCATTTTCGGTTTTTCTTTTCATTTTTTACAACCACTCGTTGAGTATACTGAGCTGTGTGAGTATATTTTAATTTTCGAAATTTTACTCTATCGAAACTTTACTTTTCGCAACTTGAATTTATTTTCGGAACCTTGAGCCGTCGGGTTTCCAACCATTCTAAGCTTTGTAGTTTCGCAAAAGTTTGACTTCTTTACTTCAAGTTTTGCTACTAAAATATTCGTAATTAGGGGCTCTCGGAACTCTCCACATTCGGAACTTTAACCTCGCTCCAGTGGTATTTAGAAAAATGCCGAACCAAGGAATGCACACGGAA
This sequence comes from Neodiprion lecontei, assembly GCF_021901455.1. Taxonomy (NCBI): domain Eukaryota; kingdom Metazoa; phylum Arthropoda; class Insecta; order Hymenoptera; family Diprionidae; genus Neodiprion; species Neodiprion lecontei. The sequence goes on along the minus strand of NC_060260.1, from coordinate 36,338,427 downwards.
TGCATTTAGTTGCAAAATTCTAAGCGAGTAGCTGATATCTGGTGACAACGAAGATTTTATTTCCACGGTCGTAAGTGGAAATCTCTGCCCTACGTTCTGGAAACAAAGACGAGGGGTGCAAAAGCTCTGAGTGGAACACACGGTGAGCGAAGCTGCACGTTGCAGAGAACAAATCGTGGATAAGTTTACTGCCTGACGAATGGTCATCGTGAAATTTGATACCGAGCTGGAAATGGCTTTCGCGTGACGGTAAAATTTCTCCGGCATTATCTTTCCTCGCTTTATCGAGGAACCGAGCTTTGATATTACTTCTATATATGTTCTTGGTATCTTTTGTAGAGATCGAGATTCCCGTAATCAGTTCGGTGTGGAAATTGAAGAAAATTACCGAAAAGTCTTGGAAAGAATAAATGCGTTTCTGACGTTTTGTCCATTCCGTCTTATTGTTAATGGGTTTCGGGATTCTGACCTTCCGAATCTTTGGCCAGTCGTTATTAACAAATTTGGATTTGTAAATTTTCGAATACGGCACCAGTCTGAGATGTGAAAAGTCAACTTTTCGACTTTTCGGTATTTTCACAATTCAATGTGTCGCCTTTCATAACTTTGCCGATTCTCAAGGTAAAAAATGTCGCTAAAAATATTTATTTATACATTTTTGCGAATTCTCATATTTTATTTGTCCAGAAGAGAGCACTTCGTATTTCATGGTCCTTCTACGTTTTTAAGCGTCGGTAATTCGACCCTCGGGATTTCGTCCCGTCGACTTTCTGGTCTTTCGCATTTTTGCACCCCGCCCCGACTCTCGTAACGCGGAGCGTTTTGGCACGGAAAGAACGTTTTTACTACCCCGCTCGGAGTTAAACGGGTCAGGAATCGAGTATCAGGAGTGTCCGGTGTCGCTGCAGGATCCGGAAAACGGGAATCCAAGCACCGATCGCGAGGAAGAATTCCGAAGGCGTGCAGTTTCCTTCCTTTGTGAACTTATCTCTGGGTTTCGAAAGCAGGTCGGGTTGGATTTCACCCTGGACGCTTCGCTTTCCTATATAATTCTCGGGTGGCTCCGATCGGTGCACCTTATACCTCTCGCGCATTCCTCCGTCCCCCCGATTTCGGCCCATCGTCGTCATTGGTATGCCGGGGGTACCGATATATCGCCTCGCTATCAAAGCTCGGATCGCCTTGCTCAGAAATAAAACTCGGCCAAAGTACGCTCGCGATGCTTTTATTCCTGCCCTAAAACTACCCCCGAAAGTCCGGCCTTTCTTCATTATTCATTTTCACCTTCCTCGTATCTCCGGATACCGAAAACCTCGAAATTTTGCGTGTTTTTTTTTTTTTTAATTTACTAGTAATAAAATACGAGAAAAAAAAACACATTCGAGACGAATTGATCCAATCGATTCGAAATTGCGAATATTCTACACCCGTTGCATTTGTCGTTGGAATTTATTTGTGATTTTCGTTAATTTTACCATGACAAGAAATCGAATCATAAAAATATTGTATCGCGAAAACTGAAAATTGGTTGTATAATATCGCGAGTCTCCTCAGAGCTTCGGTGTATAATTAAACGAAACTCTTTGTTATTCTGTATCGCTTTCTGCGAGACATTTTTTTTTTTTTTTTTCTTTCTTCACCGAGAGTAGGAATTCCAAGGACTTGGTTCTAGCTTGGGAATAAAAAGAAACGAAAAAAGAGACAAAAAAAAAAAAAAAACGAATAACAGTGTCGAAGAAATAGAAGAGGAAAAATAACCAACTCGTCGATATAAGTTACAGGCAAACGAAGCTGAAAGGCAGAAGTGTAGGTACCTGCAAGTTCTTGTTGGAATGAAATTCTACTCCGGTATATTGCCGTGAAAGTATTTCCATCGGGCCCAATAAAAATGTCTCGAATCCGAGGGTGAGCTTTTCCCATAGTTGCATGCAAACTCGTACCAGCTACCTACTTTCCTTCTTTCATCAACCGGAAGATTAAATTCGCACTCGCGTTACCGTTAAGCAGAACAACTTTTTTTGCCTCGGCATCGCGGCTCGAGGCGTTCGCAAAAATTTGGCGCGGCGAAAAAAAAGGAGTAAATAGGACGTAAAAGCGGAAGGTGAAAGGCGATATACGCGTGTCGGAGCAATTCATAGGGCAATAAGACCCGCGGTATGTTGTTGGAACGCCGGTCGCCTCCACCTGCGCGTCCCGTCGCAGTAGGTAAGATATTGGCTCCGGCGGGGTGAAAAGCTGTACATACACGTGCCGATGTGTGTTTCTGGGCTTGATGTCGAACAGCTGCACTTGAGAAATTGCGATTGCCAATATCCGGGCGGAGGTGTGTTTTCGCCGAAAGGACTCGATGCCGAAGGAACCTTCGCCTGGAGTCGAACTTTACTTCCGCCATCCTCGAGGAAACGCGGAGAAGAATTTCCGGACCTAACGCTGGTCCCGAGATAAGCGGAACCGAAACTGAACGAAACAACTTGTCGAAACTGCGGTCGAACAAACGGCGCGGAAACTGATGTTCGAAATACATATTGTGACGTTTCGGAAAAAAATAATTTGCCATTTTCCAAGTGAAAAATTTTTTCGGATTCACAGATGGATTCTGTCGAAAGATGAGCGTTTCACGTTGCGCGGAAGATCGCGCTCGGTTCATTTATCACTTCTGTACAATTTTTTTTTTTATTTTTTTCACATCAATTAAGTATCGTGAATAAACCTTTCTTCATTTGTTTACATCAATTTTCCTCACAAGGAAGACTCACACTTGTAATATCAAGTCTCCGGTTGATGTTTGAGAAGCGTATCTTGACGATATTTTCATTATTAATTCAATCTAAAAATATATTTATAATTTAATGTCAACTTTTAATTTAGGTGAATAAGATTCCCGGATAATATATCGTTGCGTTATGGATCGTGATATTTGGGTTGAATATAAATGTCGGGAAAGAAATAATATTGAAGTACTACAGCGTGTTTCTTCATAAATTCAAAAATAATGTGAAAAACGGTGAAAAATCAAATGAACGCGATCTTTCGCATAACATAGAACGCTCATCTTTTCACAGAATCTTTTAACCTGAAGAAATTCTTTAGGGGATGCAACGGTAAAAAATCGCAAATTATTTTTTTCTATTTCACAATTAGTTGCGCGGTAACGCAAATGCCGAATATTAATACGACGCTGTTATTTTTCATAATCCAAGCTCGCAAGTAAAAAAAAGTCGTGTGAACTTGGATAATTTCCGTGTATAATCTCGACCGGATTTCCGTCCTTCCGGTGTGTGGACGAATTATTCATTGGACGGTACTTTAATGCTTGTGCACACGGCGAGAAGCCGGAATGGGTTTGTTGACTTTGCCAAATATGGTCGTCAAACATGACGGAGCGATGGAAATTTAATTTTATTTGACAAAAAAATCTTGGTTCTTCAGTCACGCCACATTTGTTTGAATTAACGGTTGACAATTTATTGGTAAAATCGACAGATTGCTTCATTGCGTACAATACGTGTGTTTCAAAAATTCGAACACTCTGAGCGACCTCAAAATGCCTTCGATTTATCGCGTAGAATGAATTGAATTCGAGTTATTGTACGGAAGATATTAAATTGCCAGAATTCTCAGTATTAACAAACAGTCTTACAATCAGTTCAACAACCGATATTTCTTCATCCGAATCAAACGTCGCTGAAAGTAGCCGGGAAATTCGAGATTCCCCGATATTTGACGTTCAATCAGCTTTGTCGGGCCGTTTTAGTTCGATAATTGACCGCGCGGGGCTAATAATTTCATTTCATGTCCCAGCACCTGAAGTTCGGTGGGTAAAAGGGGGGTGAGAATGGTCAGATCGTTCGATACGTGAAAGGAAAGCCGTCCACTGTCGAGGAACTATTATCGTCACCGCAGCTTTGTCCCGCGGTGTACAAAAGGGACGGGCACTTACCCATCGGCCACTAATTGCCAAAATTCGTTGTAACAAACTTATAAAACGCTGCAGAAGGGCCGACGTCCCAAGGGCGAAACCCGCGTCCCTTTTTCGCCGACCGTAAGACCCTGACCCTCGCCGCTTTATGGGCCGCTTTTATCGCACCATCACGTTGCGTTTTGTACCTCAGATTAATTAATTAGTCCTTTACGGGCAATTAGCCACGGCGTGGTTCAACTTCTTTCCGACCCCCGCGGGCTGTTTCTAACAATGAATCGTAAAATGAGCTCCGATTTAATTAACGATCTGGTGAAAAAAAAAATTTCATCCCTCGATCTTAATGTACCCATATTTCATCGAATCTCGTCACCTTTCCTCACAATTTTCTGTCCCCTTCCCAAGAAGAAGGCCTCAGCCTTCGGAGCCCCGAAAGCGGGAAGTTACGGAGAGTCGGGTGTATTTTTCACCGGAACAACCCCCGGCACCTCTTTCCGATGTTTTTCTTCCTCGATAATTCTACCTCATCGCGTGTCGGCGTCACGGGAATCACGGATACGGGTACAGGATTGACAAGCCTGGCATAACAAGATTTGCCGGGAATTAGGGTAGGTACGTTGTGGTAGCCGCTGCTGCATGGATTCACCGGCCGAGGTTCGGTTCGGCTAAAATGTCTGCGAGCAGCTGATAACAAACGGAGCGTCAGAAGGGCGAGATTTTCGGAGGCGAAGAAATCGTGGCTAGATCGCGTTGTTATTATCTATGTATTCGAATTCGTCGTTGTTATTAACGCGCCGTTCTTTGAAGCTTCGTAATTGCGCATCAGGCTAATTTTTATCGAGTACCTACAGTGTGAGAAGAAAAATTGTTGATCCGAAGAGATGACGTAGAAGAAGCAGAAGAAGAAGAAGAAGAAGTGGGAATTATACAAACGAATGACGGGTGAAATTTGATCGCTACGCTGCACGATGAAACAGGGTCGAAATTATGCCGTGATAAATACCCGTGATTGTTCGAAGAAGAAAGGGATAAATATATGGTGATTTCGTCTGACCATCGGTCAAATCTCAATGGGATAATTACTGACGCGAAGCGTCTTAAGAGCCGGTTTGATGTTATCAGTCACTTCCGCGTCTAGTCTGCACGTGTCTTTTAATCGACTTGACTGAACGGCGCCGGTGAAGCCTCGTGCTTTAACCGGCAATCAAATATGATTAACGCTGCTTCAAAGGGCGTACAACAGAGTTGGGTAAAGCGGAATTTTCAAATTTCTATCCTCAATCTTGTATTTAATTGGTAATCTTTGCAATGAGATCATTCTCAAAATTGAGAATAACCTTTGAGGAAGATTGGAGTGTCAGCGAAGCTTGATTTCTTGAGATCAAAGCCGCGTGGAACGAACAGAAAAAGAGAAACACAATTTCGACACATTCTAGCGTACAAAAAAAAAAAAAATTCAATCCTTAACCCACTCGTATACGAAAATCGGTACAAACGATGAGTGCAAGAATGAAATTAAGAAAATTAACTCTGTAAACTGGCTGCTTCTAATGTGAGCGTGAAAATTCCAACATTTACACGCGTACAATTTGGACGAATCGCGAGGAGAGAAAACGATCGGGGCTCTTGAATAATGGGGTGCTTTACAATACCGTAGGAAGGTTGCTTCGTCGATATAGATCCAGGCGATCCTGCAACCACGCGAGAGTTGTGCTACTTTGAAAAAAGCTCCCGTATAGAATCGATAATTGATCCTTGGGGAGTTCGTGATTGAATCCTCGTCGTAGAGGGTTGAATATTTTATCCAATTCTACACGGGAGTTTCGTATTCCTGGTTACACGCCAGTACAGGATGAATTTGGCCCGCGATTCCGCGAAGGGATTTCCTCATCGATTTCGCGCGAAGCGGGAGCTTAAAAAAAGATGTTTTCGCACCGTGTTTCGAACTGTTGCGAATTATCCGCGGGTAAATCGGAAATCCGTGCGAATTCGCGGCGCAACATCGTCGTCCTCGTCCTGCGGTAAAGCATCCGGCTCCGTTTTCACTCACCCAGCGAGACAGGGAGAGGCGGTACGAAAGCGCGAAAGGGATTTCGGCTGGCCCGTTAAATTTGTGAGGATCCACCCTGCGCTGGCAAAAGTTATGATCTCGTTGCCGCAAGCGAATATTGTTCTCCCCGTAAGCCGGGGTTAAACGAGGACCGACGCGACGGCCTGCAAACACCGTCGTCTTGACGTCGCGTTTCTTTTCAGGATACGCCATGGGCCACGGGGATTTCATTTTTACCCGGATCATCCCTCCGCCTGCGAAGGATCAGCGAGTCGGCTTTGAGTCCTAATGGTCGGGTTACTGAATCGTAAAAATTATCAATTTCACACGTTTCGTGTTACACGTCGTGTCTCTATGCTACGAATTTTTCTTGCTCGTTAAGTTCGTTAAATTCGCAAATCTTGACGCAAACAAACGTAATTCGGCTGGGATGCGACCTGGAAACTGTTGCGGAGATCAAAATTTGAAAACTTTGTCAGAATTGATGTAAATTTCTCAACAGCGAGCGCGAAGACAAAATTTCGATGGAATTTCGCAATTTTGTTATACAAGTAAACGAAAAGAAAAAAAGTTTCTCATCTTACGGAAACCGAAAGGTATGTTAGTTTGTAAATAATGTTTATAGATTACAGCTAGGAAAACGAGAAGAGGGTTTTCGTTTTATTTATTTTGTCAAAAAATTGTAATATCAAAAATCGAGTTATCAACGCATATTTCAACCGATCGTATATATGTATAATAAGTAAAAGTCTGAACGGTAGAAAAATCATAGGTAAAATCCTCCGTAACTGCAGAAATTGTAACAAAAAAAATTAATGCCACACAATTTTTCCCACTGTGCGAATAACGGAGCGATTAATTTGTTTGAACAACTGGAATCGAGTCGCGCCGCTTTGTAACATTTCCCCAAGCCATATACCGTGTATGCATATATATATGTATACCCTATTCGCGAAGATAACGCAAAGTCGTAAAGTGTAAAGCTCTGGTTGTTTGAATTCGTTAAATGTTCGCTAAGCTTTAGAGAAGTTGGTGACGAAGCATATATTCAAAACCATAAGAAAATATAACCTCTTTCACCCTCCGCTTAGAAAACGAATAGTTATATCCGGCCTGCATCGCTCTGGCGCATTATATTACTCCGCTCCATAACTTTTCTCTCCCTTTCTGCATTTACCAGCTTTCGTAATGTTCGTAAGAGGATCGCGAAAGACAGTAAAATTCTCCACAGATCCGAGATACGTAAAATGATTCCCCTCTCTAAAACACTCGAGTACACTTGCGCTGTTGCGAATCGAGGTTTTTTTCCAAATTTCTTTCGCTCTCGCACGTGTTTCTCGCATTTCTGGCAAAATAACATCTCGGAGCTTGGAAGACAGTCGAATTGTTATTTTCCCACAAATTAATTTACAGAAAATCATTAACTCTTGCAATATGACCCGATTGAAATAAACTTGCTTGTTGATTGAGGATCGATTTTGCAACTATAATTACAGGTCTCTGTTCCAATGAGATGTAACATTATCATCCATATAATATAATAATCACCCATCAAAGTTGAGGAGACCGATCGAATACCGGAGGTACTAAAATATCGGCGCAAGCGATGTTCCCTCAAAATTCGAACCACCTCGTCCGTTTCTTTCGCAAGATCAAACACGGCGCGATTGCGATCGCGTAATAATTGTTGGACGATGCCAATTGAGTTGGGAGAAGAGTTGAACGAGGGGTAAAAATGATGATAAAAAAGAGAAATAAAAGTCAGACAGCGACGAAGCGATAGGGAGCCAACTGGCCCGCAGACCAACGTATAAAAGTGGTCGTCGAACAGCCGGGGTTTCGGAGGGTTGGTAACGCTGCACTGAGCAGATTTGTCCGACGGTTTGGAAAACCGGAACTCACCCCCTTCCCTCTTCATCTTCCTTCACCATCTCCAGGGATTCGCCAGTGGATTCGAGATATGAGAAATGGGTTACCTAATAAAATAAGGCTGGCAATGGTAAACTCGACCGAGTTGGAACTTAACAGTTGTGTACGACGCCGACCTTAGCGAGTATGAGTGGTGAAAATAAGGTAGGAGGAAAGGGTGGAATGGCAGCGACACTTTTATGCACGAGCGTAAATCTCTAAGGGTTCTACGTATGCGAGGGTGCAAGCACGTACATTGCGTAAGACAAGGAGACGAGGAATAAGAAGAATAAAAATAAGAAGAAGAGGAAGAGGAAGAGGAAGGAAGAAGGAAGAAGGAATATTTAAGGGTGAAAGTTTAGGCGACCCTGTGTCTACGGGCTTGAGGGCTGCAGCTCTCGTCCGTGAATTTTTATTTATGGTTCGCATGAAATATATTCACCTACCCGTTCCCCTCCCTCCCTCCCACCCTACCGCCCTCCGTTCCTCCTTTCCCGCCCCTGCTTTTCGTCCCTCGGCATCGTCGCCCTGCCGCGTGGCTTACCTATAACCAACTGTTTTGCGAAACGGAGTGGTATACGCTCTTGCGCCTGTTTTAATATACCTTCTGCGTGTGATATACCGTCTTATTTATGCAAGCTGCCTTATGCGCTTTTCTATACTTCATCTTTCAACGCACAGATCATACACACGTATTATCGAGCCACAGAGAGAGAAAAAGAGAGGAAGAGGGTGAGAGACGGATAGAATCGGGTATATTTACTGCTCAGCTGTTGAATACAGGCACCCTCTGATATGCGGAGTCGCAAATCAAGCAGACGTAATGTCCCGATTTTTTATTCAACTTTATTTTCAATTGTGATAAAAGTATGCTGCGATCGGTGACGTGAAAGAGGCTTTAAATCGTCAAATAACATGGTTTATTTAATTTATTGACGGTACGTAATTCGATAATATGAAAATGCAGAATTTACAACTTTTTGGTTATTCAGGGTGTTTCGGCATTTCAATGAAATAAATTTGCCGAGAAGATACCCGCCAGACGGATAATTTTCTATCCACACACAATTAAGTGACGATGATTCTATTCCGAGGATTTGAAAATTTCAATAATCTCTCGAATCAGAATCCGCAGATTCCGATCACTGAACGATTCTTGTAAAAACCGTTCGTGTCTCAATTTCGATGACGTAAAACCTAAAACGAGTTTCAAATTACTTCTAATTTTCCTTCTTGTCTCAAATTTTCAACAAAAGTATAAAACGATGTCCAGCAAGGATTTCGAGCCTACAGTTATCAGTTGAAGGATTAATTGATATCAGAGCGTCTGAAAAATCACGAAGGGATCGTTATTTCGTGAGGATAATAACCTGCAGGGTGTGCGATGAAAACTCGTGTAACGGTTTCAGTTTTCGCGTCCGTTTCATCCTCGCCATACGATTCCTATGTATAACCGTACACATAACCGTACACGTCCCACGAGTATTATACGCACACCCGTGTACATAAACCTATACGGAGGGTAATAACACTGACAAAAGTGCTGGCAACCCTTGCGCGAGGGAGTGTAAGCTTTCTCGGAGTAACATAAAAGCGACGGAAGTAGGAGAAAAAGAAACCTAGGGAAAAAGAGGGAAATGAAATAAAAAAAAAAAAACGTCGATTTAGAGAAGGTGCTTGTCCGTTTTCGCAATTTTTTCTCTCGACTTTTTTTTTTTTTTTTTCTTTTTGCTTCTACTTCTTCTCACCTTCGTTCTCCTCACCCTCCGCAGGTTTGAATTTACCGAATATTGGTCTACGATCGTGTCATCGTATCGAATTCGTCGTACGTAAAGCACCGCGAGCTTCTCGATCGTCCTTCAAATGGCGATTTACAATACGTATAACTCGTAATTCGCGGTATGATAATGACACGATTGACCTTGAAGGATTGATTTGATATCGAGACTTATCGAATATCAAAGCAAATAGGAGAGGTCGAATTGACGAAGCTGGAGCCGAGAAGAGCGACTGGATGGGTGGTCAAGCGGCAATTTCAATGACCTGCAGTCGTTACCCGGCGGAACTACGAGGATCGTAAAGACGCGGTTACATTGTTATTTGGCAATTTGATCTTCCCTCGTATAAAGGATATTACGACGACAATAACCGGCGCTGACGGCAATAATTGAATTGGCCATTCGGACGCGGCTGGTTGTGTAAGTTGCAACCCGAAAGAATTCAATGTTCCCACGGATGCAGCGGCCATTCTCACTGGCCGCGGAAATTGATGGAAGCGGATGTTTCCTCTTATTCTCTAACGATAATTAGCGAGCTAACCGAAGATTATCGCGAGCTAAATTTAACCTCTTTACCCATTCAACCGACACGAAGTAACGAAGTTACGTCGGATCTGCAGTTGCAGATATTCTGGCTGATTGGATAACAAGACGTCGATCTGGACGATAATTTAGGCGACACGAAATTCACGCGGTAATTTTACAGACATCCGACCGCACCGTCAGACATTTATGCATCAGCTATTCGAACGGTCAAATATAATATGCACCCGCTGCTTATCTATTCCGATTAACCAGATTGAAATTCGCGAATTATTCGCAATTGACTTTAACGTACGGCGAAGATCCTTCTAAGTAAATAAATAAACGAATCCAAACGGATGTGTCGAATTCGTGAAACCAGACCGCAAACGAATCGACGCGTCTAAATCCGCGTCTCGAATCTACCAAGAATTTAGTAAATATATAACGAATCCAATGATTTATTCTACCGGGATTTGGACTCACCGTGATCGCAGGTGCATCAAGAGAGGAGAAGTTCAAATTTCAATCCGTGAACCGGTATTTCAAAGCTTCTCCGCCTTGGCAATTCGCTCTCCGCCGCTTCACCGAAACCCAATATCAATCCATTACCCGTTAACAATCAGTGCCACTTCGGAACGGCGAGAATCAATTACCGTACTTGCACAGCGGTCCGACGGTCAGCGTCAGTTTTTTCATCCCACTCCCCCCCCCCCCCCCCCCCGCCTCTCTCTCTTTTCCGCATTCATCGTCGAGCGAATGGCCGAAGAGCTTGCAGAGATCGTCGTAGCGAAAGCCACTTTTCCCGTGTACTCGGACCTAACCAAACGTGTGCAAAGACTTTTGTTTTATTTTCTATCCGTATTTTTTCTTCCTCCTTGTACGATCTGTATTTAACAGTCGATCCAGCCAAGGCACATGTTTTATTGATGCGGATATACCGTACAGGTAGTCGAGTGAGGAATCTAATCGCGTTAGAAATTTGTCACACTCCTGTCGCAATACGAACTATGTATACCTGTATATTGTACGCGAAATCCATCCAGTTTGGGGAAACAGGAACGTGGATGGAAAGAAAAACGGGATTTTGGTATAGGAATGGAAACCCGAAATTTTGACAACGAACGAGGGTGGAATATTGTTAAGTAGAACTCCTGGTAAGTCGACCCCTGCGATTTTTAACAAGTTCATGTAAGTTGTAGAGCACCGATAACTGAGGGACACGTATATTTTTATTTCTTTTTTTTTTTGTATGCTAATAAACGATTTAGAGGGGTGAAAGCAACCCCCAAAAATGGGATCACAGCGGGGTGATTTCTTGATGCGGTTGATAGACTTGAACGAAGGCAACGCTTGAATGTTTTATTAATTGATAGAAATAGAATAGAATTTATTATACATTTACCGTCGTAGAAGAAAAAATTATTTCCCATAGCCTGACGAAGAAACTCGAAAAGGAATTTCAAAAGCACGTCTATAAATATGAAAACTTCAATCGGAACATTGATTTTTGCGTCATTTTTCGAAGCATATTATACAATGCATAAAGTTGCAGCGGAAATTGATCTCGGTGTTTTTTTCCCATCTTTCCAAAGTTCGTATATTATACCGGATTTCCGTTCGGCGCACCGTGCATGAGAAACTGCGCGAGCGAATCAAAGAGCTTTTCACGGTTATCCGTACATTCGAGCCAGCGGGTATTTATTCGCAAGGATATTAAATGTAGGTACAACGGACGAATGGAAAAAGCCTGGCAGTGATTAAAGAACAAACATACGCGTAGAAAAAAACCTACAAATGAAATAAATCCGACGAGCGTATAATACGCGACGATGAAGAAGAGAGAAAAAACAACACAGACGGACACTCGCGGCTCGTAAACAGTTCCGTTTAATCGGAGAAAGAGTGAAAACGTGCCCGAAGCCGCAGATTCCTGGGAACAAATTTAGTGCCTTTGGTTGAATTTGAACTTTTTAACAAATTCCTAGTCCATTATTTCAAGGAGTAAAAAGATGCCGGTTAGACGCATCAAGTCGGTTTTAAGACGTTTCGCGGTTTCAGGATGCAGTTCGGTCGACGCTTTTGCACTTGCAGCGGCGAACTGAAAGTTCCGTAATTGCACCAAGTACTCGTAAAACTTTCCTCTCCTCTTCTCGTCGAGCGGCACACGGCACGGCACCAAAACTTCTTATCAAGATTTTTTCAATTAAAGTTAAGTAGAATAAGATTTTGCATCCTATTATAAATTACAAGAATTTCCACCCACGCCTTCCCGTGTAACTAACTCCACCTGCACAGGCTGAACAAGGTATAACGCAATTATATCCTACCTGCGAGACTCTCCCGCTTTACACACACACTCACACTCACACGTTTACACTTACATTCACCCTTCCCGTTATAATATCTCACCCCGGCTTTTTTACTTCCCTTTACTTCATTCTTCTTTCCTTTATATTCTCTCGTATCACGTATACTTATATACACTTACCTACCTAGAATGCGCGTATTATGCACACCTATACTCGTACACCTTACACACACTCGCTTCATTCTTAACTACGCGGATAATATAAAGCTCTTCGAGGTAAAGCTCGCCTTTTCTAAGAAAAAGAGAGAGTGAGAGAGCGGCGGGGGGGAGGAATAATTGTTCCAACAATGAACCGGAAAAACTCGTTTATATACTCGGTCGCCTTCCAAACTATTATACTCACCGTACCAAAAGCTAATTGCTCCCCGAATTAATTGGTCTGACAAGGTCACCTGAACCGATAACTGCGATCTTATCCCAATCCGATACAAAAGGTATGGCCTTTGATTATTGACCCAAAGTGACTTTACCGGTGCAAAAAATATTGTACAATCAAGCGTCTGTCAATTATTGGCGGCCAAAGTGGAAGAGAGGTGTAAAAGTATCGTTAGGTCTCTGATGATAGAACAGAGGCACGGATAGTGCCATAGGTGCAGTAAATATTAATCAAAAGAGGAAAGTGTTTCGATGGCGAGTGAAGAAGGATCGACATCGCGTATTTGACGAATGGCTCGTTGACGAGATTCGCGCGTCGTGCTTTCAGCGTCAACGGCTAGATGAAAGCGCGTCGAGGCTTCTTCTCGCAGTTAGTCGCCTGGGATGCCGTCTGCGAAAAGGGTGTCGAAGAACTTGGAGCATCTCGATCCGGGCTAGCGGCAGATCCGTGCGATGTAGGGCATGCGGCGTGCCGGGTGATTTATGTAGTTCTTATGCTCGGAAAACTTAGCTACATAAAACGTCGATATTTCAAGGGTTCGGGAGCACGAGATATGATTTATCCTGCGCCGGCAGACGGGAGAAGAGGCGGCGCCAGCCGTCACTGGGCGTCACGACGCCTCCGTCTGCCCGGGACCAGGAATCACTCTGTTTCCTGACCGAACACGGCACGCACACGCGTGTATATTTATACGGTTATGAGATGTGCGCGGTGGCGAGATCTCGAAATGCAAGCCCGAATTCTCCCCGCCGTCGCAACGTCCGACTTCCTGTTTGTTTTTCATACCGTGTCACGCGAAGGAAAGTCAACACGTCAGCTATTTGCCATCTTTTTCGCCGAATCGAAGGACCGTCAGGCGAGTTATTGCGAAAGATCTATATAATTTTACCGGTCCCTGAGTCCCTCGGGATTGTCGAGGTTAAAAAAAACGGATCGAGGATCGAGGATAACGATAAGCTCGGCCGTGTCTCATCATCAGCCGGAATCCCTGATCAAGACGACGAATTTCTTGCCCCGCTTTGGAAATGAAAAAAAATTTCGCTCCTTACCTTGCCGTACCGCAATCGGATTCATTTTGATCGGCGAGGAACGATCGCGGATGTATCCAAAGCTCGAGTTTGAAACAACGGAAAGGCAATCAACTCCGGAGGCGACTGAACAGGTATACCAATCTCAAAACAAAATTACCTATCAAACGGATCCCGCGAACCTTCAATCAGTTCGAAATAAAGCTGCACCTGATCCTTTACGCTTTGGGCAACCGGAAAGTGACGTGCGTTCTACATGCGTGCTACGTAAAAAGGTTCAAAGAGGACAAACGCGATTCCCGATTAAACCTCGAACAAACTGATTTTATTCCGATTTTGCCGTTTTTTTTTTTTGTTTTACAATGCCGATTATTTCGCCGCACGGATATTTGTTGTACTTCGATTTTCTCAGGGAGTGGGCAAAAAGCGAGGGACCAGCTGATAACGACTCCTGCCGCTGGCGAGGAGGTTCGATACCTTTAACTTGTCAAAATCAACGGCAGCGGCACGTTTACACGACATATTGATTAATACGCGAAATACAAGTTGGCCCGAAAAAGCGGACGAAACGTCTGTAGTGGAATCATTGCGTGTAAAACACAACTCCGTCGGAACGGCAATTCGGAGCTTTGCGAATATAAAGAAAAAACTGCGAAAACAAAAAACCAGGGAAAAAGTTTCGAAAGTTATATTAAGCCAAAGTATACTTCGGTGAATTTAAGCCATTCGCTTTGAAATGAAAATATTGACTCAAAACACCTTTGTTTGAGCGAAGAAACAATTTTTGACCGATTATGAGATGTTTTTAGACATGTTTCAAAAATTGAGCTTTTTTCGCAGTATAAGAATATTTCTACAGAATAAATAACGGCATTTGACTTGTCAGAAAATTTCCCCCTATTTCATATCCTTGACAATTATTTAACATGCAATATATCTCGAGAAAATTATTTAAAAGAACAAGGTAGATGCATGGCGCTTTTAAGCTTAAGCTGGCCGTCTAAATGAAAAGACAGAATAAATGCATATATAATAATAATATGCAGTTAATCAACAATAATTTCGCTGTGTAATATCAGCGCAAAATTCCGCAGCACGCACGGGAGCTTTGCAAGTTTTTGCACGAGCACTTTACTCCCGATACGACTTAACAAGCCGAGCCCTCCCGTACGTTGAGAAACAAGCATCCCAGCCAGCCATTGATAAAGTGTAAAGTCACGTCCTATGTGTTCGAAAGTTTCGAGCAATTAGCGCAAGTTTTCGGAAGCTGCAACACTCGCTGTACTAAGTATTCGCACCACGGCCGTACACAATGGCCGAGGGTAAAGAGACGTCGTCGAGTCTGTTCATTCATCACACGGTGGCCTGCAGACGACAAGCTTCCAGCTCGAGTCTTGTTAATGCGAAATTAGAATAGTTTTAACCCGGCACATCGGATACTTGATAAATTAGTTTCAACCGTCGCGGATTCCAGCTTGGATAGACGGCGGACTTCGGCCTTTGAATCTGCGTTTCTACAGCGTTGAATACCCAGGAATTGACTATACGCGAAAGCTGCCTGCTCGTCTACGGCTGATTTCTCGCAACCAATGTTGCAGCAACTCTAGACGGCTTCTAGATTCTCCCCGCCTTTTCATACGAGAATATATTTGTCGTTGTTCCGATGTAATTCAAGCATTCGTGCTGAGCTTTTTTTCCTCTTTCCGTACGGTGTCAATTGAGAAAGTTTCAACACTTCCGAAACTCAGTTGACAGCGTTTCATTTCGATAGAGTATCGTTCACTCGGTGACTCGAATCAACGTAAATGTCGTTTGTATATAAAAAAAAAATAAAAAAAAAAAAAATATACACCGTTGGAAGAGACTTTTAGGATCGAAAAAGTATTTCGCAGTTATGAATGACTGTTTTAAACATGTTGACTGCGATGTGTGAGCCGGAAAAAATTTTCCACTCTTCGGGTCGATTCGTTGATAACGATTTTCAACACCAGCACCATATCCCATATTCAAGAAATTTCTCTTCGAGTGAGCTTTCGGTGAAAGCGATTCGTCACTCTTCAGAAAAACTACCGAGTGTGAAAAGGGTGACAAGCTACGAAATACACATTTCCACATTACGGTCGGCGGTAACTCCGCGACCATTGAACGGTTTTTGAATTCAAAAAGCTCATTTCGAAGCTTCAACTTCCGCAGCTACTCCTTTCGTCATTTCTTCCACGCGGTCTAGCGTGCTGAAATGAAACCGTTCCTCAAACATACGAATCGGTATTATTATATCGGATCTTCGTGTCTGTACTGACGAATAAATTTCACAAGTATATCATCAAACCGCCTCGAAATTTGATCCGTGTAATTTTTCCTACAAACGTTTCATTTACAAGTTCGTATCTTGCCTGCGACGACGTAGAATCAACCGTTCAGTAGCACGCTGGGATTTCCTAGATTTCTTCTCGTTTCGACGCGGGTGTCCGGAGCATTTACCGTGGACCCCGTATAAATTCACAACCAGAAGGCTGTAGATTCGCGTTGTTGTTTTCACGGTTCGTTGCCGCGACGCATCCGCCAAAAAGGTGGCTGCGCCATTTCCACAGAAGCATGGATTTCAGTGAAACAGCGCTGCAGCCTGCTGGCTGCACTTGAAAAACCGCGTTTCGGACATATTTATTTCTCTTTATTCATCGAGATTTACGAGGCTCCGTTCAATGCCACTGTCTCTTTTTCGTTCCCGCTATATCTCGGTGACTGAAATTACCGGAAGTGAAAAATTACCTCCGCTTTACGCTCGAGCTGTTTGTTGCGAAAACTTGACGTTCAAGTCCGGCCGATTGGTTTATAGAATTCGAGAAATGGAATAACGAGTAAATCAACCCTTTGGAACGCTGAGAGGAAACTCTGAAATCCCCAAAATCGAATTTAATTAAACCCAGCGATTTCTCCTCAAGTTTGATTTTGCTTTGTTTGTTTAATTGATTTCATTTCACGGTGTCCTCGCCTCAAAATTTTCCACCTAGCAATATTAAGCTTGACATTTGTCAAGTTAATCGCTTACAAGGATCGAAATGCAGGGGTTGCTTTCTCTCTTTCATCCTCTCTTATAATTGTAAGTCTATTGGAGTGAGGAACTAGACGTTACATTTGCATACTAATTGTACTAATTGCGGGATGATTAATTGCCCCGTCAGAGTTTTCCCGAGGACAAGAGACGCCGGAAGTGAGGAGTGACGGAAGGGGATGGAGGAGAGAGAGAGAAGGAGAGAAACTGCGACGATGACGGGCGTATTTGTCGCGCGAAACGGATCATCAGACCCACGTATCTATAATGCGTACGTATATAGGTACGTACGTACGTACAGCGTAGTACGGTAATTACAAATTGCCTGCTTCTCAGGTTTGCCTGGAAACAAACGATCCGTCACTCGCTTCAAATTCATCCCCCGCGAAGAGCACAGCCGAATTATACTTTCCACGAACTGCGGCTCGGGGATGGAATGTCAGAATTCTACGACTGTAGGGAAAAATTATCCGCCCGAGGGCGTGAAAATAAACGAATCGAATTTAAATCTGTGAAAAAAATTCATCGACGAACATAGTGAGAAGGAAAGAAGAACAGGGTGAGGAGAAATAATATATCGAGGCGGGAATGATTACGCGAAATATGTAAAATAATGTAGTCTGCGGAGCGGGATCAGAAAATATAAAGGAGAAAAAGAATGCGAAGGAAAAAAATATTATTCAGAGCTGACAATGAAAATTTGTATTCAAGGAATTTTCTTCCCTTATTCCACTTCTTTTTCTTCTTCTTCTTGCTTCTTCTTCTTTTTCGAATATTATAAGGAATGTCCCCGGCAAAGAGTTGGGGGGGAATCCCTCTTTCCAAACTTGCGAGAAAGTCGATGGAAGAATCTGGTTGTTTTCAGTCTTACCTCGAACGAGCCAAGAGAGAGAAAAAGAGAAAGGGAGAGAGGGAGATAGTGAAAAATGATAAATACGTCAAAGGAAACCGGCACGGTGATTCGTGACACCCTTGGTGCACGTATTTTCGCCCTCGTTCCTCTCTCTCTCTCTCTCTTCGCTCTTTCTCTTCCTCTCTCTCCGCCCTTACAACTTTAGAATTGCAAAGGGCGGTGGGTCCGAGGTCCGTCTTCCACTCGGTCTCTTTCCCTTTCCTTGAATTACCGACCCTGCCCAGTACAGGGAGGAGCATAAAGAAACTTTTTCCATTAACCCCGCGGGGTCAAAACCTGGGTCAAAAGACCGCACGCTCTGTACAACTTCCGGGCCATTTTTACCCAGGCTGCGAAATAAGGGAGAAGCGAAAATGAAGAGACCGGGCGTAAGAAAGGAGGAAAAAATCAAGCCTGTGGCTCTACACTGTAAGATACAACGATTCGGTCACAAACGACGAAGCCCGTTCTCCCGTGTAGTTAGATGCGACAAAATAACGATATTGTCAGCTCGCCTCCCTTGCATCGTATAAACCAAGGTCCGACCTAACGACTGCGCTTCCACTGGGTCGTATAATTCGCGTAAATAAGTCGTCACCGTCCAGCTATTGCAGCATGGCAGTGAATGCGGTACGTACGCCCAAAAAAAAAATTTAACAAAAAAAATTTAACAACCACCAGAATAGCTGCAGCATCACTGACGAGGAAAGTATCGAGGTTCACATCACGGATTTCCTCCTATCCGCGATACGTTGTAGAAGATGGAAAAACGCTTGGCACGTATTTAACTACGTGGTAATTTGGTAATTTAACCCCGTGACAAATAAGGGACGCAACCCCTGAGGGTAAAAACACCGAGTATATTACAGCGGATGATATCGGATTGTTTAAAAAAAAAAATCGACTTTCGACAACAAACTACAGAGGTATAGTTTTCACCCTAAAAACGACCGAATCAGCGTGTTGAAAAAATACACAACGATACCTCCTCCCCGTTCTGCTGGAATTTACCTCGCGGCAAAACTGCAGCGTGAGCGAAAATTTGAAAAAACTTCTTTCTACCAATTTTGTGCATTTTAGTAGATATCTGTACGGAGGAGGGGTTCTGACTCAATCTCCTTTGCCGACCGAGTAATGGGACTGCCGGAGCACTCGGTCGGTAAAGCAGATTAAACCAGAAACTTAATTCCCTCGTATACTATTTGTTGCTTCACCGCGAGAAATTACCTTCGGTAACCGAAAAATTCTTACAAGCGGTTGGAATAAGTTGGTAATCAATCGGTGACGATCTGTAGAAGCTTAATGGGGATGAAAGAGCTTTATTTGGTTCTACCAAAGGGGGCAGATTTTGAGACACACACGGTTCGCATAAAATCTAAAATAGATGAAATCGTTCCGCGGCCGCGAGAGCTAATCCCTGCTATCAATTACTTACGAATGTTCGGAACTTGAAGTGGTCCGGCAGGCAGCCGGCCATGATATATCGAGCTCTTAACCGCAGAACATTGCTGGCCCGCTAAAGTTCACGTAACTTACGCCGACATTTCCTAATTAATTGGCTTGATTAATGTTACATCCGGGAGTCGTCGGGCGGCTGGTGCGGGTCAAAGAGCGCACGCGTTTGTGTTGCGCGATATTCGCAAACACGCGTTACTCTCGCAATCGGCTCAGCGTATAGTTCGTGAAAGCAAATCGTCCGGCTGCCGGGATCTCGCATTGCCGGTGAATGGCTTATCCGTCGCTGTTTTATCGCGTCTTTGCTCTTCGTTTCACATCTTTTTCGCGCTGCAGGTTCGCGAGCTTTTACAACCCCAGGGGTAGTTCGAAAGCCGTATTTCAGAGTAAATCAAAGAATCGTTTCACCCTTGTTCATGACCTGCGCCACATTGTCTGAATTATCGTGTCTGCTTTCCATTTTCCAAACGCGTTTCCTCAGCCTCGTTCGATTCGGTTCGTAGAAACTTTCGCCCCAAAATTGATGATAACGTTCATAGTTGTACCTCGAAATTTCTTGAAAACGATACAATTACTCTTCGACTTAAACTTCAAAACATCGTTGAGTTGATCGTGCCAATTTTTAAATCATTTTTCTTCCCCCCCCCCCCCCCCCCCCCCCCAATGTATCTACTTGGACTTGAATTCAGAGCTTTGAACAAAGAGACGAAAGAAACGTGCTCGAGAGGTTGGAGATAAAATTAAGGAGCAAAATCGCGTCCGCAGCAACACGAAATATAAGCTGCTGAGAAGGGAATCTTGGATTATCAGAGGCGTCGATCGGAGAAGAAGGCGGGTAGTTCAGCTTCCGTGACGACGATTTTGTCTCTCGTAAGAGAATGACGATTTCATCTACTGATTAGAATCGATTTAATGCTATCCTGGGTCCGCAATAATCATGTCGTTAGAGGAGATACGCGCCGGCGAAGATTGAGGTCCCCGAGGTACGAGGGCGAGGGATGAACGAGGGTTTCGGATTGCCGATGAAGAGGCGAAGAGCGAGGGTGAAGGTGGAAGGTGGAAGGGGGAACGCAGGGCTTCGGCGTTGCTTTGTATCGAAACAATGAAGCAATAATCGTTCGGCTGGTGCCGCCAGAGATCCTTCCCGTTAAATTGTTGTCTCACTGTTATTCAATTTTATTATCCACACATGTCTGACCCCAGTCGAGACTTTCACACTTTTCTTAGTATCCGCGATGAGGATTGGAAGTGTAACCCTGCGCGTTTGTATAAATACGTGCCACAGCTTTTTTCGGATGGATAACAATTTGCGAAAATTCATTCGACAAGGCTGAATCTTTGACTGCAATTTTTTTATACAACTTGTACAAGAATTTTTCCCGAATATACACTGACCGTAATTTACAATTTGAGATTGCTCAAGTCCGAATTATCAAGCTGCGCAAGTGATACTCGGCAAAAAGCTCCAAGTACAAGAATCAATCGAATACAAAGTCTCCCAAGTCTTTATCCCAGGTGTATGAAAATCTAAGTTCGAAATTGATCTTCGAATATTGAGAAATCCAGACCTAAGCTACGATTTGAATAAAAATGCCAAATTCCGCGTTCCAATTTCGAAGACCGAAGTGAATGGTTTACAGGCACATGAAACAACGGCTCAGCGGCGTTTTTCGTGCCAATTGAATTTCCGAGTAAAATAATAGGGAATTTCCGACTGACCGCGTGCTGCTTCGAGCACAATATCCCGAAGGTGAAGGAGAATAAAGCGAGAAAAGAGCAGAAAACAATAATCCCCGGAGGGTATAATGCGTGAGGTTGGTGATCCGCTAGACGTGACGCGACGTGGCGTAGATTGTAGATTAAGAGAAAGATTAGGCTTACAAGTTTAGCCACTTACCACTCGGAAAGTTGACGGGTTGAAAAAGTTTCCTCTGCGGTTGCTACGGGAACGCGGAAAGAACTGTCCTGCATCAAGAAGAAGGCGGACGGGATGGTCTCCTGGAAAAGTGCGAAAACGAGTTAAGATGAAAAGTTTCGAATGCATAGCGGTATGAAGTATGAAAAAAATAAGGTGTAAGGCAGGGAGGCCGAGTCCCACCTTAAACAAACGTATAATAACTTACACAACGCGCGAATCTTGCCGCGTTAGGTATTTCCGTTGAAGAGTAACTCATGTTCGCATCCACTATATGTTATATACATTATATTATACAACGTAGCCGAGCAAGTCGTGAGGTTCATTCCTTGACCGTGCTGCAGCTTTTTTTATATATCCTCTTCCTTGACGTCCCTCCCCTATAAAAATGGGGGGGAGGGGGGGCGATGGAGAGTAAAAAAATCTTTGGTACCCGAACGATACAGCGGTTAGGTACTATGCTTGGAAGAGTAAATTTTTATGCATCTATGTTGTATATATATATATATATATGTATATATATATGTATGTATGTATGTATGTAATGTACGAGTACATGTTATATATACGAGTTGCACGGTGGTGGTTACGTTATGCATGCATGGTAGGTAGGTATATATACACGAAGGCAGTAACAGACATGTTGCCATTAGCATAGATAGTGTTTTGTTTTTCATCCGCGAAAGAAAATGGCAGGCGTATTTCAAAGTGAAGTAGCTTTTAGGGAAATTGCCCGCATCGCCAGTTACGTCAACCTAAGCGAACATTATGAAAATATTTCAGCGCTCCGACGCGGATCGTCTACCGTATCCCTCCCCCCCCCCCCCCCCTTCGTCCCTCCTATACGTATAGTCTATGTATACCATGTAATACGACGCGCGTAAAACTCCGTACGAAACCGCCGCCACCCTGCAGAAATAGGTGCGGGCGTCGAGACGCGTTTCTCCCCCTCCCCCCCCCACCCCCCTACACCACCGTCTCCTGCTTCTTCTTCTTCTTCTTCTTCTTCTTCTTCTACTTCTACTTCTACTTTCTCCCGCTGGACCGCCGAACAAGTGCCAAGGAACGAACGACACGAAACTCACGGCACCCCCTTCGAAATATGCTACTTATTTGTCACTCGAAATTTTTTACACAGCTCGCGTCGCGACGATGTCGCTAAAAATTGTCGCACGTCGTGTATTATACGTAACCTAAATATGTACGGTGTATCGTAAGTGTGAAAACCGCGCGTGGAAGCCAATTCGATTGATAATATAGGTACAATATTGAAATCTCAGTTTTGTAACTGCCGGTCGAGGTAAGAATTTATGAATATTCCAAATCGCAGAGTCCAATATTGCAGTCTACTAAACGTGGGTAAAAAATTGCAATATGGACCTTCGAATCGCTTCACAGATTGGCAAAAATTTTCGACTCACATTTCATCCGAGATATACTCATCGTGAGCTTATATACATGAGAGTAAATTCAATAAGAACCTACTATTCTTATTGGATCTTGAAATTGTGAATATCCACGAATAGTTTGTACAAGATATTTATTTTTCTTTACTTTCCACCGTACTTGATTTCAGATATTTCAGAGCTTTCATCATTTCTGGATAATTTTTCACTCGAATTGGAACGATGACTTGATAATTTCATTAAAAAAAGATTGCAAACTTTTGTAAGTACGTAAGTTGCATTCGGTTTCGAAACTGCAAGAATCCTTCACTATAAAAATTTGGTATCTTGATCGAAGTCGAATACGAAATTTGTGACGATAAATACGTATTTAATACTTACATCTTATTCCGTTTTGTATAACTTTCATCCCATCCCATTCGTTTTTTTTTTTATCGTTATCGAGACTATAAAGCCCGAAACGTGGATTCAAACGAGAAAACGGAGAAAGGATAATATCGCGAACCAAACATGCAAGAAGGATAACTATACGTAGTATATAATATTACATCGCGACTGCGAGGCGGTATTTCGGGCACGTGAACACCTCACGAGTTCATTATATAAGTATAATAACGTAATAACGCAGAGAGAATTGTTACGCGGGCATGCTTAGGTAATATTGGAGAATCCAGGTGGCGGTAACGCGGTAAGAAATAATTTACTCACTCCGTGGCTGGTATTGCCGCGTGTAATCAACCGGTGTTTACTGATCTCGCGTGTCGACAGGTCATTTCGTAAATCCTTCGTCGGTGGTACTATTTACACCGAAATCGCTGCCCGATTCCGGGCTTTAAGGGTTGAAAGGAAGAGGGAGAGAGAGAGAGAGAGAGGGGGGGGGGGGGGGAGAAAGAAGGAAAGGAGTCAAAATTTAGTGCCTGGTTAGATATGATCTAATCGGTCGCCCGCTACTTATACACCTCCGCCAGAACCACGGGCAAGGATTTAACCCCCGGATATTTCACCGCAACAGCAGGTAAGCAACGGGCGCCAGGATCTATCGACTGTACAGGCCACGCAAAAAGTCGGAAATCGAAGAAAAAAGGGGAAAGAAATCGCGAGGCAAAAACTCTAGGGGAGGAAATTTTTCTGTCGGATAAATAGCGCAAATGTAATGCGTAACAATGAAAGCCGGATGAAATCTATGGAATTTTTACGTTTCACTCGATCGAATCGATCACCCAAAGTCGATGTCTCGACCGATTCGTCGAGTTTTTTCACGTTGTCGAGGAATTTTTAACCAGCCTGTATCAGCGGATGCACCCCGAACGATATATCCGCGGCATATCCGATGCTGGGATCTCTGAAAGGACTGGAACAAGCGTCGGGAAGGCAGGATATCCGGCAGACAAGTGTCCAATAACCCGGAGCCGTTTTTGAACGGGAATTCAACGTCAACGCCAACATCCGCGATTGATCTGTAAAAGGCCGCGGAGCTGGCGGGAGAAGGGAATAAAATATTCCAAGAGTGTAACAGCGATATTCGATATCATTCTCTCTCCGCAAGATTCGCCGATTTGAAATAAGAAGAGAATTAATTTTCCAATCCACTTTGCTATTCCCCGTCTTATATTTTATCTACATACCGTCGGGGCTTCTTCGCTGCACGTAATTCCTTACCGTTTCTCCGATCCTTTTCGTCCGCCTACGTCGCCCTCGAGCACGCACACTCGCGCAACCTGATCCTTGAACAAACGCGCAAGGATTCTCACAGAGACGTTGCATACGATCCGCGTAACCATCCGGCTTCGCGGACAACTTATTTCGAGGGAAATTTATTCCTCTTCTCTCGAATTTAAATAAGGCAACCCGTTTGACGAATGCACCGCGGTTATCGCTCGAAGCAGGACTCGGGCTCGTTTCCTCGGTATTTTAACCCGTTGAGTCACGCGTTGTTGCGCTGAGTCAACTTTTATAACAAGATAGTATGGTTGCATGATTTTTCGGGTCACTGATTACGAATCTGAAATCAGATTTTCAAAATTCAAGGTGGCTGCTCCAATATGACGGACGAAACTTTCAAATTTAATCAAATGCGTTCGAAAAACTTCTATTCGATTTTCGGGGTCGCCGATTGGATTCGCCATACCGAATTTTCAACATCTGATATCAAATTCGTAATCAGTCACCCCTAAAAACTTATAATGTATGTTAAACATATGTACGTGTAGAGGGGTAACTTTTCGCAAATGAAGTATTCCTTCAATTTTCACGATTTTTTTCAATACATTTGTTTCTAAAATCTAAAAACTGATTAGCATACTATCAGAAATAGCAAAAAAACGCCAAAAAATATGTCAAAAACTTTTTTAAATGTACTACAATTGGATGTAAAATATATGGTAAGAATACTTTCCACTGTCACTCAAAGTGTTCAACATCCGCGGTATTGCGTTTACGTGTGCGAGAACGCGATTCTGTCAATGACGAAAGCTTTCGAAACGGTGAAAGTGCGGCAGAAGGTTCGTGAACCGCAATACAGAAGCTACACGGCGGAAACTTTGACCGTTAGGAGGTTAAATTCTGCCGCAGAATATCGAGCCGGTGAAATTTCAACGAGAAGTTTCGAATCAGGAGTCGAAGGACGCGAAGAACTAATCAAATCCCATTTGAGCAAGCGGCGCCGAACAGCTTCGGCAAAAATGAACGGGATTCGAAAGCTCACCGACAATGCAGACCCCGAAATATTCCGTGACATCCATGGGAGAAGAGAAAAGAAGATGGAGACAAGGCGAAGTATCTCGTACGAGTTTTCAAATTAAAGAGTGTCCACCAAAAAGCGACAAATAGTTGTTCAACAGTTAAGTCTGCGATGGGAAGGCGTTGTCTCCCGAATTTCTATCTTCCACTTTATTTTCTTACGGTTATTTATTTATTTGCTTCGTTACGAGAAGTCTTATCAATTTATCTTAAGATAAATTGATGATTTATTTAAGATGTTTCCTTTTAAGTTTTGTGAATTTTCGAAATCTTTAGCTGGTTAAATCCTGGTCTTTAGTTCTCTGGAAGACGTTTTCCTTTTA
The DNA here is from genome assembly GCF_021901455.1 of Neodiprion lecontei. Taxonomy (NCBI): domain Eukaryota; kingdom Metazoa; phylum Arthropoda; class Insecta; order Hymenoptera; family Diprionidae; genus Neodiprion; species Neodiprion lecontei. Next base: position 36,312,693 of record NC_060260.1, on the reverse strand, counting down.
GATGAACCAAAGTTGCCAGAATCTCTCCGATGAACATTTACAACAGAGATGGCACGACTTAAATTGAATAATGTATTCAGACAAACTATTCCAGTGTACTTGATGATACCCGCGATATGAAATTCGTAAATAACTTTATTTATTGTTCCAAAAACGTTTCAATCCCTCCAACATCTTTTACCGAATGCCTTCTCCTCCCTTTTCACAACAATCCCGTGAAAAGATCGTTGCTTATCAAACTTGAACTTATTTTCTATCAATCAAACATTTACAAATAATTCTAAATTAACTTTCCTTTCCTACACAAGTCGCCAGATTGACGCTCGTAAGCAAAATGATTAACGATCCGATCGGCGCTTAGCAATCAGGGTCAATCAGAGTCACTCTCACTGGCGGCTTGTGGAACTCTATTTTACGTCACACACTTTCCTCACCTCCACCCTCCGTTCGCAGGACGAAAAGAGGGTCCGAGTCGCCCGCGTCCCGCAATTCCCACCGGGTAAAAAACGTCCCGCGGAGAATTCACGGTATTCACGGTTATGACGAAGGTACCAGACTAATAACGGGGCGACCGTTCCAACAAATCCACCCGATTATCGAGGTGAGCCGAGGCGAGGCACCGCCTCTCTTGTACGCCTGTTACCTGCATGCGAATACATTCATGAGCTTTCCCAGTTGACTAATCCAGGGCTACGCGAGCCTTGCCGAATTCGCCCTAATTGCCCGGCAATAAACTTTCTCGTCTTCCGTGCGTATAACAGAGGCGTGCGTTGCGCAAATACATAGAGGCAGTGAAGTTTCGTACCGTTTTCGGAAACTCGATAATCAGGCCAAGACTAGTGGATTAGAAAACATCCCCGTTCTCTTCGCCACCGACTCGAACTTGCCGTACCATGCGGTCTCTGTTGCTCAGAGAATCGAGATGAGGAAGTATTTGGCCAGCGAGCTAGCCGTTTTGATCCTCGAAAATAGACGAGGTCCTTCGGGGTCCTTGAAACGATATTAAGTCACGTCTCCCAGGGTTGTTGAATCGCCGGATCGATAACGCCAGCAGCAAACGTGGTCGCGGAATCGTGGAGGACTGACGAATGCACCGGAAACTCGTTACAGCTTTTTCGTTAAGCTGTGAAAATTTCACCGCCAAATATTGGAAAGATACGATGCTTAAGCGTTTTAAGGGGGTGTCACTGGTCCGTTGTTGAATCCTGCTTGTGTTATACGGTAGAACTCCTGTCTCATGTACGAAACCCGTGAATATCGAATCTTCCGTGATCAATTCGTCGAAAATTGATCAGAATTTGTTTTGGAAGATGGGAAGTGACGAGTAAAAGAAGCATTAAATTCATATTCTCAAAACACTCTCTAATATGCGTGAAAAAAAGGGAGACAAATATTCTACGATCTTTTGGGTCGAAAATTTATTATTTTTTCTTCGACAAACTCTGCTGGTAAAAACAAAGTAAATTAACCGTTATACTCCACACCGGGGTCAAAATGACTTCACGGTACGTTAACCGTAAATTCCATGTGAAAAACATGCAAAATAATCCGATTTGATCCAAGATAAATAATAAAATATCGTAACAACCGTTAATTCATTCTCTTTCCAAAAATTCAATCTCACTCACTGAAATAGTTACCTTTTTTTGATCGCGTTGTTTTATGAATTTTCTCTTCATATTCACAACTTTCTCTTCCTAAAAATAACTAATTTGCCTTGAAAAATAACAGTTGAAGAGTGTCCGAAAATGTTTGCAAGTTATTCGAATCGATATCTCCGTTTCTGCGCAATGATTTTTGTGACGCGGGGTCTCCGGAGACCCCGATAATACGACACCGGTATTGTAAACAGGATGTGTGCAGCGTAAGGGTTAACTTGGTTCCAAGTTTGGATCCTGAAAAGGACTTCGTCGCAACAAACGTTACAACGATTCGTACACGAGTTGTAAATTATCGGGGTTTGCGGAGCCTTCTATTTTCCGTGCGGCTCCCCCACCCCTGTCGGCTAACCCGTTTCCACGTTTCGAGGGTGGTTTTTCTCCTCGGCAAGCGGACGGTGCGGATAGCTGGTTGGGAATTTTCGCTGACGTGTCAGCAGCTCTTTTACATGCAGCGACCGCACTGCGACACTTGCGGATATTGCATGGGAGAATTTTTCAGCGCTTCAATGCCCGGTTTGTCGTATAATATGATAAATTTGCGAAACGGTGGTCAGGATAGTTCTCACAGAGCTTATATCCGCGAGGAGATCATCGGATCGGAATGGAAACGCTTTGATTGGAGTAGCCCGAGTTCCACATCGACCGGAAGTCGGGTTCGATCCTCGACTCCGAGTGGAGTCGCTCGCCTTTTCGATCTCGAACAGGGAATGAGCGATCCTTGGTCCAGTGGCTCGGACGCTGGCACGCCAACGGACGAGCATCACCTGCCAGAACAACCGGAACTAACAAGATTCGAAAAACCGATGCAACGTCACTCGGGCAGCCGTGCGTGAACGGAACTCGATTCGGGATCCCTGCGATCCCGATCCCGGAGAAGGGCCTGAATCAATTTCAGCAAAATTAAACAGCTTGAGAATATTCTCAGGTTGATAAATTTTCAGATCATGTTGTCGATCCTTGCATTTCCGAAACAAACACCGGCACGAGCTTCGGGAATGATACATATTTCGGTCGGATATATGACGTACACGCTGCTGTACGTTTCCAAACTTTTTAGGGTAGCACAAGGGGGCGAAAGAGGGGGAAATTGGCATGTCCTATAACCACCGAACAGCCGCGGATTTCACGGGGTCTGATTTTAAATTACCGTTATAAAGCAAAATAGCTGAGCGGGTGCACACAGGCACTTCTCGCGCTACCGAACCCGACTCCATGTCCCAGGACACCCTCGTCCTGTTGCAGAATAATTATCGTTCCCCTCGTGCATGCGTCACCGCGTGTGTGTTTGCCGGCGGAAAAATAAGCGTAGCGCGAATGAGCGTCGGTCGGCGTATGTAATTAACTTCTTCGTCAATTTACGATTCTAGTTGTGTTATTCAAAGTTTTGACATTTTTTGTATTTTTTGTATTTTTTTTTTTTTTTCTCTCCTCTCTCATTTGTTTTACACTCGGTATTTAATTCGACTGTGAATCGTTGCGATTATTCTCGACCAGCAGTTTGTATTCTGATTATGATCGGAAAATTATTTCGCCCCTTACAATTGGAGTCTTCGGCACTGCGAATCGAACTATCGCAACGAGAAGACGAGGGAAATACCACGCGGAGACCATCAGCAGTGACCACGAAGAGACGGAGGGGATAAACTGGTTACAGTTTCCAAGGAACTCAACCGGAAGCGGATTCTGGAACGGTTTACCCGTGCAGAGGGCGATTAGCCAGCCTTCACGGGGAGCGAAATGTACTAAACTTAGCATAATGTAACCACCTCGAATTTCGCCGCTATCGTCCAACAAGATTTCTACACAGTCCTTTCCTGTAGGTTGATATTACACGCGCAAAACGACTTACAAGCTGCGAGATGTGGACGAGTAACTTGACGTCCGTCGCTAGCACCGAGAAGATTCTTAGTTCCGACAACGAGTCGACGTAATTTTTGTTCAGGCTGAATAATCGTATCACTGACTTTTTTCTATTCGCAACGAAATATCCGTAATGCCGTAACCCCCCAACAAATGTATTTCACTCGCATTTTCGATATAAAAAAAAATTGTCGAACAAGCGTACCTAACTAAAAAAAAGTTAGAAAAACGTAACAACAACGAAAGCTTTCAAAATTTATTGAAAAAAAAAAATAGTAGTATGTTTTTTGGCAGACGAGACGAAAAACTTTCTGTATTATACAAAGACAGGTTTTCCTTTACATACATACGTGCTTTTCAATATCGTATACACGTGTGGTTTACTTTTTTGCTGCACAGAAGCGACACGTCAGCGGCGTGTTTATTTATACGAGTGATAACTATATTTGAAAAATGCAAAGCGAACGGACGAGCACTTGGAGCCGACGCGACGCTGCGCGGTATTTGTTTTGTTGCCGAAAGAAGGACGGTCCTTACCATGCAAATGACCCAACCAGAAAACAATTTGCGGACAGGGTGTCGGAGGCTTTATGGCGTCAGCTTACGGGGTGTAGGGTTATAAGACCGGGCTCGGAATACATGCGGGAGGTACGTAGATACGTACGTACGTACGAATGCGGTGGTGTAGACACGCTACACAGGCGTAGAAACCAACACGTGTATCTTTATCTCCTCGGCTTAAGCCTCCGTTGCGAAATCGTTACGCATTCGCGTCTCGCGTGTTTCTTTCTACTAGTAAATCGCGTTTGAGAAAGATTTCCCTTTTATAGATTTCCGGTGGGGATCAGATTCAACGGCAATAACGCTGAACCTCAATTTCACGACATATTCCGTTTATTTCCTTCGACGATATAAGAAGAAGAAGAAGACGAAGAAGAAGAAGAAGAAGAAAGAAAACGTCGAAACGGGAGAGCGAGAGAGAAAAGAAACAATGTCGAACTCGAATCCTCTCAAATTCCCCGTTAAATCGTCGCGAATTCGCATTTCCAAACCCGCTCCTCATACTTACGTTCGCTTTGACGTGACGGTGAAAAAAACGGATTTTAAAAGAAAAAAGAAGAAGGGAACTCTCGATATCCAGGATAAAAAGATGAGATACCCACTCGCAGAGGCTCCTCTAATATTAAGCATCATAAACCACGATCCGTGTCGCCTTTCCGCACGTATTCCGCGGATCTCTGCCTCTTTGAGGTCCTCTTCCACAGTGGAAAACTGCGAAATTGTGGACAACCCTAGTACGGTACGTGACGCAATTTCCTCCCCGGTGGAGCGTTTCGATGCTAACGTTCAGATTGTGGCACCCCCGAGTGCACCTTGCAAGCTTTTCGGACGATGTCGCCGTCCGGCATGCAACAACGAAACTGCGTCCAGGGATACGCAATTAACCGGTGAAAAATCGGCGAGTATGAATCTCAAGATCGGAATCCGTGCAACCATTAGAGAAAAGGATGTTTTTCTCGATCGTGAAATTTTATTTTTTGCAAAAAGAAACGTTTATTGTTCTCTGATCGATTTTACACGCTCATCGTCAGCGAATGGAGGTACATTTTTTCCCAGTTACGACATTTTGATAACAGAGGATCGACGCTGCGTCAAAATTTTAGGCAGACGCGTTTCTTCGTTCGCGTTCTCCGATCAACCTACTCGTACTCTTTGAAGAAAAGAAGAAAAAATACTGTGACGTTTGAATTATCGACGGCATGGACGAAGCATGAATTTTCTAAAATGATTAACGCTAACGGCGAGCAAAAGAAAGTAAGTAAATAAAAAGAACAAGACGACAAAAGGGAAACACGCCGGAGTTAACAACGAACGAAGTGAAATTGGGATAACGTCGTGTAATTTAATCCTGTTCAGTATTACCTACGTGAGATTATTTTTTTAATAAAAAGAGAGCCACTCATCGTCATTCTCATCTCGCGAGCTAATCGGCTTTGAGGAAGAACAATGGCGTCGCACCGTGCGGAAAATTTTTTCCAATGTAACCCAGAGGACCTTGGCCTGCAGTGACCGTAGAGAGGTAGAATTTTCCATGTGGAAAATCCCGCGCGTTTGTGTTCGTATGCTTGTGCATGTACACCCGGCGGCGTGTTGAAATCCAAAGTCCCCGAACTGGTGAACACTTTGTAAAAGGTCGGCAAGTACTGCGGAAAATCTATTCGCGCATCGAGACGATTTTACAGAAATTATGGTTTGTTTTTTTTTTACTCTTAACGATTATTCGATTGTTATAATTTTGAACTGTTATCAAATTCGGTAAAAACGATGCTTGTAAATTACAGATGTGAAATTCTGTCAGATTAATTCTGTGAAGTTTGTCAAAAAAAAAAAAAACATCGAATACCGTAAGGTTTCACGTATAAACAATCCGCATGTGATGATTTTTAAACAATTGAGTGTGAAATTTTTTGGCGAAAATGGTAACTTATCTTCAAAGTTTCACAATTTGTTTGATTGTTGATGTTTGAGATTTTTTTTTAATCCACATAGACAGTGAGTACATAGAAAATGAGAAATTCTTTGGTTTTTTGAATCAGACAAAAATTACGCACGCTACATTGTACGCCGATGAGCAACTTCGGCACGAAGACGTTGAACAGTTCAGAATATTTGGTAAATAAATTTGAAATAAAACACCCTGAAAGTTTGAAAAAGAATCGTTTCATCGTTATTGAGACAAATGATCGCGAAACAGGCAAAATTTTGAACTTTCTAAAACAGATTCTCCCGTTAAACTCTGTACGACTTACATGAACATCCGGTTTGAAAAGTCTTTGAAAATCATCGAGTTAAAATTGAAATTGCAAATCGGAACGAGAGCTTTTTTGTTGAAACAATCGACTTGTCGATGTAGCCGAAGACGCGTGTAGCGTTGAAATTGGGGAGGTAATTGTTTCTGTTTCCAGGAACCGCTTATCTTCCCTCGGGATGTGAAAGCGGTGAATCCGGCCCGGCTAGTAGATTCGTACGACTAGCTAACGAAGTGCCTCAGCACCGACGTTCCCGCGTCACGTTTACCGCTGAAGATGATCTCTTTAGTGCTTATTGACGGTTGCGGTTGTAGACCGAGGAAGTTTACCGGAGTTTAGAGCGGGACGTAGCTTTGAAGACGCGGAGGACGCGGAGGATCGGGAAGATAGCGGCGTCGCGGCGGCTCTTCGAGGATAACAAAATTAACGAAGGACCCCCGAGAGCGCCTAGTCGGCAACGTTTTATTGCACGATCCTCTCCTTTACGAGATGTGATATTGTACACGCCTCTCCTGTTTACCGAGATTCAACTAATACGCTGATTAAATTTCACACCGTTTGAATTTCCTTTTCGAATCATCAAAGCGAAGTAACGGAAAATCTTAAAACAAAATCCCTGGAAGTCGTTTTTCAACACTTTCGAAATTTTTTCCCTAACTTCTAGATTTCAAGCAGCCTCAAGTATGAAAAGAATCAACGGATTTAGGTGATTACCTACTTTCACGAGATAGGCCGGATTTTATAAGCTTTGTGAAAATTCCAACTTTATTAAAATCGACCTGTAATCACTGAAGGTATTTAACGTAATGTCAACAGGATTAAACTTCGATTACCTAAAAAATTTCAGTATTATTATTGCTTGGTACGAAAATTTTACGTGCTACCGTTACGTGGGGAATTCTAATCAAATGTTTATTTCCAAAAGCCCCAAAAAATGTAACAGAAAATTCGTTCCAATCTGTCCGAATTTCTTTCGCAGCAACGGCTGATTGGAATTCAAAAGTTTGAAGCGTGCTACTTTGGGAGTTTTTTTACAGCTGTATGTATGGGTGACGAAAAATCCTGTAATACGTATCTTTGCAAACGTGTCAAAGAATGGCGTTGATTTTAATTTTTAAACGGTTTAAAATTTCGTACAAATACAACCTACAAATAAAACCTTCGCTGAGAAAGATTTCATTTGTTATAGTAATGAGTAAAATACGGTAGGACAGGTATCATTAAAAAAACTTTTTGAATATTATTGGAATTATGAAAAACGAGGTACGCGTAACCATTTTGCGCTATCGTCGATCCTTTTTTGGTAATTGCAACGCAAAATCAGTTTGTTCGGTTTACTCTACTTTTTTAGTTAAACAAGGCTTTAACGTCAATTTATCGTTGCACAAGCATTAAATTTTCGGAACGGTTGCAAGAAAATATAGTAACAGTGATCGTAATGAGAAAGAATAATAACGGATACCGGACTTTCCGTTAACAGCAAGAAAACTAATTTTCATTTTCTGCCTAGAACTATACTTTTCGGTTGTGGTAAAAAATGAATATGGTTGAGGACTGAGCGGTAACCGGAACTAAAAAATTCTTTCAGTGTTGAATCCTCCGACCCGACCTACACTCCTACAGAAATACTTTATGTATCCTCGATTGATTTACTCTTGAAATACAGTCTCGACGGTTCAATTAACAGCCTCCGCCACCGGACCTCGCTACTAGTAAGCTACACAGCTCTCTGCCCGCCGGCGCAGCTTCGATTTCCCATATTTCTTCCCCTTGAAATAACACCTATAACTCGCCGCTCGCAGCGAAGAATCGAAAACTGAAATTGACCGCTAGGCGCTGAGTGTGCGACGTGCAGCCTTGGATAACTTTTAAATATATATCGTTTTCATACGAGTTCATCCGTCTTTTTTATTTACGAGAGGAGTAACGATCTTAGCGATCTACCCACGCACGCGACACCTTTAACGACTAAAACATTGAAAACCGACAACTGGCGATGTTTGCTTCGTTCAAGCGATTACGATCCTTCGGAAAAAAGGCTGTTTTTATTCAGACGCTACGTGTTTTCACCCCCGAATTCGTACTGCGCATCTGCATTTCTGTTTACATAACAGCTTTCAGCGGCACCGTGGGATGTGGAAACTCCGGAGCAATCTTGGAATAGAAAATCCGCAAGAAGAAGAAGAAGAAGAAGAAGAAGACTGATAAGAAAGCTGCATAGACCGACGTAGAGTTCCTCGAGGTGGTTCAAAAAGTAGATTATCGATTTCGGATAAATCGGAGACCCGAACTGAAGGACTCTTCCCTCCAGGACTCTGATCCCGATAATCGGAAGCCGCCGGGAAAGTTGCACCGAATCGCGATCAGGATCTCGGTGCATCGGGGGACGAAATGGATCGTCTTTTCTTTGCCGTGACAGCAATTACGTAAAGCGATACTGCAGCAGTCGCCTGCACCGAGACCCTCGTTCGGTAAAAAGCATCCCCATCGCTAGGGGCGGGGAATTATTTAACAGTCCGATACTCGGCGTGTGGAGAAGGAGAACTCGGAGCGGCGCGTCTCAATCGAGTTCGGTAGTTGGTCTAAAAACGGCCGCCCTGTCAGTCCCGTCCATATAATTTCTTCCCCCTGCACACAGCTGCATCGGTATATTTACTTTTGAATGTTTACGCGCGCACCGAGGCTCGCTCTCAAAAAATTCCCCCGTCTTTGTGAGCGGAGCTTAATGACAAACGGTGAAAATATACAGATAGCTGTGAGAAAGAATCGCGCGCTCTTCGAAGCGAAGCTTCGAAGATGTTCGAAACTGAGGTCGGGACGATCTTAGAATCCGATTTCATGTTCGCGTTGGATTTGAAAGAACGTGCCGTTTGTCTGGGTGGGGTAAATATATCCTTCGTTTGGGGCAAGGTTGAAGTGCAGAGTTTGAAAAATTCCGAAAGCGCCTAATTCCGAATTATTTGGTGAAGAAACTTGAAGTGAAGAAATCGAACTTTTACGAAACAACAAAGTTTCGAATGGTTGGAAACCCGGCGGCTCAAGTTTCCGAAATGCAAGATTCCGAAGTAAGAATCCGAAAATTTCAAATATGCTCATACAGCGTAGTTTACTCAACGATTGGGTGTCAAAAATGAGAATAACTGAAAATCAGAATGACCAGGATTCCAAACGTGGAAATCGAATATCCAAAACAAAGAAAAATCAAAGGGTTGAAACCTCACCAAACCACAAATTCGCATAGCTCAAAATCTTCGATCATTCTGAATTTCGATGTTTCAGATTTTTAAATTTTCGCTCCTTCGGAACTTTGACTTCTCGGAATTACGCCCTTCCGGCATTTGCTTCGAAACTTTGACGTTTGGTTACTTTAATTCTCCCCACAAAAAAATTCGTAATTCACCGCCGTCGGAACATTTCAAATTCAGAATATCAATCCCACGCCCTTCGCGCGACTAAAAAACGCCGCTTCAGACGCGATGAGAAAACTCCGGGACCTCGAGCTAAATCGTTTCTTCATACGTGCGTCGTAGGATGATTATTACCGTACCACGCGTGTAAAGATAACACCGTCGGGTTCAACGAACATGTTCTACAACAAATCACGTCGGGCCGTACGACTCTAGGTTCAGCAATTAATAAGAGCTTTAAAAAGCTGGCACCGGCGCTCGTGTAACTCTGACTCCCAGCAGCGACGTACCGTGTAATCGAGAAATAATATTTGTAGTGTGTGTAAAGCAGGAAGCCCCAGGAAGCGCGGAAGCACATCTCGTCCTTCGACCGATACCGAGGCATGTGAGCTTGCGAGGAGGAGAGGTGTGTGCTCGGGGCGCGGAGAGCGAACAAGCTAAGCAGACGCAGCTTTCGGGAAGTACTTTGGCCATAGTTTACCGAGGTGCTTGTGCTTGCGTGTACGCGACGCGGGCACCGCTTAGGATGAGAGTAGAGAAAGAGGGAGAGAGAGGATGAGATCAGAGAGAAAGAGAGAGAGAGAGAGCGTAGGTAGGTACGTAGGTACCTCCCGCCGTTTATTACATCTGCGAATCAATTACCGCCCAGACGGTATCTAACGGCAGTGTATACATACCGACATCCGGTTGCTTCTTGTCCTACCACCGCGACTTGTTTGAGCTTCGCCATGCCGCGGCTTAGAATCTTAACCAAGCATGCAGACACCCGTGTGTTTACTCGTACCTACCTACCTTCAAACTCGGCGTGTCATCGCGCAAACTGATCTAACGACGTTTTGATATATTCAACGTGCGTGGAAATCGCTCTGTCGAACAGATTTGCCAGAAACTTGAAGCGGCGGTGTTGCCGAAATTTCCTGTCGACGTTTTCAACGAATTCTATGAATTTCGTAGTCTCGGATTGGATTGGAATACAATAAAAAAGAAAGCTCGAATGAGGATTTTTTTTTCAGTAAAGACACAACTTTTTTTTTTTTTTTTTTTGTTTCTCGAGGTTATTCAAAAATTGGGAAATAAGCGGTCCAAAAAAAACTATTTTATACGATACTTCAACGAATCAGAACCCGTTTTACTGAATTTTTCTAGTTGCTATAACAAATGAAATATTTCTCAGTGCAAAAGATAAGGATTCTTAGCTCACCGAGCTACTTAACATCCCAATTTTCACTTCCGGTGAGACTTCGGGTCCTAAATTTCGCAATTTCGGCATCGGATGAGCGAACCCAGGGAAACCATTCGCGGTAAGAGATGTTTTTGCACATGAGTGAGTTCAAGCCTCGGCATCGAGTCGGTTCCCGTTTTCGCAATAACCGGCATTCGCGTGTGTAACTCGCGAGGAGCATATGCGGTATGCGAAGGTACCTACGTGAAATTCATTCGTTCATATAATAAGCGCCGAGAATCGGTTTGACGAGGTTAGTGCCGTTTTCAATTCCTCGGTTTTTAAAAATATGCATACACCGAGCTGTGTTGGAACGGAGCTACACGGGACAGAAGACGAGTTAACGCTGCGCGCGATTCTAAACGTTAAACGAGGAGAAGCTAACGCAATTTAATACGGGTAAAAATTTATTCAACCTGTTATAATTACACCGCTTGTTAAACTGGGTCGCATTCCGTCTGCTCGGAGAGCTTTTCGCAAATTGTTACAACGTTGTTCCCACGAATACTTACGCGGAGCGTGTATACCGATCAAGGAAAAAAAAAATAAAAAAAAAAGCCTCGCCGTCTGGCTGGAACGAAACAAAAAGAAACGACGGGAAAAAAGAAATCGAACAAAAGTCCAGAGATCAGAAACGTTGATATTCCGATTGAAAATTCATACGTATAAATATTTCACGATTCGGGTCGCGGTCCGAGACACTATATTGTTATTCAATATTCAAATTCGCAATATTTCTGGTTCGTTGATTTCGAATAAATCAACCACCACGCGTAGACTTTCGCCCTGTCTTCCCGTGCCTATAAATAAGTATGTGTCGCGGTTGGAATCCGTACAGCATGCAAGACACGCGATCTATACGTATACCTTGTACCTTGCCTTACCTTGTAGGTACGAAGTGCCGCCTTGCGACGTCGGGAAAGAAAAGCTCTGCGGAAAAAACGGCAGACCACCCGATGTCTCCCGCGGGGTTTTTTGAAGGCGTCTGGATCAGGTACCGGAGCACAGCGCCCACCTCAGACGGCTGAAAAAACGCCGGCGTTTCTCCGACTCGCGTCGAGTCAAAAGCAGCGAAAGCTCAAGCTCGAAAGCCACTCGTCGTAGGCGACACGGGAAAAACCGAAAAACGATATCCATCGATGCCTCGTTGCGTTTCTCTACGCTCAATGATATTGGATTGCCTTCGCGAAGGTTGCCTTTGTACACTCTTCGCCGTTGACAGAACCGAGACGCTTCGTTTACGCGAACCGAGAAGCTGAGCGTCAGCTTCGAGACACGGTTTATGGTAACACCGACTCGCGAGAATCGAGAGAAACGTTGTTCTGGGGAAAGAGCTCGCGGAAGCAAACAGTTAACACAAAGGATCGTGCAAATGCGATTTATAAACTTGGCCGTTTCACGTGCTCGACGTACCGGGCTCATTTAAATTCCGTCAGTCGAAATTTGGAACTCCGAAACTCTACGGTACTAAATTCGTCTTACCTTTCACGGTTAGACTCGCGATTTTACTATGTCGTCGATCTCGTCGATCGGTTCTGCGTATCATTGAGCTGTCCTCCTTCGACGCTTCGCGCACTTGACTCACTTCGCGATCTTCTTGTTTCTTCTCCCATTTACGCGGGTATTTGTTTGTACCGTGCATCGGGCGATATAAAATCGGAGTAATTTACTCGAACAGACGCAACAGGATCGGTAATAATTTTATGGAAGTATTTTGTGGTTTAAAATTTATGTTAATCACAGTTTTTCGCCTTTTAAAAACTTGTCACAATTTTTTTGTTAGGAGTAAAATTCAAACCTTCGCGTTACAAGCACCGTTTCAAAACACACGCACAGAGCGAAAAGTGAACTTCACATCTTATATCGGTTGTGATAAATATTTTGTCGACACTTGTTTTCAGTAAAATCTACAACGTTTCAACGAAATTTACAACTCAGTGATTAGATTTCATCGTAATCGCTGGAGATTCTGTTGCCAAATACTTCTGGGATAGTCGTAGCGACACTTTTTCCCCCCTCCATAAACACGTCCCTGCGTAATAACAGTCTTCTGTTTACATTCGTCGAGCGTCCTGCAAAGTTTATCTCAAACTTTGATCGTTTCCAGAACAGTTTTTCGCTCGAAAGCGCGCGTTACTGTATCTTCGGATTGATTTTCTACTCTCGGTCAAGGAAGAATGCCGAATTTTTTGTGTTTTTTTTTTTTGATTACAAACTTATCATTTTTTTTTTTTTCAGTCGACGTTGCAAAGTAAAATTGCAAGTGAAACGAAGATAGAAAAATGACCAAAAATAAATCAGTAAGCAGTTGAAAATAGTTTATCGTTGGTTTTTAAATCCGCGTGTTTTTTAACCTGAAGAAATGGCGAGGCCACGTAAGGCTGTGTTCGAAAAAAAAAAAAGTCGGGAACCACTCGAAAGTTGTAAAAATTATCAATTTTCATCGTCTTGGGCGTGGAGCTTTTACAGAATGTATCTTGATCGAACTTCGCTGATCCCCAGGGTAAGTTTTTTCAATTTTTCAATTCTCAGGAATTTTAAACACGAGACGAATTTATAATGTGTGTAACCACCTTTCCTTTCTACACTTTCACCTTAAATTTTTATCCACGAACTTTTGCGAACTTTCAAATTTTCCGACCCAAAGTAAAACTTCTCCGACAACTTTTACTCAAAATTCTTGGAATATCTTGAATCTATTATTTATTACAAATACGACAGATGCATTATGTCATGAACTTAGGCACCCCCTGTGAGATTTATGTATTATTATATACAAACAATGTATTATACGTGCCTGGCACATCACATCGAGCTTCTATATAATCCACCGACAGGGGCCATTTTGACATGATTCCAATATATCGTCCTCGCTGTATGCAGATGTATAGATGTGTGTGTGTGTGTGTGTGTTACATATACGTATACACGTAGCGATAAAATAGCGGCTGTGGGAATGGATTTCAATTTATCGCTTCCCCTTTCATACACCCTTCCTTTGTCCATTTACTTCAATTTGCATCACGCCACATTGTGAATTGTGATGCGAACGATTCTACGTTGCAGGATATGTATTCCAACACACCTATATGTACGAATACACATATGCAGGATATGTACCGTATACGCACGACGTCGCACGTTCCGTGAAAATTTTTTTTTTTTTTTTTTCACTTGACGCAATACCCTGAGATTTTCCTCTTTCGTCCGTTTTATCCGACGTATCTGCACGCGATATAAAAAATATCGTGCTCTCCGACTAGAAATCCGATAAGAATTTCATATGAACGAAGAAAAAAAAAAAGAAAAACTCATTCGAAACTCCGTTCTCCGCATAAAAACGTTACCGTGAAAAATTGTGAAATTGTTGAATCCGTTTCAATTTCACACGCGCGACGACATGAGTTTTGAATTGAAATTACGAGCAAGAAAAAATAAAATCGACGTTTTGGATGAAAAGAACGTGTCCAATCGCTGGAAAGAAAAGTCTTTCCCTGTGCACAGTCAACTCGGTACATCGTTAATCGAAAACACCTCGAAGTAGTTCGTGTCAGGTTTCGTGTTTCGTCGCTCAGGGTGCGGGAAGAGGGTGAATGTAGTTGATATTTTGCACCCTGCAGGTATGGCGGGTATTAGAAGATGGGAAAGGAAGAACGCCTGTCGTCTCCCTGCATCGCGGATCGCCGCCGTGTTTCTTTGTAACACCGGTATAGTGAATATTTACAGGGACGAAGAGACGCGAGGACGAAGGATCGTCACTGTCGCTGCACCGACTGTTAAGGGCGGGGAAAAGTTTTAAATACACTTCTTCTTTCGAGTATTTTATATCGCTAGAGTTTGAAAAGTTTGGAGAAGTTTTTAAAAGTTAACTGGTTAACGTCATAGTTAAAATGTCGTCTCCGATGTTACGAAGACACGGGAAATTCTCGCTAAATAACATCGAAGCGTCTCGTTCTCGGCGATTATATTCACGGTGAAAAATTCACAACGGTACTTTTGTTTCTTTTATTGAATTGCGTAAAAAATGGTAGTAATATATCGATTAATAGACGTACATCAGCGTGAGCAATGAACAGGGATCAAAGTATCTTGTTTACAAATCTTTTGTACACCAAGCAGTCATTAATTTTTAAGAACGCTGTAGACGAAGCGATTACTCCGGTAATAAAGAAAAATTTACACCCCGAATAGTACCGCGGGATTTTTGTTGTTGAATAAAAAAAAAACAACGTTACTCTTTTCATCGACGTGTCTGGCGGACTTTTTAGATCCGTAAAAAATATTTACCAACTCATTTTCAGAGTCTTAAAAAATTTACTGAATTAAAAACTTGAAAAAATGTTTATCGAGATGGTTAAAAAATAAAGGGGGAAAAACAGAGAAAAAACGAAGACGTAATTTCAAATTGAACTTTTCAAATTAAATTACTTTTATTCAAAACTTTAAATGCGAAACTGAAGTTTGTTTAGTTGTTATTCGTAATAAATGTTTGAGGAAATAGGTAATTTTTCTTAAAATCCGAGATATCGTTTTGATTTCTACAAAAGCAAACTTTATCTAATACAACAATTTTTTTTTCTTTTAATAGTTGCGTGCAAGAAATCAAAATTTCACGTCCAAAACTTAGAGTCAAAAATCGTGTTGACCGGTGTTATTTATTTATTATTTATATTAGTTATTTGAATATAAACTAAAAAAAAACAAACAAATTCTTTGATGACCTGCGTTATCTACAAATCCATTGGTTCGTAATTATGTAAATAATGATGAAAATTTATTTTTTTTAAATTATTCTCTGACGTCGAAACGCAGCCAAGCGTGAAATTCTTTCAGGCTGGACGATCAAAGTCAGCCAAATAACTGCCTGTCAAAAATATTGAACCTCTTGTAGAGTTTTAATGCGTGTACTTCGATTCGGATTCCGTGACCATTAAATTATAAGTAACTCATTTTACGTTTGAAGAAATAAAAAACTTCTCTTCAATTTGTACGAAAGTTTAAGAAAGTTCAAAAGTACAATTTCACGTGAGACCAAAGCCGCAGGCTTCGTCGAGTCCTTGTCTATGAAACATGTTTTTTGGCTGAATATTTACGAATAAAAAATTTGGCAATTCATGGGTTCTTATGGAAACTTAATACCTTTGACAAGGTAAAACCATCGCCGCCTAAGTATCATTTGCGACGATAGATCCTCTAACAAGCAGCGTTAAACACGAGAAGCAAAAGATCCGGACCCTGCAACCCAGCTCAGCTTTAACGAGCCCTATTGCAGTGACAACGTGAAAGAGGAAAAAAGCGTCGCGACGGCGAAAAAGAGACAAACGGCTCGTATACGTCATGCGTTGAGAAAATGAAGTCTCATAAAGTAGTTGTCGAAATAAAATTTGATTTCTCAGATAATTCTGATTCCATTTTTTCCTTCGCGAAAATTCTACTTTCTATAGTAAATTTGGTTTCGTTTTTTTCCGACGCTTTTACCGCCTTCCACCTTCTTCCCCTTCGTCCTTCGAAAGTTCGCGATCTTTTTCCCACCTCGCAAAAATAGTGAAAATATTTTCTTTAAATATAATAAACGGTAATAAAAAAAATACGGATAACGAGGGAGCGAGAAACGAAAAATGATCAATGGACTAAGTTGACTTGTGCGGAATAAACGCTACAGCGACGCGAGTGTAATTTGACTTTGCTTTTTTTTCGCTTTGCCTCTCTTCCGGTTCAATATCCACCCGGTACATAAGCCTCGAGTCCTTCTCTCCATTTCTCTCTCTCTCTCTCTCTCTCTCTCTCTCTCTCTCTCTCTCTCTCTCTCTCTCTCTCACTCTTTTCGCATTGTGCCAAACTTCTCATAGATAAGCGACACGAGACGGTGACCCTCGGGGCTTGGAGTCGTCGTCAAGAGGGTGGTATAAGGTTATATTATGACAGACATAGAAATCCGGTGAAAATCTTAAGGAGGGAATTCTTCGACTACTCAATTCACTTAGCACCCTCGGTGAGTCGGGGCTCTGAAGAGGCTCGAGAAACCGGGTAAAATATTTCAGATTGTAAATTGAGAGGTGGGAAAATTGGGTCAGGAGAGTGGTGAAAGAAGTTTAATCATTCTTACCATCATCTATCTCTCCTCTCTCTCTTTCTCTCTCTCTCTCTCTCTCTCTTCCTCTATTTATTCCTCTCTCATTCACAAAGTGCCCGAAAAATAAATGTACGAGTATATACGTTTTCGTGAATGAAACTGAGGTACGAAAAAAAAAACCTCTCCGTTCGGACGCGTAATAATGAAAATGGATATCAGCGACGCGTTTATAATATCGCGAAGCATTGAAGAAACTGACGATTTTGAAACTTTGAAATCATTTCGAAGATGCCAAATTCACAAAGTATTATTATCCGTGTTTAAATGTGCTCTGAAACTTCACTCAGTTTCAAACAATTCTAAAATTTGTGGAACAACGATTTTTCTAAAAACCGAATCGCTGTACATTACAGTTACTTTCGCGACGTTAATCTCACGGACGAATGTATCTCGGATAAACGGGAAGCAGCCCAAGTTTGTAATTAATAAAGTATAATATTGGCATATCCGTTTACTCGGGTGGTTCGTTTCGTTCAGCTTATCTCGCTACATTATCGCTTGTTATAAAATAAGTAGCTCTGAGTATTCCTCTCCAAGAAGAAAATGTAGAAGAAGAAGAATAAGAAGAAGAGGCAAACAGTTCCTCGAGTAAAATTACCGGAGCGGAAGTTCCGCAGGACCGGCTGAAGATCGGCGTTTCTTTTTCTTTTCCGTTTCTCCCCCTCTCTTCTTTTCACAATTCATCTCGTCCTGATAAATTATTTCCCACGCAGAGATGCTATTTTCATTCTGCCGCTGCAACGCGTTTGCAATTTTCACTCCGGGTTTTTAATGCCCGCGATTAAATTCTGTCGGCTTGAAAATATATATATATAAACGTATGTGTGCGTGCGTGTGTGTAATACTTTTAATTTTACTCCACCGGGGTTCGTTTATCTGCGAAATTTTCCACCCCGGTGGCCGATAGGAATGTTTTGAATTCTGGGCGATTAGGCAGGTGGAATTTTCTAACGGCACGAAATAAAAGGCCAGGCCTCGGCTCTCTTTCCCTTTTTTCCCTCAATTTTTCTCCTTCGCCCCCCCCCCCCCCCCCCCCTCCCCTCTCCGATCACTTCATACCCGAATCGTAACGATCGCGTTTTGTTCTACGACTCGGCTCGCTTCGCGTTGTCGTGTCTGGGCCAGATTAGGCCCTCCAGCCCCGAGCCGAAGGTCCCATCCATATTCATCGCGGCCGCAAACCCTCCGCGTATTTATTATTATTTCTTATATATTTGCCATAATTCTCGCCGAAAATGGCGCCCACATTTCTCGCTTACCTTACAGCCCGCCTCGAAGGACTGCCAAGCATGCGATTCACCTGCACGCAACGACCCTAAAGAGCGCCGTGTCATCCACTCGGCCCGATTTTTACGATTTTTACGATTTTTACGCCGCCTAAACCCTCCAGTTTCTCCAATGGCGTGAAAGCTCGTCATTTCAATACGCGTATCCGCTTCCAACATTTCCTACTTTCGATTTAAGATAAAATTTAGGTACACAGAGCTTTCTTTGATCGAGGACGAATGAGACCCGCTCCCAGAATTAAAAGCTAGGCAATGAAAGGAAAGAAGAAATGAAAACGTTTGAAAAATGTCAAGTAATGTTATTTGCGCCACGCGAGTTTGCTCAGATTCAAAATAACATCGCTGGAGATTTTTTTCACAAGTTTTTCTCTCTTCGCCGAGCTTTTAATTCAGCCTTAATAATCGTTTGACGGTGCCACGAGTCAAAATGTGAATGAAGAAGCGAAATTAGTCTCGTGCAAGGAATGAAAAAGAACAAATTTCCAAGGGATATTAAAGAAAAAATGAAGTATTCGGATATCTTCGGTACACACTTAGTTAATTGGGAACGAGCCTCGTTTAATATTCTTTACCCACGGATCGCCGCAGGGAAAAACTTTTCAATACACTCGGAGGTTAAAATACCAATGATGAGAAAAAATGAAATTGGCATTCCGCAGACGCGACGCGGTGAACAGCTTATTCATAAAAAATTCGGCGACCGAATTCCATGCATATTCCCATACAGGATTAAACTAGGAGCAACTTGGTCATGCTCCTGATCTTCTCCTCTCTCATCCGACATTCGATCGAAATTATCCTGTCAAATACATGTGTACAGGTTACGGCGATCGTTAATTTATAATGTCGAAAAAACAATGTGTAAATTATTTGAGATTTTCAGCTCGATTGGAAAGGGTGCCGAAATCGATTTGAAATTAAAAATAAAACATAAATTAACAATCTCAATTTTTGAGTAAGAAAAAAAGAAAACTTTTGGTCGATTCATATTGATTGATTTGAAAATTCGAAACTGGAAACAAACTCAATTTTCGAGTAAAAAAAAAGAAAACTTAACGTTTGATTCACTTTTTTCTTTTTTAATCAAAAATTTACGAAAAAATTCTATTGTCTCGAAGTTGGAAAGGGTGTCGAAACAAATTTGATAAATGAAAAACGTTTCAGAGCATTTTTTTTTTTTTTTGCCACGACCATTTTTAAATCTAGCAACGACGTATGATATGTTTTAACGTTTATAAGATAGATGAGCATTTTATACGAAAAACAAACATAGTCTGCACAACGTTGTAATGTGACAAGAAGCCCATTAAATACATTTTTCTGCCGAAATTGTTTCGTTGTTTGTCATTCTCGATTATTTTGTTTTTCTGATCAAGTAATATGAATTGAACGATAGCTCGTTTCTATTTTACTCGAAATGTGAATGCGGGATTACGAAAAACGAGGTACGCGTAACCATTCTGCGCTATCGTCGATCCTTTTTTGGTAATTGCAACGGAAAATCAGTTTGTTCGGTTTACTCTACTTTTCTAGTCAAACAAGGCTTTAACGTCAATTTATCGTTGCACAAGCATTAAATATTCGCAACAGTTACAAAAAAATCCTGTAACAGCGATCGGCGTGAGAAAGAATAGTAACGGATACCAGACTTTTCGGTAACAGCTAGAAAACTAATTTTCACTTTCTGCCTAGAACTATATTTTTCGATTGTAGTAAAAAATGAAAATAGATAAGGACCGAGCGGTAACCGGAACTAAAAATTTCTCTCAGTGTGCATGCATACATAGATCTCCGATTTTCCGTGAAACTGCGAGGCACGGGGCGAACAATTGCATCGACATTCATTCGCGTTTGGGGATCGATGTTGCTCGACTAGTAATTTACCTTTCACGGTAGGCCCTGGAGTCTAGCCCATTGATTTTCCCGACGTAATTGACTAGTCACTGCGTCCCTGCCCTCCTCGTTGCGTCGCCAGATTTTCCTACCCATGTTTTGCCGCCGTGTACACAAAACAGATACCTACTCCGTGTAGCGTAGTCTGGTATGTATCGTAAGCTGCACCGCAATCTCTATTCACCGTCAGACCACTCTCCGTTTCACAATGCGGAATGGCGACGCAAGTATAGTTAAAGCTTCGCAAGCTCTCCCATTCGAATATCGTCTTGTCAACTTGACACAAAACGTCTCGAACTGCTTTCCCAGCAACGAATACCAAGAAGTACATTTTTTTCGTCGATGATGAACGGTGCAATCGTTGCCATCGACTTTCAAATTAATAACAAGGTTGAAATTTGGATTGCGCGGATAATTTCGCGATTATAATTATTGGCAGGCTCGATACGTTAGCCAACAAATATATTACCGCCAGTTTCGGAGAGCTGTTTGTCAAACAGAAAATTTTCCATTCGGACTAACGAGGCAAACATTTATTTCACGAATAAATTCGAACCGTAGAAACGTTAATTCGTATCGAAGGCAACAACGAGTACAGGTACTTCAGCTATCATGTCGCGATTGACTGTGTTTGAACTAACTTTATTTATACAATTAATTATATCGCTAATAATCACTTGAACTCGGGACAAAAACTGACGTTCATCACACCATGGATCGTATCGATGGATGTTGATTATTCGAGCTAAATCTTTTTTTCTTATTCTATATTCAATAATCAACTTGCTTTGTTAATTTCGTTTAATTACAAAACACAGTTCTGTTCCAACGAATAGGAATAATTTCAATTTCGCTAACAGGAAATGTTATTTGCCTATCTTTTCATAAACGGGTTGAAAATATACGACGCGATTCTTTTCCCAATCGCAAAAATTGTCTTTTCCAATTTCCGATCAGGCGGGGTATAATTCGCTTCGTTTTATTCTCGTCGACGATAATCCCACGGCATGAAAAATACAGACGACGTACCGGGACGAGGCCCAAGAGGCAGAGCGCAGCATCATCCCGGCATGCTAATTGCAGCGGTTCGGTACAAAGAGTAAAGAAGAAGTTATAGTTGAAAACAGGCACCTCGAGGCTTCTTCCCACCTGTAAATTACTATTTACCGTCGACTTTGGCCCCCGGGGATTGTTTCCGGGACGAAACCGCGTCGTGTGTGCAGTGGCGGCGTTTTAATTCACGGTCACTAAATCCTTGTCTGCACGAAGTCGAGGCGAGGAAAAAGCCGCCGACTTTCATCCTCGAACACACCCCGCAAGTTCGAAGCTCGAGCGGGCGAGAATGCAGGCTGCTTGTAAATTAGTCGGAATCCCGTGAGGGTCCCAAATTACACGTTTCGAGTGATAAAACCAAACCGCGTAGCCGGGCACGATGATTTTCTCGAGGGTGGATCTCTCGCCTATCGGGACAAACCTGGAGAGACGTGTGCCGAGGATCGATTCTCTGTGTACTATAAAGGAGAGCTCGTAAATTATGGAGGCGGAACCTGTTACTTATTAATAATAAGCATCAGCCTCGGTGTTGAAGTCTGAATTGTAAATTGCGAGATCGTAGAATGAAGGCGAGGACCAAGGGCTCTCTCTCTCTCTCACGTTGTTTTAAAAATTTATTATATTTTCAATCCTTGTGTTATCCTTATTTTCACACTTTTAAGTGTTTTTGAGCTACTATAGACTTAACCTTTAGCTGGCACCTTGGGGTCGTTCGTGACCTAAGAGTTTTAATCGAGATTTTCGTAGCTTGAAAATTTTTTCTTACCTTTTAACAAATTTTTTACTACCTTAAAATTAAAAATGATTGAATCGACCTTTTTTATCTTGTAAAGGACACTTAAGTGAATACCCAAAAAGAATTCAAGTCGAAATATTAAATTACTTCGATGTATGGCCCCAAGGTGCCAGCTAAAGGTTAAGAAAATCTATTTGTAACGGTGTGGTACATTTGTAGCTTTGATTCGTTCTTTTACTGGTTTGTACGTAATTGCATGATACCATCGTTTTTACGTCATCATAGCTTGAAGAACTCGTCATCGGTATTGTCTCACTGAACTTACACTGCGTGTCATGTACTCCGTAACATTGAAAATTGTACTCTTCATGCTTGTTACTTCTTCGCCCCAAAGCTAGCTGGGTCATCGTTAACTCTAATCAATCGATCAATCAATTCTCCACGTGGCTTGATATCTCTACAGTCGATTCCATCGGAAAGGTCCCGGCACAGGAACAGGTCTTCCTCACGTTTATCGAGAGACACGATCTTATTTCCACAAGATACACTTTTTCCCGGGCCCGATCACCAACATCGTCTGCGACGCTGCGTCGGAATTGGGAATGTTTACGGTACCCCACCTTCTCCGAGATTATTTCGTCGCAAGATTGGACCTCAGCCTTTGCCTGTAGGGACTGGAGCGGGAAAGTCATGAAGTTCAATGAAACGCTTGACGGTTTTCTCGACGCTCACGCGCCTCTTCGAATGGGATTGCCCTTCGTCGTCAATCGGCACCCTGGATGACCTCGGATCTCCGTAAACTGTTATCCTCGCGCAATCGTGCGCGTGTCAAAAGGCGTCGTAGCAAAAGTGCATCCGATCATCTTGTGTACAAAGGACTAAAACAACGTATATCGAGCTCTGAGGCTTCGAGTTCCCTCATTTTTTGCATCACAATTAACGTTGCGGTGTGCAGAGTCGTTCGGGGTGTCAAAAATCTATATATTAATCGTATATTAGATCGTATATACGCTGGTCTCAGCCACTCGGCTTTGGAATTCTATACTCCCAGCCATACGTGAGACTCCGACCTTTGCGTCCTTCAGAAGGTATCTCTTCGACCATGTTCTTCGAGTTCAGTGGAGTATAGCAGTTCATACGGGTATTGGTCTCGATAATGGTAGAAGTTCTAGGTCAATTTAACGTGGATCCTTATTCCACACCGCCTACCACTGTATTCTTAGTGCTTAGTCCTTAGTTCCTAGGTATTACTCTCACTAGTCTGTCTTTCTTATTCTTACTTCTATTCTTTATTTCATGCTGCTCTACACAATTTTTTTTTTTCATCTTATCGCTGCTACCTGCTTATTCGCAATTCTGAACCTAGACCAACAAGTCAATTTTAAGTTGAATTTCTGTGTTCCTCAGCCTCGTTGTTTACACCTTTGGGTTCACTACCCTGGTATAATAAGAATTGTTCTATTCTATTCTGTTCGATTCTACTCTCCTTCTCTCTTAGCGTGATCTTTCCCCGGCTCCCGGCGGAACTGCCGCCAGGTTTTCCGATATGAAATATTAATGTCAGAGACCCGTTGGAACCCGTTGCAGGACGCTTTACGCTCACTCCGATCCGATGCCGCATTCGGCTTCCCGCGAATACAGGAGCCGCCTTCATCCCTCCTTAGCCGTGATCGCGGCACACAGGATCGTTGATATCTCGTTTATATGCAGCGAGATTGGCAGAAAAAGTGAGTGCGATTCACCTGGCTCTGCTGCGCCTTCACCCCCGTGTATCGTCTTTCGTCGTCTTTCCACCATATCCGGTATAAAAATCACGGACTTTGATGCCTCGCCCCATGCCGTGCAGCGTTTTATGCGCGAGCTCGTAAAACTCGAATTACATGTCATGTACCGGCTGATACGCTCGATGCCAATATCGGCATGTCGGAAGAGTTCCTTCCCCTTCGTCGTATGAGATTTCCTTCGGATGACCCGCACTTTTTTCTCCAACTTCAGGGAACGAATTCCGAAATGGCATATTCTGGTCGTTAATTGCCAACTTTCAACCGGTGCAATCCGTATCGATTCACGCGTTACGAATAGAAGAGTGAGGCTGAATAGTCCATATCGGATGAGAGGGTCTCTGGGAAAACAGAATCCATCAAATCTGAAGTGAGCGTCAAAACAATGGGGTGCCGACTTCCGCCGGGGATGCGGAGCCAAAGTCGGAAAGGAATTCAGCCTCTCGTGGATAAGAGAAAGAAGATTGATTGATTGATCCAATGCGTTCGTCTCGTAATGTCTTGCAGCAAAAAAAAACTCGTCATGCATTCGTCAAAATAGGAAGTAGATATAGGATCATTTTTCTACAGACTCGCGCATTCACGCTTCTCATTCACTTTCGCGATTTATTTCATGCGCCAAATTTTTACTTACCACCACTTTTCAACTTAACGTGTGACAAGTACTTTCATACGGAGAACGTACGTAGCTCAAGAATTTCGGTTATAATCAGTCGGCCGTTAATGCAGCAATAATTTATTCCCCCACTCGACTCGATTTTATGGAATACTGTAAGCCCTGCGTAATCCTCGAGACTCTCTCGAATTTCCATAAATATTATACACATTCGACGCGTTGAAATATAGGCATGCGTGCGGTAAAATTTGAACAACCATAAACGCTTGGAATTCATTCTAAATTGAAATCACACCGGATGTGCCGCAGTTTTATACCTGCTTGTTAGGAGGTCTGGAATTCGGAATTAACGAATTGTGAAAACGACGTTAATTCCGCGTCAACTTTGCGTGGAGGCGTTCATTTTTACCGAGTGAAAATTGTTACCACAATCGAGTAATATTTTCTACCCGCGTATACATTTACAATTGATCCCCGCGGATCACTCGCGAATTCATCCTGCTGCAGGGCATTGTTTTTCAATTTTCCCCCCATTTCGGTAGGTTATATCCAATTTACCGACAGACCTAACTTTACTGACGGACCTTTAAACGCTGAGAGAGAATGATGAAGCAAAACCGAAAAAGTCAATTTTTTTACCGTTATCAAAGTCGGTAATTAATTCACGGTTATCGGTTTGAAAGCGCGTTTCGCAGCTTCAAACTCAATTTGATTAACAACGCGGCAACGATTTCTCGATGCGATTGTAAAAATCCGATTCTTTCATCACGACGAGCTTTTCTCGTGTAACAACATGGCTTAAAAATTTCTAAGTTGGGTAAATAAAATTTGCACATTCAGTTCTACACCTTGCTACCGAAAGCTTAGCACTACCTTCAAGCCGAGCTTTCCGTCTTCGTTGTAAGTTGGACTTATTCCGCTTAGCGAAAGTCGAGGCACTGTCAAAGTTGGCACTTGCGTCACTCATGTCAGGAAAGATGTTCTCGAGGAATCGCGGTTTAGGTACAATTTAGCGCGGTTTCGCAGCGCAAAGTTTGGAATTACCAAATTCTGTACTAAATGGAATTGTTCGGGGTTAATTGAGGGGGCTTCTAGAAGCGTGCGAAACAAGCTGTACCACCACCACCCACTCCTGCTTCTCACTTCTGAATTAAACAGCTCGAGCTCTACTGAAAATGCTTGACGACGGTGTAGCTATATAGACTAGTCAACATATTTGACGTCTGAATCAACGAAATTCTCGTATCTTGGATCGGATTAATATTCACTAAGTAACAACAAACGGTGAAACGATATAAACAAAGGTGAATTTTGTGAAAACGAACTTTTTGAAACACGAAATTCAACTGAAAAAGCCTGAACGGAAATGAATTACGTGTAAACATAACGACAGTCAACAAGCGAAAGAATGACCGGAAATAATATAATCTACTTTACATTAAATCAATTATTTTTTCCCATTTAATAGAGTATAATCAAATATTTTTCAGACTCGATTAATCGACCGTCTGAATTATTTTTTTTTCACTCCCGTGAACGATGCAATCCAATATCAATTTATGCGATTAAAGTATCAATTATTATCCTTAAATGAAAGATAATTTAATATTTTTACGTGAAATTGAAAAATATTTTGTGTGAAACTGTAAATCATCAAAAAACTTTAAACTTTACGAAATTTTGGTTTCACATGCACCGTTTCAAAAAAAAAAAATACGAGATATAATCAATGAACCGATTAATTTTTTGGACTCATCGATGCATCGATTAAATAAAAATTTGGCTTAGTGGCTATCGCTACGTTCAGAGTCCAAACGATTCTTTCTCGGACATCGTCAAAGCGAAGGGAGCGTGAACTTCACGGATGAGGCAGGATTGACAGGAATACGAGCGATCAAGTTTGGAAGCAGCGTATCCAGACGATCGTAACGAGGAATAACCGAACCTAATCGGGTTTCCGAAAGGTCGGCTATAAATTTGTGGCTGTCGAACGAGGTTACCAAAAGTGGAAAAGTGCAATAATCCAATTTTCGCCACTCCCTCATCCCCGGCTTCGCCCCTCCGCGCGATCTTTTCAGAAATGTTTCTCCACCATCGCTGACTAAGGCGCGAAAAGTTTTAGGACTGTTTCTCCCCGACCTCTTTTTCCGTTTCTTCTCCTCGCGCTTCTTGCATGCTCCGCGTCTTTTTCCCCGCTCGTTGTACCCTCACACGCACAAACGAGCTCATATTCCCAAAGGAAATAGGCCTGGGATTGATATTGGGGTATATGGGAGGGTCGATACCCAGAGGGATGGACGGAGCCGCCGTTCACGGCAGCCAACGTCACCTCCGTCGTAGCTGCGTTACGCACCTTGATCAGGAAGGATAACGTAACGAAAAAACAAACAACCCCGCTTTCACGCTCCGGTTTCACCTCACCGGTCAGCAACAATTTTATATCTTCGCATTGGTATACCTCGCCTAGTTAAGAGGGTCGCTCCGAGTTGACCCTCCGTTTTGCACTTTCGTCTTCGCAACGGAACAACCGTTTCATCAGCCTTTCACTTTTATCCTACATTTTCTCTCTCTCTCTCTCTCTCTCTCTCTATGCTTCAACCCGATACTTATTGTTAGTAGTTAAAGTCACTTGACTCGTGAATTCCATTCGTGGAATCCCTAGTTTGACACATCGTGATTGTTCTACGTGTATTGGAAAAGCTGATTTGAACGATCAAATTCAAACTCGAGTCAAAATTTTCTTTCCTTTTCTGAGGCAGCGAGGATATTATAAAATCGTACGGACATCCGGTGATATCCCGCGTTTGTGTAATACCCACGGAAACTGTTTAATGACTTGCGTTTCGTCCGGAAGGTTCGCAAGCGAATTAGCCATGCCTTATATCGCAACCTGTTGAATAATTCGACTGTATTTGAATGTTAACTTGTCCGTTAGGGAGGACTCGAGGTGCCTGGCTAATGCGTATAATCCACGTGTATAACGTTTGAAACGTTGCATGTAGGGAACGCAGCTCACAGCTCGCGGTAACTGTGACAATTTTCATTACCATTTTTAACAAACCAACAACCACCGCATTCCGTTTCATCGTGCCTGTGGAATAGCGGAAGAAAAAGAATAATAAAAACGAACAAGGAACACCGAAACAAAAAACAAACGCCGGCTGAATGATGGTCGGGAATTTTTGCAATTCGCAATTGCCTCGCGGCAATTACCTTGCACCTACCTACCCTCTGTTTTCCCTCTCTCTCTCTCTCTCTCTCTCCCTCTCTGAACAAAGTTCAACGCGAATTCGAGTTCAGAGCAGTTGCGGCCACTGTGTCATAATATCTCTTCCGCGGAGTGTAAAAGAGGCACGCTATAAAATCTGCAACAAGCCCGGTGCATGTATTATCGCATGATCTATGAAATGTGGGGAAAAGACCGTATGAAATAAAATTTCGTTAATCAGGGTTTACACAGTTTCAGCGATTAATTTCACCTCGGTGAAATCAATTCGGGACGCAGGTGAAGTTCGAGTCTTTATGTGCGAATGAGGGTGTGAACCTGGCTGCGGTTTACGCTATAGGTATATTATATCGGGGCGACAATGGGGAGAGAGAGAAAGAGAGAGAGAGAGAGAGAGGCTTTTCGCAAACGTGAAGCGCAGCTTGCATTACCCAGAGCTCCGCGCATCATTCGCGCAATCCGAGCAAAAGTTTCAAAGTGTGATTAGAGCTACGGTTATTATTTATAATCACAGTTTCCTCGGAACGAGCCTCGAAATGTGTTTCAGCCCCGCCTTTCGACGCCTCTCAACGACGCTTCGCAACCCCCTCAGCAGCGTAACGTGCAGCCGCCTCGCCATTAAGTTTGAGGAAAGTGATTAGGGGCGCCTGCCATCAACTACTCGCGCCCTCCTCTCACCCTTCTTGTAAGTCAATGATGCACCCGTCCAGCTATCCAGATGCTGACGCTTCGTTGCTACTGCTGCTGCTGCTGCTGCTGCTGCTGATCTGCAGTTTCAACCCCCGAACCCGACGCTTCTGCGAGGCAAAAGTGCTTGCTGGGGTGGAAAAAAAGTGGTGAAGAGGAAACCGTGAGCGAAAACCATTAAATGCGGAAGAATAAAAAAAGGGTTTCATTTTGCTTGGAGAGAATTGGTTTCGAGGTTTGTTTATTGATTGAGGAGAAGACGATTTGTTACCCAAAATTCTTTCCCAAATTTTGAAAGTCTGATCTTGGATTCGTTGTCGATTCGGTCCCGAAAAACCATTTTCTTTTTTAAATGAACGGACGGACGCGGGTACTTAACTGTTGCAGAGAAAGAGAAAGAGAGAGGGTAGCTTGTATTCGCCCTGGCACAATTCCCTTCAGATGGCAAATATAAAGAATAAAAAAATTACAAATAACTTATAAGCTAAAGTAATTACGTGGAATCAACGAAATTAAAACATTAGCACTGAACTAACGTTGCAAAAGTAAAGAGAAAATAATAGTATAAACGGTATGGAAATAGAAACAAGCAAATTTTTTTAAAATAAATAGATGTATATATATATGGGGTATTCCACGTCAAATTGAACAAAAAACCGAGATTTTTTCCCTGACCACTTTTGATATTTTAGCCCTTTTACTCAATTGAAGTTTTCAAATCAATTCTGAATTTTTTCAGATTTTCCTGACTAAGCATTTTATCGCGACAGCTAGTCCAAGACTCAGCTTTGACGATATCCCATTTTTTCAAGTTAACATAGCTTGAAATTCAGATGACATATAAAAAAAATTCTTACACAAAAGTTTCGCACCTCGTGTATGATGAAATTTCTAAAAATAATTTTGTGCGAGTTTTCGTGGCCCGTTAAAGTATAATTTTTATGAAAAATCTTCAAAAATCATTCGCAACAAAATAGCAGCCTGATCGAATTGACTGAAATTGTTACACAGCATGTCTTTCGATATCGAAGATTCTCGATAAGTTTCGTACTGGGTGTAAATGTAGTGCAGAAGTTACAAGTAACAGTTTACATGGAACTGTGAAATTTCTCATCCACACGTACTATAATGTGGCGGTATAAACGGTAAAAATTATACAGTCGGTATAACGATACGCGATACATCGTTGAATTCTTACCTTGGATGAATATGCTTCAAAAATATCTCCCGGCGGCACGGAACTCACATATCGTGTCAGGAATCGTGATAAATGACGAACTGAAGTACGCTCCTCAAGAAAAAGTCGTCAACTGTTATAAACAACACGCGTAACAATTGAAGATCTCGCTCGTGTGCGCAACAGCGCCACGCGCAGGGTGAGCAAATTTCTTGCCGCGGCGCGAAGTTTGAACCGTGTTCTCGCCACCGTGCGAATATTTTTTAATATATCTTCCGAACCACTGCACCGCCCACTACGAAATTTTCAGACAACCTTTCGCATTGAAGAAGACAAGCTGTGTATAAATTGTAGCCCATTCGATTCGGGCAATTTTCAGTTGCAAATAATTTGCGCGCATTTTGTATGAAAACTACACTGAAACGGGATATGAAAAAACCGTAAAAATACCGTCGAGAAGTTCACAAGAGAACATAAAAATTTTATGAAGAAACTTTTGTCATATGTCGTCCAGGTTTTAAGCTACGTCGGCGCGAAAAATCAAAACATTGTTGAAATCAATTTATTGGATGAGTTGTTGTGAACAAATCGTCTGTGGGAAATATCCGAAACAATTCAAAGTTCATTCTTTCAATATTAACTTTGATTGTGTGAAAGGGCAATCGGATTAAAATGGGTTACGGAAACCTACCGTTCGATTTGACGTTGAATACCCCATATATAAAAATAGATGTGAACGCGTAATTAAAATAAAACAAAATAAAAAAAAAAAATAGAAGAAGAGAATTAACTAAACAAATAAATATGTATGTTAAAATAGGATATCAATAAAACGTCTGGTATAAAGGTACAAATAAAAATCAACACAATAGTGAAAAATAAATAAGGAGATCGGGTTAAAATAGAATAATATGAGAGAGATGTAATCCTGTAATCATAGAGGAGTCCGTAAAAGACAGATCAAAACAAAGGAATAATCACGAACAAATAAGTTAGGCGGACGAGAGAGAGAGAGAGAGAGAGAGAAGTTGACCCAGGTGTACACTGTACATAGTTGTTAAAGTTTAATTATACAAACTTTATTCGATACAGTATATATTAGGTAGGTATACCTATAGGGAATATAGGTGGGTATTATAGCTCCGTACTTAACCCGGAATGTTGCATGCCGTAGCTGCAGAGTTTACTCGAAGCCTCAAGGCGTTGCGTCCGACGTCCAGGATGTCGTGGTTAATAACTGAAATTTCCTGATCATAGATATTACGCGGGGAAATATCTTGCCGGGGATTTTATTAACATCCGTTAACAAATAGCTTCGGATGTCGGATGGGGTCAAAGATCAAAGATCAAGGATCGAGGATCGAGGATCATAGATTCCGTCAATTTAACTCGGGGGTTTCCGAAAAAGGAGAGAAAATAGTTTTAACCATTGAACGACTTCACTTCCTACTCGTACAATTGTTTCCTTTTCACGCAAAATTTGTTTGTCTCACGAGTTGTTGACTTAATTGCATCGGAATAACAAGAAATAACTTAGGAAATTTTATGCTAATGAGGATAAAACTTGCCTAGTCATTTTGGTGCTACGTTTAGTAACAGTTTGAAACGGAACGAATTTCGGTTCCACAAAACGCCATAACTGCCCTTCGGCCCTTTGAAGGTTTCTCACAGGAATAACGGGCGTGTAATGACCGTCGCTGATCCATCGATCATCCAGATGCAAGTATACCTACTGCTATTTAATAGCCCACAAGCCGTGTAATAAATCTTTATTGCATACAAAATAAGCACGTAATACGTAGATTATGTTCTTAGAGTTTACTTCGAATATAACGATGACAGGCGCGAGAAATTAATAACAATTACATCAATTTCAACCTATCAAGGATTGATCTGATCGGATAATCAAGTCAAAATCGTAAATGTTCACGCGATGCATAGAATCAAAAAATTCTCAACTACCCGAGAGGAAATAATTGATCGTCGATTCTGTATCGAGTTTCGATTATTTCTTTCGCGGTTGGCAAAAACTACGATTAAATTGTGTTTATAACACAATATAGAAAAAAGTAAATAATAAAAAGGTAAAAATAAAAAAACACCAGCGTCCGTATCTTATTAAATCAGAAGCGAACCTCGTTTTTTACGTGCGGAGGTGGCGAGTTGAAGGTAGAATAAAAAAAATTTCAATCACGAAGCAAAGGTTTATTTTTCTTCCGTACGGGGAAAAAGCTGGGCTCTCTCGAAATGAGGAACGTGCATCTGTATATCATCGCAATAATCCAGCATCGAGCCAAAACGCGATATACTTTTACCCATCAAAATGACGGATTGCCAGCGAATTGGCAAAAACTTGGATAATAATGTCGGCGAAAGCGCGCGCGCGTGTGTGTCTGTGTGTGTGTGTGTGTGGGATAGAGAGAGAGAGCGAGAGAGCGAGAGAGAGAGAGAGAGAGAGAGCGATGCATGCAAGGTACGATGTGCAATTTTATATATATATACGCGTACTACGAATCCGCGGATAGGAAAAAGCGTCGCGAACACAGATGCTGCCGAGTTGACGGTGCAGGCATCTCGGATCCTAATTTACGATGGTGTTTAGTTGTGTGTAGTGTGGCAAAACACTTGCCAGACATTTCTGCGCCGCGGGTCCACTCAGCCTAATAAGGTTTTCTGCTTTATTTTTCATTCTGTTCGCGATTTTTTTATTTACTTATTTATTTATTTTTTTTTATTTTCTTCCTCATATTCTTCTATCTGCTTTTTGTACCAACGAAGCAATTTTCCTCATATTTATTTCAGCCGTTTATCACAACCTGAATGCGGTGATCGGTTGGTTGCCTCGTGACGTTTCAGATTCCAGGAGCAAAATCCTTTAAAGCGTGTACCTCTTCGATATATATATATACATATATAATTTTTCTTTTCGAAAACCAGGAATCTCCCTTCGACGCCAGAATCGAGGATGTGTTCCATTCGATGTACGATAATGTAGTGCGGTACATACGCGATGTGCATATTACGTGTATACTTATCCGCATATGCACACATGTGTGTATACATCACACACGGTATAGTAAAGCCCGAATCTCTGACAAATCTCACCTCGCGAGGATATTTATTTGTTTGTTTGTTTGCTTGCCACTGTTTGCTCGATACCCGATTGATTCGTTTGCCAACTCAGTTATTTCAACACTTAAATAACTTTGCCGCTAATGTGCCTTTGTGTTTTATTTATTTATTTTGTGTTTTTTTTTTTTTTTTTTTTATGTTATTCTTTTATCGCCGGTTGTTGTGTTACAAAATACGAGGTTCAGTATTGACGACTGGTTATTAATTAAACAATTATACCTCTTTACCCACCCAAAATGTTAACCTCGGGTACTTTGTGGTTCGATCTCCTCGTTATTCTCAACTCAGAAAACGGAGGAAGGAGCAAGAATTGATGCGAGGAGGATGTATAGTTGAATATATGATTATTTGTTGCACAATAAAGAAAGTAAAGATGTTTGTGTTGAATGGATCTTAGTTATTAACGGTGCGGTTGGAATTGATACTCGGAGAATGATTTAAGAATTGGTTTCCTTGGGATTTGAAATTGGACGTTGAAATAGCGGTTGACTGGTTGAAATTTGAAATGGAAATGTACCCAAAGAACTTATAAAGGGGATGAAAGGGAAAATTTTGAGATCGGTTAGTAAATTGGGCCGAATTTTTCACCTCGATTTACTTAGGCTAGAGATTATTTTATCCGCGCATTACTTTTGGAAATCCATGAATTTTCATCAGCTGTGCAAATTAGCGATCGTTGAATAGAAGAAAAAGAAGTTTACGAACGGTTTTGCCTCCCTTCGCGTAGAAATTTTTCTAATTACAATTCTCTCGAAGAAGGAAAAAACGACAAAACAAATAAAAAAAACCCAAGATAGATAAGAGTAAGATGGATGAAAATAGACGAAGTTACGATTAACTGCTTCACCGATTTCGAGCAACGAATCGAGCTTCGCGAATTACACTGCAGCTGTATTAAATATCGACGAAGCTGTATATATATATATATATATATATATATGTATATACGTAAAGCAAAAAATTTAATAAACTGATCAACCGAGCATCGTGGCTCGGAATCGCGCATTGAAACTGACACTTTATTTTCTATATATATTTCCAGCTGACTTCCGGTATTCGGCGGTGGTTGCCGTTTTTTAAACATATAACGCGATACGGGATTTTTACGCTACGTTTATCGTTGCAACGATTTCCTTTTTATCATTCCTTCGTTTTTTGTTATTTTTTTTTTCATATTTATTCCTTTAAATCCTGTTATCCATCCACCCGCGGTGTTCGCCAGATTTCAATAACCGGTTGATGCCTGAAATTAATGCTTTTCGATTTCACATACAAATTCCCATTTCCACGTCGTCCGTTCCAGTTTTCGTCGGTCAGTCGTGTCAAATGATAAACGTGTTTTCAAATAATGGTGTATTTATCCTTTTGTGCCGCAGAAACACACGCGGATGAAAAGGATGACATTAATATAAACGCGGCAGGACTTATCCTTCAATATCCTATGTCAAGGATCGTTTTTTAACTTCCCGTTCCTCTGATTTCAGGGAAAAAAAGGAAGTGATTTTCAATTATTTGAATAACAAAATTCCAAAAACTCAAATCAAAATGATGATATGTTGAGAGTGGATGAATGGATTAGAATGAAAATTGGTACTCGTTGGTTTTTTGAGTGGCTAATCACGAATCTAAAGAAATCCAAAATGGCGAATCCAAAATTGTAGAAAAAAGTCAAAACATATTCTTATTTTGTTCAAAATTGGTAGGTGGAGGTTTTTTGGGTCACCGATAATTAATCCCAGATCAGAGTTCCGTGATTTATAGATAACGGTGGACTCGTTACAGTGGTTAAAAAAAAAAAAAAAATCGTAACATTTTCATGTTATATGTTATCCGATATCCGCTTCAAAATCGTTAATCACGAATCTGAAATTCTAGTCCGATATTGGAATTGGATATTATACTCGTTTTTTTTTTTTTCTCTATGAACTTGGAACCTGCAGTGTGAGAACAGGAAGTTTGACGACTGGCTCACGGCCATTCTAAAGCCGCTTGTTATTATTAAAAGCAAAATCTCGTGCCTCCAAATTTGGTCTCCGTTGAGGAATCCTATTTCTTACCGTTTTCAAACCATGCGACTCCATATCGCCACCAGGCTTGACACGCGTACCTTAAAGGCCTCAATTTTTTCCCCACAGTTATTACATCGTACCTTATAACCAGCCCGAAAGCACACTCCCAGGTAAAATGCCCCTATTTATCTTCCTCGATTTGCATAAGGTGCCGCAGCGGTTCAGTTTAGTTCCCCGCATGTACCATCTGCGCTCTTCCACCTGCCGTGAGTCGGCCCTTCGAGATACTTGTGCTTTAATAAAAAATTGCCCACGCACGAGCTGAATAAAAAAGTACACGATTCTCCGTCGATTCCGTCCGTTTCCTCTTTGATAAGCATGAATAACGGATCCTCTTCCGCCTCCAGAAATCACGCGACCCTTTCGAACGACGTGAAAAAAATATGCAGACGATTCTCGGAAATTTTCGTTGGCTTGTGAATTTTGAAATCTAATGTCGAGTAAAGTCGATCGAAATCAGTACCTTGGAAAATTAAATATCTAACGATACCAACGCGATGGAAAAAAATGTCGTATAGTGAAATCGAAGAGAGAAACCAAAAGCAAAAGTCGACGTCTCAGCTCTTTGCGTGTAACTTTGATTTTGTTTCTCGAATTTTTGGATAGGGATGCAACGAATCGCTGAATTACAGGGAGTAAAACGCGTACGAAAGTTTCGCATTGGACCGTAAAATCGACAACGTCGCCGTACAACGCAGTGAAAAAACGTTCCCGAACTTTGAATTGAGAAAGAATTTGCCCCAGGTGCGGTTTGAACAGTGGCTGTACGCGAAAAAGCGGGCCTTTCTTATTTCCCCGGTGAATCAGCGACGAAGAATCGTTAAAATATTCAACCAAAAGCAACGGAAGGCTTGAGCTCTCCTCGCCTCGAAATATATTACTGTACTTTCGACCCCCGATACAGGAATTTAATTGAAGAAGTTCCCGAGCGGACTCAAACAACAAGTTTTCTCTTTCTGTCTTCTCTCTGTTCTATCTCAAGTATTATCACTTTAGTTTTGTTCAACACTTTTGGCCCAAATTTCGAACCCGGTAAACTCGACAGAATTCGGGCCAACTTTTACCCCATCTTTTCAGGCCTCCGGTCAAGGCTCGATACTCGCCCGAACCTCGAATCAATTATAACGTTTAATTACTGCTGACACGGCGCTCGATGCCACTTCATTAACACCTGGTTCTACGTACATTCAGTCTAGTTCTAATCAAGATCAAATAACAAATATCATGCTTCGATGTGAACTTAAGTTGGAAACATGGAACGAGTAAGAAACGACATAGTTTTTATACCGCTTTGATTGAGCCGAATGAAAATGAGTTTAACAAATTTTCAAACCTTTGCGCGAATCAGACTTGTTAACACTTATTGTTGCAGGCTGACCTTCAAGGGAAAGTGTTATACCTCAGAGAATATGTGTTGAAATTATTGTAATGCTCTACTACGTGCAGTTTTCGACCGTATATTGCACAGAAAGA